>NC_081553.1:143271172-143592859 GCF_963082655.1 Stomoxys calcitrans | reverse complement strand
CGGCTAAACTTTGTGTTGTTTCCCAATTTACTATTGAGAGGCCCATAGTAAGATAAGGGTAATTCAATTACTTTGTTAAACATTTCGCCGAAATAGATTAAGCATTTTATGACAATTATTTTTTGTTTCGTTAAATATTCCCCCGGCCACCCCATAGGAAAAATTTTATTCAAAAATTTTTTCAATACACAGTTTGAACCACATTTTTTTCTATTGACAAAATTTATTTAAAATTTTGTTCTGGTTTAGGTTAGGTTGAAAAGAGGGTGCAGTATTAATCCGCCCCATGCTACTATGGACATGCACCAAAACCAGTAATCGGCTTGTAGTGCGCTCTAAAAACTAAAAAGTAACATTGAAATAGAAAATTTTAGGTAAGGAATTCCTTGATGCTTACAAAATCCTTAATTATTTTCCATATCACTCCCCTAAGTTGGTTCATATCTGGTATCGTGTCCTAAGCTAAGTACCGGTGCCTGTTAGCAGCGAAAGCAGGGCAATGCCATGGGAAATGCTCCAACGTCACATCATCTTCCCCACATGCTATCACTTGCCGCACCGATTTTGCACAATTGACCTCGTAAGTCTTGTGTCCCGTTTTGACACCAAAAGTTATACTGACCTTCTTCGTACTCTTTTCAGTAATAGCCTCGTCATCTCACGATCCGGATCACGCCATAGGATTTTCGACGTCCTACCGACTGTTTCGCTGTTCCACACTGTTACATGCGCGTTTTTCGCCCATGCCCCTAAATCGGACTGCGTCGACCCGAAAGGCTTTGGGTTAACCAAGTGTATTTCCCCCATACTCCATATTGTTATTTCCCTCCGCAAGAATTTTCCTGTAACTCGTAATAGATCATTATTTTTGGAAGAAGAATTTAATTCACTCAAGGATAGCTGCGATAGAGGTATCCATTAGGCGGTTGATGATCTGCGTCTGTTTCCAGTGGAGCGGCAGATCTAGAGCCCGGGATTAGGCTTAGAATTGACTCCAAATACCCAACAGCAGCAGCGGTGGTGGTATCAGGCCGTAGCATGTTGTCTGCTACTGAAACCTCGGCAGACAACATGCTACGGCCTGATACCACCACCGCTGCTGTTGGGTATTTGGAGTCAATTCTAAGCCTAATCCCGGACTCTAGATCTGCCGCTCCACTGGAAACAGACGCAGATCATCAACCGCCTAATGGATACCTCTATCGCAGCTATCCTTGAGTGAATTAAATTCTTCTCGTCGAAAATATGAGGAATTCGGATGTCAACGAAAGGAGTGAGATACTTATTAAATATATTATAAGTTGCAATCTGGCGATTTGTAATAAAGGGGATAAACCGACCTAAATTACCAGGAACAGGCAGGAGGTACTAGATATTACCCTTGTATCGGAAGATATAAGTGGAAGAATATGCGACTCGGAAGTGTTGGATAACCACAGCTTCTCTGATCATCGTTATTTAAGTTTTAGCCTTGGAGAAAATACTGGAGTAGTGGTCCCTCGGCTAAACAGAAGAAAGGCGGATTGGGAAAAATGTCGGCACAAATTCTACACCACTATCACTTCTAGACTGGAAAAGGAAGTGGAAACTAGGGAGGTTATAGACATAGTGGTCAAGCGGTTCACGAAGGCCCTGAATGACTCGCTTGTGTCAGCATGCTCTAGCGCCAAGCCAAGGGGCAAACAGCAATCGCCACGGTGGACCCCAGAGCTGGTTGGTCTAAGGAAGGACTGCAGAAAACTCTTCAACAGAGCAAAAGCCACAAGAGCACGGCTGAGCTAAGAAAATATAAGGCGAGCTGAGAAAGGTTCGGAACAAATCCTGGGAATATCTCTCCAGCTCCGTGGAGGATACATCTCAGGCCTCTAGGCTAAGGAAGATTCTGTCCTCGAGACCTATTACGGTGGGGTATATTCAGAATGTTTAGAAAATGTCTAGTGAGGAAACACAAGAACTACTCGTTGATACATCCCGGGAAATTCTCCATCGGACAACGTGGCGCCAGAAGAGGTTACCACTGATATGCATTCGTCGGAGGCCATTAGGGAAATTGTGTCTGAGCCGAAAATCCTTTGGGCGATAAGAAGTTTCTACTCCTTGAGGTCGCCAGGCCTTAATGATGTATCACCGGTTGAATTGCAAGTTGTGTCTGATAGACTGGTTCCCTGGCTTAGGGAGATATACTCTGCCACAGGTATATATGTCATATATACCTGTGGGATGGGGGGACACGAAGGTCATTTTCATTCCGAAAGCAGGAAAACCCTACCACACGAAGGCGAAAGATTTTCGTCCTATTAGTCTGTCATCCTTTATACTGAAAACGTTGAGAAGTTAATATAAACATATCTTAGGGCTAATATCCCTGGAGATCGCCTGTCGCGGCAGCAGCGTGCATAAAGTAAAGGCAAATCGACTGAAACACCCCTTCACGACCTAGTCGGCTACATAGAGGGTTCTCTCGCTGTCAAAGAATATATAATGACATATACTTCTTGACATTGAAGGTGAAGGTTAAATAAAGCAAAACCGACGTCAATCATGAAGGAGTTGGAGTTTCTAGACATCAACTCTACCGTAAGAAAGTTTATTAATAACTAACTTACTAAAAGACGCATTACGGCAGGCTTGGGATCTGTGGATCTCAAATAGAGGAACACCTCAAGGAGGTGTACTGTCTTCTCTACTTTGGAATATAGCCATTAACAATATATTATTGTCTCTGGAAGAAAAAGGCGTAAAAGTGGTCGCGTATGCTGGTGACGTGGCAATTGCGGTTAGGGGAAAGTTTCCAAGCATTCTAAGAGATATACTTCAGGAAGCTCTACCTGCAACAGCAAAGTATACTAACGAAATTGGTCTGGGTATAAATCCGTTCAAGGCAGAAATATTTCTTTTCAGCAAGAGATACAAGTTGCCTACAGTGGAACCTGTCTCCTCGGGAGGAGAGAATGTTCCATTTATAGAAAGCGCAAAATACCTGGGCGTTTCGCCGGACAAGAAATTGAACTTCAAATCCAATATTTTGGAAAGGGCAAGAAAAGCAACTCTTGCCCACCTAGTGCTCAATACTTAACCGGATCCAAAGGATGGCTTCTTTGTGCATCACAGCCGCACTGAGGATGACACTATCTGATGCACTGAATTAAATGCTATATCTTATGCCTCTGTACATTGTGGCTCCCAATTTGCAGCGACCACTGCCGTGAGGTTGAGGGAGCTTTCTCGTTGGTCACGTGGCGGCTACGGACACCGTGTCATCCTCGACACAATATCCGATGTTCCAGGCAGTGTGGATTAAAAAGCCGCCTGAGCCGCTTTTTGATAAAAAGTAATGTACCACTATTCCTGATAGAACCAAATGGAACTACGATATCCTTGGTAACAGAAGTTACATAGATTTCTATACGGATGGTTCCAAACTAAACGATCAGTTGGGCTTTGTGGTGTACCCTAAATATCTAGAACTGTTCATATCGAAAAGGACTACCGCAGTGTATATCAAGCGGAGATCCTTGCAATTAAGGAAGTGATGGAATGGCTAAGATATAATGTCATTACGACGATTAGCATAAATATCTTTTCAGACAGCCAGGTAGCCATTAAATCCCTGGAAAACGTATTTCTGAACACAAAAACCGCCCTCGACTGTGAAGATCTCTCAACGAGATGGCTGAACAATTCAAATTCACCTGTTCTGGGTGCCGGCCCACAGAGTTATCTGAGGGAATTGCAAAGCGAACGAGCTCGAGAGACTAGGCACTACGCTGCACATTCCAGGGACACTGGAATAAGTGGGTATGCCTCTAGCGACATGTAAGCTAAGTTTTCAGGACCAGGACCGAAGGGAAACGACTGATAATTAGTCACAAAAGGGGGTTTTGAGTATTACGCAACTATGTGGCCTAATCTAGTCTTGAAGAGGTCTACTGCTTTGCTGTCGTTGGCTAGAACACCTGTCTCAGTCTAATCGGAAAACATGCTGACAGACTCGCGCCGCACCCACTCGAAATTTTTTTATACCCTCCACCATAGGATGGGGGGGGGGGTATACTAATTTCGTCATTCTGTTTGTAACTATTCGAAATATTCGTCTGAGACCCCATAAATTATATATATTCTTGATGGTCGCGACATTTTATGTCGATCTAGCCATGTACATCCGTCTGTCCGTCTGTCCGTCCGTCTGTCTGTCGAAAGCACGCTAACTTTCGAAGGAGTAAAGCTAGCCGCTTGAAATTTTGCACAAATACTTCTTATTAGTGTAGGTCGGTTGGTATTGTAAATGGGCCATATCGGTCCATGTTTTGATATAGCTGCCATATTAACCGATCTTGGGTCTTGATTTCTTGAGCCTCTAGAGTGAGCAATTCTTATCCGATCGGCATGAAATTTTGCACGACGTGTTTTGTTATCATATCCAACAACTGTGCCAAGTATGGTTCAAATCGGTCATTAACCTGATATAGCTGCCATATAAACCGATCTTGGTTCTTGACTTCTTGAGCCTCTAGAGGACGCTATTCTTATCCGATTGGAATAAAATTTTGTACGACGTGTTTTGTTATGATATCCAACAATTATGCCAAGTATGGTTCAAATCGGTCCATAACCTTATATAGCTGTCATATAAACCGATCTTGGGTCTTGACTTATTGAGCCTCTAGAGTGCGCAATTCTTATCCGATTTGAATGCATTTTTGCACGAAGTGTTTTGTTATGATATCCAATAACTGTGCCAAATATGGTTCAAATCGGTCCATATAGCTGCCATATAAACCGATCTTGGTCTTGAGTTATTGAGCCTCTAGAGTATGCGATTCTTATCCGATTGGAATAAAAATTTGCACGTAGTATTTTGTTATGATATCCAACAACTGTGCCAAGTATGGTTTAAATCGGTTCATAACCTGATATAGCCGTCATATAAACAGATCTGGGGACTTGACTTCTTCAGCTTCTAGAGCGCGCAATTCCTATCCGACTTGGCTGAAATTTTGCAAGACGTATTTTATTTTTACTTTCAACAACTGTGTCAAATAAGATGTAGAGGTCGCAATTATTATCCTATTTGCCTGAAAATTTGTACGGCGGATTCTCTCATGACCATCAACATACGTGTTTATTAAGGACTGAATCGGTCTATAGCCCGATACAGCTCCCATAAACATCGATCTCTCTACTTTACTTCTTGAACCCCCAAAGGGTGCAATTCTTATTCGAATTGGCTGACATTTTACACAGGTCTCCAACATATAATTTAATTGTGGTCCAAACCGGACCATATATTGATATCTTTTCTTATATCCTTTTTATACCCACCACCGAAGGATGGGGGTATATTAATTTTGTCATTCCGTTCGCAACACATCGAAATATCCATTTCCGACCCTATAAAGTATATATATTCTTGATCAGCGTAAAAATCTAAGACGATCTAGACATGTCTGTCCGTCTGTCTGTTGAAATCACGCTACAGATTTTAAAAATAGAGAAATTTTGCACAGATTCTTTTTTTGTCCTTAATCAGGATAAGTTCGAAGATGGGCTATATCGGACAATATCTTGATATAGCCCCCATATAGACCGATCCATCTATTGAGGGTCTTAGGCCCATAAAAGCCACATTTATTATCCGATTTTGCTGAAATTTGGGACAGTGAGTTATGTTGGGCTCTTTGACATCCTTCTGCAATTTGGCCCAGTTCGGTCCAGATTTTGATATAGCTGCCATATTGACCGATCCTTCGATTAAGGGTCTTCGGCCCATAAAAGCCACATTTATTACCCGATTTTGCTAAAATTTGGCACTTCAACATCCTTCTTCAATTTGGCCTAGAACAGTCCAGATTTGGATATAGCTGCCATATAGACCGATCCTCCGATTTAGGGTCTTAGGCCCATAAAGGCATATTTATTATTGGATTTTGCTGAAATTTGGGACAGCGAGTTGTGTTGGGCCCTTTGACATCCTTCTTCAATTTGGCCCAGTTCGGTCCAGATTTTGATATAGCTGCCATATTGACCGATCCTCCGATTAAGGGTCTTCGGCCCATAAAAGCCACATTTATTACCCGATTTTGCTAAAATTTGGCACTGTGAGTTATGTTAGGCCCTTCAGCATCCTTCTTCAATTTGGCCTAGAACAGTCTAGATTTGGATATAGCTGCCATATAGACCGATCTCTCGATTTAAGGTTTTGGGCCCATAAAAGGCGCATTTATTATCCGATTTCGCCGAAATTTGGGACAATGCGTTTTCCCAAATTTTTTTCCCTCGTATATGGTTCAGATCGGTTTATTTTTAGATATAGCTACTAAAAAGACCAATATTTTGTTATACACAATTGGACAATAACTTGTACTTTTTAATATTTGGTCCAACTCGGAGCATATTTCGATGTAATTGCTATGGGACATAACGTATACAATTTTCACCGGATTTTAATGAAAGGTGGTTTACATATATACCCGAGGTGGTGGTTATCTAAAGTTCGGCCCGGCCGAACTTATCGCCTTTTTACTTGTTTTCAAGTGGAGGTTGCGATCCTCATCAAGCTCCTGTAGGTGAGCAAGCTCGTTCAGTTTTCAAAGGATCGATCGGCCCGGAAACAGAGTGGCCATTGGTTATTTAAAGGCGCCAATAACTCGCCTTGTCATATCGAGCATCATAGGCACTCAGTGTTTGTACAAGAATCGGTGCAACCCGACCTCTCACTGAGACTTTCCGCTCGATACCACTGATTGTCCGCGACTGTCGTTGCAGCTACTACGTCATAGCTTACCACTAACTGCAAGCTGTGGACGCGACCGGTAGCTCGCAGCTAAGCTTCTCGTGATAGCATAGAATACCACACAGATCGGACCTCAAAGTTCCAGCTGATTGTATTAAGGAAAAGTAATAAAACGACCATTAAAAGTGATATTAGTTTTTCTGAGTTTCTCAGAAATTGCTTATTTTTCGTTTTAATAATTCAATCTTATAATATATAAAAATTAATTTGTGTTTGTTTGTAGATTTGTTTGTATGTTTGTGTGTTCCTTATAGACTCAGAAACGGCTGAACTGATATTCTTGAAATTTTCACAGATGGTACATATTGACCCCGTGGTGAAAATAGGGTACTAAATTTTTTGATAACCCTCCTTATCCTAATTTTCAGAAACGCCAGTTCTTGGAGATGGGTGGTGTGATATAAGCGAAATTTTGTGTGCTTTCAATAGCTCCCTAAAAATAAAAATTTGGTATCCAAATTTCGGATGGGGTACCTAGGGGGGCTGCCCGACCCTAAAACCTACCAAACATATATTTACACCAATCACGATAATATGGGACTCAAATGAAAGGTAGTTAGGATAAGAAAACGTATCTGACATCCAATTGTCGGACCAAGTGCTAGGGGGACCACCCCAACCCACCCCTAAATCGTACATATTTACCGACCATGACAATATGGGACTTAAATCAAAGGTATTTTCGAGTAGAATACGAATCTGATATCCATATGTGGGACCACGTTTCTGGGGGTCCACCCCTTCCCAAAAACACCCCCAAACAGGACTTATTTACTGACCACGGTAATATGGGGCTTAAATAAAAGGTATTTGCGTGTATAATTCGAAACTGTTATCCAAATATGGGACCAAGTGTTTTGAGGGCCGCCTCTCCCCAAAAACATCCCCTAATGGGGACAAGTTTACGACCATAGCAATATGGGGCTCAAATGAAAGGTCTTTGGAAGTAAAGCACGAATCTGATATCAATATTCGGGAAAAGTGTCTATGGGGCCACCCCACCCCCCAACACCACCCAACTAGGAAGTATTTGCTGACTATTGCAATATGAGGCTCAAATAAGAAGGTTTTAAGAGTAGAACACGAATTCGATATAAATTTTCCAGGCCAACTCACTGAGTGGCCGCCCCTCCCTCAAAAGCCGGTAATGTTTGCCGACTATGGAAATATGGGGCTCAAATTAAAGGTATGTGGGATTAGCCCACGTATCTGATATCAACATTAAGGGTCAACTGTCTAGCGGATGTCCCACCACCATAAACACCCCCAAATAGGACGTATTTGCTCACCAAGACAATTTGGGTCTTAAAGAGAGTGGAACTAAATTTTCATAGTTTTTAGGGCCAATAACCCAAACCGGACATATTTGCTGACTTTTGCAATAAGGAGTTTAAATGAGATTAGAAAACGAATTGATATCCAATTTTGAGGGCAATGGCAATGGGGGGTGAGATATATGAGAATAGAGTACGTTGCTGATATATTTTCAGGGCTTTGTGTTTGGGGGACCACCCAACAACCCTATATCGGGCATATTTACCGACCATGACAATATGGGGTTTAAATGAAAGGTATTGGGGGGTAGAGCAAGAATTAATTCCCTTTTTCGGGATACCCCCTTTCCCAAAATACCCCACAATCAGCAATTTTTTACTGACCATCGCAATATGGGGCTCAAATAAAGGTATTTGGAAGTATAATACCAATTTGATATCCAATTGTAGGACCATGTATTTAGGGCATCACCCCTTTCCCAAAACATCCCAAAGGGAAAAAAGAAGGCGCAGCGGAGCGGGCCCGGGTCAGCTAGTATCTTTATAAAAAAGTGCTTATACTAATGTTTAATGAAATAATAATAATAATTGCTTAATGCCTATTTTCAATACTGAAATTTAATTCTCAAAAATAACATGTTACAAGAAAAAAATTATGCTGCAACTCCAAACAAACTTTGTTTCGTTTTTTGTAGCGGAAGTGAACGAACGCAGTACATTCTAATATAAATACAAGTGATAACTAAAAAACGTTATTGAAATAATTTTTAACTTTCAATAGTAACAGATACTACATGTTTAATTAAAACATTAAAAAGTATATAAAAAATTCTTTGAATTGAAACAATTTCATTTTGGGGCAGAACAAATCAAAAGTTCTTTCTGACAGTCTACTATGATTTCCAGGAGGCAATGAAATTCACTCAAATGAAATTAAGTTACAGTTTAGTGTCGATTATCTGTGAATCGATTGCCTGGAATGAATAATGAAAATAAAATATTTTTATTTCCATTAATAAACAGCGATTACTATGCGGGATTGCAAAACATTATTTCGACTAAAAATACATATTTTTCAGGTAGAGAAGAAAAAACACAAACGACATTGCGTTAAGTAATTTCGTAAGTAATGTATAATGTATAGGCATTAAATCTTGTTTATTTTTTTATTTATGCCTGTACAAAAAAAATCTTATAAAACACAGTGTGGTATATAGGTATATTTATAAATCCGAATAAAAAAACACAAAATATTTCCGAATTAAAAGAAACCTACAATGAAAATGTCAACAAAATAAATTAATTTATAAATTATGCTTATACTTTGTTGTAATAATATAACACTAAAAAACAAAATCAGGCAAAATGACTGGTAAGAGTTTTTATATTTTCTTATTTCATTAATTAAGTTTTTTGTATTTTGTGGGTATTAATTAAAGCGTCAAATTTAAATTGAATAAATAACAAATAAGGCATTTAGACCAGCTAGGCAAAATATGTGAAAAAATTTGCTCTTTCTTGTGTTATGTCAACATTTTTTTTTTGTTTTTCACTCTAGAAATTTTAGGTGACAAAATTCAACTTGGAAATAACGATGGATTTTTAAAATTATAAAAAAACTTTAGGGGACAAGTATAAATAAAATATTATCCCATCCTTGACATATACGAGGGTTGCCTTTTATATTACGGGATAAGAGAACACAAAAACAAATTTTAATTATCAAAAATCACTTTATTGCTTTTTAAAATATTCCCCATTAAGATCTATACACTTTTGCATGCGTTTAAATCAATTGTCGAAGCACTTTTGCCACTCTGTTTGGGGTATCCTCAAAACATGCATTTTGAACGCATCAAGCGCTTCTTCAGGTGTTGAAAAACGTTGCCCTCTCATTTTATTTTTTACGTGCGGTAATATAAAGAAGTCATTCTGTACCAAGTAAGAACTGTACGGTGGATGACTCATCAAATCGATATTTTGAGATCTTTCGACCAATCTACACGATTGGTTGCACGAAAAAGTTCACGATTTAATTCCATTTTTTGGGCGAGATGAATCTTGTAAGTTACTGTAAACAACACAAATAGCGCTCGTATGTCAAACCGTTCAGAGTACGCATAACCTCAAAAATGTCAAGCTTAAGGATAGGGCTTTCAGTTGGCAGATTGCAACACAAGCGTTATCCAATGCCGAAATATAAAAGGCAACCCTCGTAAATCAAGATGTTTATGTAAATAAAAACACGAATACGATTGGAAAGTGAAATGCAAGCGTAGTATTATCCTCTTAGTTTGACTAAAGAATATATATTGCTGTTTTTCAGATTTATTTTTTTAACAGAGAAAAATTTTATAGAACCATCCAATGAAATATAACTTACTCACTAAGCGAAGCAGAAACAAGTAAAAGCGTGCTAAGTTCGGCCGGGCCGAATCTTATATACCCTCCACCATGGATCGCATTTGTCGAGTTCTTTTCCCGGCATCTTTTCTTAGGCAAAACAGGATATAAGAAAAGGTTTGCTCTGCTATTAGAGCGATATCTAGATATGGTCCGGTTTGAACCACAACTAAATTATATGTTGGAGACCTGTGTAAAATGTCAGCCAATTCGAATAAGAATTGCACCCTTTGGGGGCTCAAGAAGTAAAATAGAGAGATCGATTTATATGGGAGCTGTATCGAGCTATAGATCGATTCAGAACATAATAAACACGTATGTTGATGGTCATGAGAGGATCCGTCGTACAAAATTCGGCAAATCGGATAATAATTGCGACCTCTAGAGGCTCAA
The DNA here is from genome assembly GCF_963082655.1 of Stomoxys calcitrans. Taxonomy (NCBI): domain Eukaryota; kingdom Metazoa; phylum Arthropoda; class Insecta; order Diptera; family Muscidae; genus Stomoxys; species Stomoxys calcitrans. The sequence goes on along the minus strand of NC_081553.1, from coordinate 143,581,996 downwards.
GAAGTCAAGATCCCAGATCGGTTTATATGGCAGCTATATCAGGTTATGAACCGATTTGAACCTTATTTGACATAGTTGTTGAAAGTATAAAATACGTCTTGCAAAATTTCATCCAAATTGGAAAGGAATTACGCCCCCTAGAAGCTCAAGAACTCAAGTCCCCAGATCTGAGTATATGACAGCTATGTCAGGTTATGAACCGATTTGAACAATACTAGGCACAATTATTGGATATCATAACAAAACACGTCGTGCAAAATTTCATCCCTATCGGATAAGAATTGCGCACTCTAGAGGCTCAAGAAGTCAAGACCCAAGATCGGTTTATATGGCAGCTATATCAAAACATGGACCGATATGGCCCATTTACAATACCAACTGACCTACACTAATAAGAAGTATTTGTGCAAAATTCGGCTAGCTTTACGCCTACGGAAGTTAGCGTGCTTTCGACAGACAGACGGAGGGACGGACGGACATGGCTAGATCGACATAAAATGTCACGACGATCAAGAATATATATACTTTATGGAGTCTCAGACGAATATTTCGAGTAGTTTCAAACAGAATGGCGAAATTAGTATACCCCACATTCTATGATGGAGGGTATAAAAATCTTTGTGTTTAGACCAAATTTTAAGAACCAAGCATAAGATCTTAATCCTTAAAAGCATTTACTTGTCATTTAGGACAAAATCGCATCCTTAATATTGCGAAAAAAAAACTGACATATTAGGACACTTTTCTTAGTGTAGCATACGCCATGTCGTTCCGCTGTCCCCGATGTTACAGCCAATGTCAAGGTGTACCTATAACGCCTAATCCGTAAAGAAAGTTTAGTTAGTTTTTGTTAGTTTTATGGACCAAAGTTTTGTTAGTTTTGGGGACCAATTTTACGAATTAAAAAAAAAACAAGTAAAAGCGTGCTAAGTTCGGCCGGGCCGAATCTTATATACCCTCCACCATGGATCGCATTTTTCGAGTTCTTTTCCCGGCATCTCGTCTTAGGCAAAACAAGATATAAGAAAAGATTTGCTCTGCTATTAGAGCGATATCAAGATATGCTCCGGTTTGGACCACAATTAAATTATATATTGGAGACCTGTGTAAAATGTCAGCCAATTCGAATAAGAATTGCGCTCTTTGTGAGCTCAAAAAGCAAAATAGAAAGATCGATTTATATGGGAGTTGTATCGGGCTATGGACCGATTCAGATCATAATAAACACGTTTGTTGATGGTCATGAAACAATCCGTCGTACAAAATTTCAGGCAAATCGGATAATAATTGCGACCTCTAGAGGCTCAAGAAGTCAAGATCCCAGATCGGTTAATATGGCAGCTATATCAGGTTATGAACCGACTTGTACTATATTTGATATGGTTATTGAAAGTAACAATAAAAAACGTCTTGCGATATTTCAGCCAAACCGGATAGGAATTGCGCCCTCTAGAAGCTCAAGAAGTCAAGTCCCCAGATCTGTTTATATGACAGCTATATCAGGTTATGAACCGATTTGAACCATACTTGGCACAGTTGTTGGATATCGTAACAAAATACTACGTGCCAAAATTCATTCAAATCGGATAGGAATTGCGCCCTCTAGAGGCTCAAGATCGGTTTATATGACAGCTATATAAGGTTATGCACCGATTTGAACCATACTTGGCACAGTTGTCGGATATCGTAACAAAACACGTCGTTCAAAATTTCATTTCAATCGGATAGGAATTGCGCACTCTAGACACACAAGAAGTCAAGACCCCACATCGGTTAATATGGCAGCTATATCAGGTTATGGACCGATTTGAACCATACTTGGCACAGTTGTTGGATATAATAACGAAACACGTCGTGCAAAATTTCATCCCAATCGGATAAGAAATGCGCGCTCTAGAGGCTCAAGAATTCAAGAATTCAAGACCCAATATCAGTTTATATGGCAGCTATATCAAAACATGGACCGATATGGCCCATTAACAATACCAACTGACCTTCACTAATAAGAAGTATTTGTGCAAAATTTCAAGCGGCTAGCTTTACTCCGTCGGAAGTTAGCGTGCTTTCAACAGACAGATGAACGGACGGACGGACGGACATGGCTACATCGACATAAAATTTCACGACGATCAAGAATATATATTCTTTATGGGGTCTCAGACGAATATTTCGAGTAGTTACAATCAGAATGACGAAATTAGTATACCCCATCTTATGGTGGGGGGTATAAAAACAAGTAAAAACTTGCTAAGTTCGGCCGGGCCGAATCTTACATACCCTCCACAATGGATTGCATTTGTCGAGTTTTTTTCCCGGCATCTCTTCTTAAGCAAAAAAGGATAGAGGAAAAGATTTGCTCTGCTATTAGAGCGATATCAAGATATGGTCCGGTTTGGACCACAATTAAACTACATGTTGGACAACTGTGTAAAAAGTCAGCCAATTCGAATAAGAATTGCGACCCTTGGGGGCTCAAGAAGTAAAATAGAGAGATCGATTTATATGGGAGCAGCATCGGGCTATAGACCGATTCAGATCATAATAGACACGTATGTTGATGGTCATGAGAGGATCCATCGTACAAAATTTCGGGCAACTCGGATAATAATTGCGTTCTCTAGAGGTTCAAGAAGTCAAGATCCCAGATCGGTTTATATGGCAGCTATATCAGGTTATGAACCGATTTGAAACTTATGTGACACAAGTGTTGAAAGTAAGAATAAAATACTTCATGAAAAATTTCAGCCAAATCGGATAGGAATTGCGCCCTCTAGAGGCTCAAGAAGTCAAGACCCAAGATCGGTTTATATGACAGCTATATCAGGTTATGGACCGATTTGAGCCATACTTGGCACAGTTATTGGATATCATAATAAAACACATCGTGCAAAATTTCATTCCAATAGGATAAGAATTGCGCACTCTAGAGGCTCAAGAAGTCAAGACCCAAGATCGGTTTATATGGCAGCTATATCAGGTTATGGACTGATTTGAGCCATACTTGGCACAGTTATTGGATATAATAACAAAACACGTCGTGCAAAATTTCATTCCAATAGGATAAGAATTGCGCGCAGAGGCTCAAGAAGTCAAGACCCAAGATCAGTTTTTATGGCAGCTATATCAAAACATGGACCGATATGGCCCATTTACAATACCAACCGACCTACACTAATAAGAAGTATTTGTGCAAAATTTCAAGCGGCTAGCTTAACCCCTTCGGAAGTTAGCGTGCTTTCGACAGACAGACAGACGGACAGACGGACGGACGTGGCTAGATCGACATAAAATGTCACGGCGATCAAGAATATATATACTTTGTGGGGTCTAAGACGAATATTTAGAGTAGTTACAAACAGAATGACGAAATTAGTATACCCCCCATCCTATGGTGGAGGGTATAAAAAAACTCTAGTCACCCGATGTTTACTGATAAAGTGTAAATGTATCCCAATTTTGTGAGCTCTAATTTAATTCGCAAAGAAAATACCATTTTCTACGTTTTAGTACCTGAATGCACGGAAAATTTTCTATTCACTTATTCTATATCCCAAATTTACAGGGTCTAGATCAATCCGCAAATACGTTCTAGTCCTCAAAGTCTTACTAAATTTACCTTTTTCCATTTTTCGTACGTCTTTTTCTTTCCTATTGTTAAAGATGCCATTTGTGCAATTGTGGGCTTGTATTGAAACTTTCAGACCTTTAGCTCAATAAGTAAAGAAGGTAGAAGGAACTAGTTTTTATGCTTTAGTACCTAAATATACGAATTTCAAAAAAATATTCCACTCGACCGATAAATTCTGTTAAGGAGTAAAAGTATAAAAATTTTGAAAGCCATTGCACAATCTGTAAAGAATGAACCATTTTGTACGTTTTAGTATCTCAATATACTAATATTAAAAAAAAACTCCTATTCGCCCGATATATATTACCAAGATGTGCCTGCATAGCAGAGCTCTGGCTCAGTTTGTAAAGAAAGAACCATTTTGTACGTTAAGTACCTAAATGTTCGAATTTCAAAAAATCTCCTAGGTCCCTGATATATACCGTCAAGGAGTAACTGCATCCCGATTTTGAAAACTGTAGCTCAAAGTACAATTTTGTACGTTTTAGTACCTTAATAAACGAATTTCGAAAAATTCTTCTAGTCGGCAGTCACAATTACAGCAATTGACTTCAATATTTCCGGATTGGACAAACCTCATAATGTGTTTCAAGGTTAGCCAAATCCAACAAAAGACGGATCATTCTTCACCACGGCAATGCGAGCTCGCACACATCGGCTCAAACGACTGCATTTTTGAGCCCTCAAAACATCGATTTGATTAGAAATCCGCCGTATAGACCTGGCTTGGCACCGAATGACTTCTTTTTATTCCCGTTCGTAAAAAATAAAATGAAAGGTCAACGTTTTTCGGCACCTGAAGAAGTGGTTGATGCGTTTAGAATTCATGTTTTGGAGATAGCTCAATCAGAGTGGCAAAAGTGCTTCGACAATTGGTTCAAACGCCTGCAAAAGTGTACAGATATTAATGAGGAATATTTTGAAAAACAATAAAGCGTTTTTCTATGATTAATATTTATAGTACGTTTTCTTCCCATTCTGGTACGATGTGTTAACGAATATTCATTTTTTTTCAAGATCACGATCATTTTTACCACATTGTTTTTTCTAGCTATTGCTGTTAGCTGGGGACGAAAATAAGATATTTCGTACAATATTGTCCTTTTTGGTACCAAAATGAACGAATTTTGAAGAAATATCGTTAAGTTACCCATCATATATTTCCTAGTTGTAGCTGCATACCGCATGATCCTTTAAGCAGAGTTTCAAAATTCTATCTCTATCCGTTCGCCCTGTTCAATGTTCACACATTTCTTACATTTATTTCGTGTGCCTTCCTACCAACTTTCGGAGCTTTAGCTCAATCTGCATAGAAGGTATCAAATAGTACCAATAGCTGCACTAACTGTACTATTTCTGTCACTTCCGGTTCTATTTTGGAAACATTTTTTTTTTTTCATAAAATTAAATTTTTTCAAGACGCTCCTTTATTTCAGCCCGCGCCTGCAATCCAAGGTCCACATTCGTGCCAAAATTCATGGCTGGGCAATGATCAGTCGGTAAGTCATGCGTCTCTTTTGTATATATAGAAAATTTTCATATTTTGCTGCTTTCTTCCAAACTCTCAAACAAAATTTGTCGTCTGCTTTTTTTTGAAACCAGATTTGCTGATGTTTTACAAGTGAAGTTGTGCAAAATTCCCTAATGTATGTGTTGCCCAAAAAGTAATTGCGGATTTTTTAAAAGAAAGTAAATGCATTTTTAATAAAACTTAGAATGAACTTTAATCAAATATATAATTGCCATTTTGTTCGATAACCTTTTGTCATCTTCCTGGCAAATTTTGTATTCCACGCTCATAGAACTTCTGGCCTTTATCTGCAAAAAACTGAACCAAGTGCGATTTTATAGCCTCATCATTGCCGAAAGTTTTACCATTTAAGGAGTTCTGCAAAGATCGAAATACATGGTAGTCTGATGGTGCAAGGTCAGGGCTATATGTGGATGCATCAAAAGTTCCCAGCCAAGCTCACTCAGTTTTTGGCGAGTGACCAAAGATGTGTGCGGTCTAGCGTTGTCCTGGTGGAATATGACACCTTTACGATTGACCAATTCTGGTCGCTTCTCCTTGATGGCTGTATTCAATTTGTCCAATTGTTGACAGTAAACATCCGAATTAATCGTTTGGTTCCTTGGAAGCAGCTCTAAATATACCACACCCTTCCAATCCCACCAAACAGACAGCATAGCCTTCTTTTGGTGGATATCAGCCTTTGAAGTGGTTTGAGCTGGTTCACCATGCTTGGACCATGATCGTTTTCGATTAACGTTGTTGTAAACAATCCATTTTTCATCTCCAGTTATGATTCGTTTTAAAAACGGATCGAATTCATTGCGCTTAAGGTGCATATCACAAGCGTTGATTCGGTTTGTTAAATGAATTTCTTTCAATACATGTGGTGCCCAAATATCAAGCTTTTTCACCAGTCCAAGACTTTTTATGTGATAATGAACGTCTGATTTTGGTATATTTAACTTCTCTCCTATCTCACGCTCAGTTACATGACGATCCAATTCGATTAATGCTTTGATTTGGTCATCATTAACTTCATTTGGCCGACCTGAACGTGGCTCATCTTTAAGTGAAAAATCTCCAGAAGGCTTTATCACCATACACATCTCGTAACTTTTTAGCAACCTGCTCCGCGTTTTTTCCTTTACGGTAATAATAAAGTAAAATATGACGAAAATGACGCCAAACAAACAAATGTAAACAAAATTTCGCGCACTTTTTGCTAAAGCAAGCTAAAAGTAACAGCTGATAACTGACAGAAGAAAGAATGCAATTACAGAGTCACAAGCCGTGACGTTAACTTGCAGAGTATAAGAAATTCAACATTTGTCCACTCTCTGTGGGCAACACTATTAAAAACGAACACTACACGCGCTGGTGAGGTTACATTTTTTGGGCAAACGAACACAAAATTACGGGTTATCGTTAACCGATCGCCATGATAATTTAGAATTCGCCAAACCTATTTCAAATATACATTGCGTAGTATTTTATGGAAATATATAGCCGTTAAAACCGAAATCTAGACAACATTTCATCCAATATGACATTTTTAGGCTCTAGTAGCCATTATTTTGGTCCGACCTTTTTTGTACAAAGGCAAAAAGATATGAAAAGGAGCTATATGTGAATCTGAACATGTTGGAATATTAAATAGAACGTATTGAGCAAAATTTTGTAAGGATCGGATTAAAATTATGGCTATAGATCGGAGCAAAATTATGGCTACTATGGGAGCTATATGTAAAACTGAACCGATTATGATAAAATTATGCGCAATTTTTCGAACATTAAAAAGAACGTCTTGTGCAAACTTTTGTAAAGATCGAACCAAAATTATGGCTACTATAGCCTAAAAATGCCATATCGGATGAAATATATATGCGGGAGCTATATGTAAATCTGAACAGAAGTTAATAAAATGATGCACACATTTGAAACATTAAAAAGAACGTCGTGTGCAAAATTTTGTAAAGATCGGACCAAAATTATGGCTACTAGAGCCATAATTTTGAAAGATATATGTTTGAGCTATATCTGAAACAGAACCGATTTTGATAAAATTACGCACACATATTGGAACATTAAATTGAACATCTTTTGCAAAATTTTGCAAAGATCGGACTAAAATTATGGCTACTAGAGCCGAAAAATTCCATATCGGATGAAAGATGTATATGGGAGCTATATCTGAAACTGAACCGATTTTGATCAAATAATGCACACATGTTGGAACATTTAAATGAATGTCTTGTGCAAAGTTTTGTAAAGATCGGGCCCAAATTATGGCTAATAGAACCTTAAAAGTCCATATCGGATGATATATATGGGAGCATTATCTAAATCCGAACCGATTCTGTTAAAAATCAATAGTATATGTCCTTGGACCAAAAAATTAAGTTGTGCAAAATTTTACAATAATTGGACAGCAAATGCGACCTGTACCTTGATTACAAAAATATCGAAAGAACAGGAAAAACATTTTGTAGTCGGGAGGCGCGAATTAGGATTTCATTTTAGACTAGCTGACCCGGCAATTAAAGAGCTTTTAGTGAAATATCATGGCACGAAAATAGTGATATAAGTGCCGTAAAATAGTAATATAAGTGCCGTTATCTGAATCCCATATGATCTTTATTGGTCTACGAATTTAAGGTGTAATCCATTCTTAAAATACTTTATTTCAGCCCGATATTCTCATGATATTTGATTTCGGGGGTGAGGTGGTCCCCCAGACACTTGGTCCTGAAAAAATATAAGCATCGTGCTCTTCTTTCAAATACCATTTATATAAATCCCATATTGCCATTGGTTTAGGGGAGTTTACACGATGAGGCGTCCCCCAAACACATGACCCTAAAATAGATTACCAAATTCGTTTTCTAATCTCAAATACCTTTCATTTGAGCAACTTATTGGCATGGTCGAAAATTTTTTACCCTTTGGGGGGTGTTTTGGGTTACGGGTGATGCCTTAAATACATGGTAATACATTTGGATATCAAATTCGTATTCTACTCCCAAATACCTTTATTTTGAGGTAAAAAATTGCTGTTGGTGGGGTGTTTTGGGAAAGGGGTATACCCCCAGAAAATTGGTCCCGAAAGTGGATTTCGATTCTTGCTCTACACCCCAATACCTTTCATTTAAGCTCCACATTGACATTGTCGGTAAATATGCCCGATTAAGGAGTGTTTTTGGGGATTGGGGTGGTCCCACAAACACTAAGCCCGGAAAATATATCAGCAACGTGCACTATTCTCACATAACTATATATCATTTGTTTGAACCCCATATTGTCATTGGCCTCAAAATCATTTTCTAATCTCATTTAAACTCCTTATTGCAAAAGTCAGCATATATATCCGGTTTGGGGTATTGGCCCTAAAACTATAAATATTTAGTTCCACTCTCTTTAAGACCCAAATTGTCTTGGTGAGCAAATACATCCAATGGGGGGTTATCATAGTGGTGGGACGCCCCCTGGACAGTTGGCCTCCAATGTTGATATCAGATACGTGGTCTCCTCCCAAATACCTTTAATTTGAGCCGCATATTTCCATAGTCGGCAAACATGATCGGCTTGGGGGTGTTGTGGGGGATGGGCGGCCACTCAGTGAGTTGGCCTTGAAAATATATATCGGTTTAGTGTTCTACTCTAAAAACCCTCTTATTTGAGCCTCATATTGCAGTAGTCAGCAAATACTCCCTATTTGGGCGGTGTTGTGGGATGATCCCATAGACACTTTTCCCGAATATTTGATATCAGATTCGCGCTTTACTCCCAAAGACCTTTCATTTGAGCCCCATACTCTCATGGTCGTAAATTTGTCCCCTTGAGCGAATGTTTTTGGGGAGAAGTGCCCCCAAAAACTTGGTCTCATATTTGGATATCAGATTCGAATTCTATACTTAAATACCTTTTATTTAAGCCCCATATTCCAATAGTCAGTAAATAAGTCCTGTTTGGGGGGTGTTTTGGGGAAGGGGTGGACCCCCTGAACGTGATCCCACATTTGGATATTAGATTCGTATTCTACTCGCAAGTACCTTTCATTTGAGTCCCATATTGCCATGGTCGGTAAACATGTCCGATTTAGGGGTGTTTTGGGGTTGGGGTGGTCCCCCTAGCACTTGATCCGACAATTAGATATCAGGTACGTTTTCTAATCCTACATACCTTTCATTTGAGTCCCATATTGTCGAGGTTGGTCTCAATATATGTTTGGTAGACTTTAGGATGGAGCAGCTCCCCTAGGTACCCCATCCGAAATTTGGATACCAAATTTTTTTTTGGGTTCTATATGAGAGCACACAAAATTTCGCTTAAATCGCACCACCCATCTCCAAGATCTGGCGTTTCTAAAAATTGTGGTAAGGGTGAGGGTCCGCCTGCCCTTCAGATATCAAAAAATGTAGTACCCTATTTTCACCACGGGGTCATTATGCACCATCTGTGAAAATTACAAGAAAACCGGTTTAGCCGTTTCTGAGTCTATAAGGAACACACAAACAAACAAATCTACAAACAAACGCAAATTGATTTTTATATATAAGATACATGGTTTCTTTGGAGATACTTCTTAGCATTGTATTTAGTTTACGTTTTGGTCAATCATCAACCAGGCCTAATATACATACTTTTTAGGATCTGACATAAATATTTCTATGTGTTGCAAGCGGAATTACAATATCCCCATCCTTCAGTGGTGAGAATAAACATTTCTCTTCGCTCCAGAATTTTTTTTCACTCCGCTCCGTGCGATATGAAATAAATAAAGCCTCCATATAAACCGATTCCTGAATTGTTTTCTTGAATTATTAATCATTATTTCTCCTAACACATCCAACTTCCGTATAATCCGAATTCCCGATTTTACTCCCTAAGGGCCTAGAGGGTGCAAATTTAATTTTATTTGACTTAATTTTGATTTCAAATTTTGCACAGTAATTACTCCTTTAACCTCCAACACCCATGCCAAGTATGGTCTGAATGCGTGCTTATTGCTCCTATATAAACAGAGCATCCAACTTTACTTCTTAAGCATATACCGGAAGCAATTCCTAATCAAATTTTAAAATGCTAGTAAAACCGCATGGATATATTTATTACACTTTTTTTATTAAAAACCTAGTATATCTATATTAATGTCTACGTATGGCCCGAGTTGGCATATAATCGGTTCATGTACCGAGAAGAGTTTATGATTCACAATTCAAAACTTCAAAGAAATCAGGTTATGCATGAGGAGTTTATGGCTTAAGATCCCCGATCTGCTGATCGTTCCATATGGCAGCTATATCTACACATGTTCTGATATGGACCATACGCTGTTCAGATATCGGGTGGCCTAGCGCAAATCCTTTTTTTTTTCTCCAAATTTTATTAAAGTATGGTCCGATCTCGACTTGGACAATGGGAAATCTAGTCCAACGCACTGCTCTAAATTTCAGCGAAATCAAAAACTACGGCTTTTAATGGGTCTAAGACGCTAAGGCGGTAGCTCGGTCTATGTAGCAGATATATCCAAATTTGATTTGTTTTGGACTATGTTCAACTCGGACCCTAATTCGGCAGATCGGTCTTTAATACAGCTATATCTAAATATGGTCCGATCTGGACTATGATCAGGTTGGAGATCGATAGGCCTAGTATAGTTCATTGTTCCAAATTTAAGCGAAATCGTGTAACGAATGGGGTTTTTTTGGATTGAAGACCCTTAATCGGCCAGATCGGCCCATATGGCAGCTTATCCTAATATAATTCGACCTGGACGAAATTGCTTGCGGATGCCGATAGGATGTCACTGTTCTAAATTTCAACCAAATCGGGCGATAAACGCACCCTTAAATCGGTAGGTCGGCTGCGACATAAACCGATCTTGGGTCTCAAATTCTTGAGCTTCTAGAGGCCGCAATTCTTCTCCGATTTGGCTAAAAATTGGAACAGTGAGTTACACTACACTGCAAATGGTGTTTTGGTAAAACTTTCAGCAACTACGCCAGGTATGGTCTAAATCAGTTCATAACCTGATATAGCTGCTACATAAACCGATCTCCCGATTTAAATTCTTGAGCGTTTAAAAAGCTCATTTACCGCTCAATTTGATTGAAATTTTGCACAGTGAGTTTTTCTTTTACGACCCTTTATGATCCTGAATATAGATGTTAGGTTAGGTAAGGTTTAAGAAGCAGTCTGCCATCAGACTCACTTAGACGTTTTCATCCATTGTGATGATAGCACAGGAACAGAAGAAGGATGATGCCTTCTAGTTCCCACCGTTGAACCATCCAGATCGCTTAAAAAAGCACAAAAACTTGCGAAAGTTCATATCCGCTAGATCAGACAGGTTCTCAAAGAAATGAAAACCTAAAGTGGAACTCCTTCTTACTGCTAGTGCGGGACACACACACAGAAGGTGTTCTATAGTCTCATCTTCTTCGATGTCCCTACAGCTTCTGCAAAAGTCGTTGCTGGCAACCTTCAGTCTGTCAGCAAGTTTTCCGATTAGACAGTGACCTGTCATGACGGACACAATGACTGAGACACCTGTTCTAGCCAATGACATCAAAGCAGTAGACCTCTTCAAGTCTAGATTAGGCCACATAGTTTCGGAATGCTCACAGCCATCTATCAGGAATAGTGGTACAGTAATTGTTATAAAAACCGGCTCAGGTAGGGTGTAATCCACTCTGACTGGAACATCGGATATTGTATCAAGGATAACACTGTGTCCGTAGCCGCCACATGACCAATGAGAAAGCTCCCTTAACCTCACGGCAGTGGTCGCTGCAATCTGGTTAGCCACAATGTCCAGAGGCATAAGATGAAGCATTAAATTCTGTGCATCAGATGGTGTCGTCCTCAGTGCGGCTGTGATGCGCAAACAAGCCATTATTTGGATCCGATTATGTATTGAGCAGTAGGTGGATTTTTAAAGCACCGTCCACCAGACCACAACACCATTTAGCATTCTAGGTCTGACAAATGCAGTATATACACAATGTATGACACGCGGTCTAAACCCCCAACAATGGCTCTCTAGAAATTATACTCTCTAGTAGAAGTTATACGTTTAAAAAAAGTGATTACTTGGAACGCCCTAATAAACACCGAACAAATTTTGTCCTAATATAAAAGATTTTGTTCGTAGTATTGAGGAAGAGATTTTGTCCCAAATGACAAGTAAATGCTCCTAATATTTACGATTTTATACTTGGTTTTAAAAATTAGAACTTAATCACAAACATATTTTACCTTAAATATAGTATTTTTATACCCTTCACCATAGAATGGGGGGTATACTAATTTCGTCATTCTGTTTGTAACTACTCGAAATATTCGTCTGAGACCCCATAAAGTATATATATTCTTGATCGCGACATTTTATGTCGATCTAGCCATGCCCGTCCGTCTGTCGATCGAAAGCACGCTAAATTCCGAAGGAGTAAAGCTAGCCACTTGAAATTTTGCACAAATACTTCTTATTAGTGTAGGTTGGTTGGAATTGTAAATGGGCCATATCCGTCTATGTTTTGATATAGCTGCCATATAAACCGATCTTGCGTCTTGACTTCTTGAGCCTCTAGAGTGCGCAATTCTTATCCAATTGAAATGAAATTTTGCATGACGTGTTTTGTTATGATATCCAACAACTGTGCCAAGTATGGTTCAAATCGGTTTATAACCTGATATAGCTGCCATATAAACCGATCTTGGGTCTTGACTTCTTGAGCCTCTAGAGTGCGCAATTCTTATCCGGTTGGAATATAATTTTGCATGAAGGCTCAAGAAGTCAAGACCCAAGATCGGTTTATATGGCAGCTATATCAAAACATGGACCGATATGGCCCATTTACAACACCAACCGACCTACACTAATAAGAAGTATTTGTGCAAAATTTCAAGCGGCTACCTTTACTCCTTCCGAAGTTATCGTTCTTTCGACAGACAGACGAACGGACGGACGGACGGACAGACGGACGAACATGACTAGATCGATATAAAATTTCACGACGATCAAGAATATATATACTTTATGGGGTCTCAGACGAATATTTCGAGTAGTTACAATCAGAATGACGAAATTAGTATACCCCCCATCTTATGGTGGAGGGTATAAAAAGGGTAGAGGAAAAGATTTGCTCTGCTATTAGAGCAATATCAAGATATGGTCCGGTTTGGACCACAATTAAATTATATGTTAGAGACCTGTGTAAAATGTCATCCAATTCGAATTAGAATTGCGCTCTTTGTGAGCTCAAAAAGTAAAATAGAGAGATCGATTTATATGGGAGCAGTATCGGGCTATGGACCGATTCAGACAATAATAAACACGTATGTTGATGGTCATGAAAGAATCCGTCGTACAAAATTTCAGGCAAATTGGATAAGAATTGCGCCCTCTAGAGGCTCAAGAAGTCATGGCACAGTTGTTGGATATCGTAACAAAACACGTCGTGCAAAATTTCATTCAAATCGGATAAGAATTGCGCCTTCTAGAGGCTCAAAATCAAGACCCAAGATCGGTTTATATGGCAGCTATATCAGGTTATGAACCGATTTGAACCATACTTGGCACAGTTGTTGGATATAATATCGAAACACGTCGTGCTAAATTTCATCCCAATCGGATAAGAATTGCGCACTCTAGAGGCTCAAGAAGTCAAGTATTTGTATAAAATTTCAAGCGTGCTTTCAACAGACAGACGGACGGACGGACGGACGGACATGGGTAGATCGACATAAAATTTCACGACGATCAAGAATATATATACTTTATGGGGTCTCAGACGAATATTGCGAGTAGTTACAATCAGAATGACGAAATTAGTATACCCCCATCTTATGGTGGAGGGTATAAAAACAATTAACAAAAGTCAAGTTTTTATTAAATTTTAAGATATTTTCCATATAGGCATATTCCTATATTTATTAAATTAAACCTCATTAAGTGTTCTAATTTATTGAATATGCAAATTCGAAGTGCAACCCCAATATTCAAGAAGAATTACTAATTCCCTTTGTCATTCAAATCATTCATTAGAAAATGAATTATTTGAATGACGGAAAATGTTGCTGCCGAATTTTTCTGATTTCATGCGAATATGGATATTTAAATCTGATCTCAAAAAGCAAATCGAAGGAGCGAGTGTATTGGTGGGCTCAGATCAAATTTCATAAAAGTTTTGGATTCTAGGAGTTTAAAAAGTTAAACATGTAGATCGATTTTACACGTTATCCAAATCTAACCGATTTGAACCGACATGCACATAGTAAAGTGCGATTTTACGACAGGATATTGATTCATGTTCAATCGTCGAATCTGGTTAATCAAAATAGACAAATTGTTAATATCCGGAAGAAACTGAGAAAATATGATGAGGGTGGCTGATGAATATTGCTACAATGATGAATATTGCTACATTTTTTTTTCGGTGTATGGAATACATTTTTCTTTTATTCATGTTAAATTAAATTATTAAATTAATTATTAAATTATTATTAATTAAATTAATTAATTAATTAATTAAATTAATTATTAAATTATTATTATTAAATAGAAAAAAAGTTATTACATTTTTTTTTGGTAGCGGCTTTCATCAGCCACCCTGTATGTATCATGTCTTGTGTTTTATTGATGTCTTAGCGAATCTCATACGTAGGAAAACTTAGCAACAAAACATTTTGGAGTAATAAAAAAAAAGCGTGCTAAGTTCGGCCGGACCGAATCTTATATACCCTCCACCATGGATGGCATTTGTCGAGTTCTTTTCCCGGCATCTCTTCTTAGGCAAAACAGGATATAAGAAAAGATTTGCTCTGCTATTAGAGTGATATCAAGATATGTTCCGGTTTGGACCTTAATTAAATTATGTGTTGGAGACCTGTGTAAAATGTCAGCCAATTCGAATAACAATTGCGGCCTTTGGGGGCTCAAGAATTAAAATAGAGAGATCGACTTATATGGGAGCTGTATCGGGCTATATACCGATTCAGACCATAATTAACACGTATGTTGATGGTCATGAGAGGATCCGTCGTACATAATTTCAGGCAAATCGAATAATAATTGCAAACTCTAGAGGCTCAAGAAGTCAAGATCCCAGATCGGTTTATACGGCAGCTATATCAGGTTATGAAGCGATTTGAACCTTATGTGGCACAATTGTTGAAATTAAAAATAAAATACGTCAAGCAAAATTTCAGACAAATCGGATAAGAATTGCGACCTATAGATGCTCTAGAAGTCAAGACCCATGATCGGTTTATATGACAGCTATATGAGGTTATGAACCGATTTGAACCATACTTGCACAGTAATTGGATATCATAACAAAATACTTTGTGCTAAAATTCATTCAAATCGGATAAGAATTGCGCCCTCTAGAGGCTCAAGAAGTAAATTTTGCTCAGATCGGTTCAGATTTGGATATAGCTGCCATATAGACCGATCCTCCGATTAGGGGTCTTAGGCCCATAAAAGCCACATTTATTATCCGACTTCGGTGAAATTTGGGACAGTGAGTATTCTTAGGCCCTTCGACATCCTTCGTCAATTTGGCCCAGATCGGTCCAGATTTGGATATAGCTGCCATATAGATCGATCCGCCGATTTAGGGTCTGAGGCCCATAAAATCCACATTTATTATCCGATTTTGCTGAAATTTGGGACAGTGAGTTGTGTTAGGCCCTCAAACATCCTTCGTCAATTTTGCTCAGATAGGTCTAGATTTGGATATAGCTGCTATATAGACCTATCCTCCGATTTAGGGTCTTAGGCCCATAAAAGCCACATTTATTATCCGATTTTGCTGAAATTTTGGACAGTGGGTTGTGTTAGGCCTTTCGACATCCTTCTTCAATTTGGCTCAGATCGGTCCTGAGTTGGATATAGCTGCCATATAGACCGATCCTCCGATTAAGAGTCTTAAGTCCATAAAAGGCTCATTTATTGTCCGATTTTGCCAAAATTTGGGACAGTGAGTTAAGTTAAGCCCCTTGACATACTTCTGCATTATGGCACAGATCGGTTCAGATTTGTAAATAACTGCCATATAGATCTATCTCTAGGTTTTAGGTTTTGGGGCCATAAAAAGTGCATTCATTGTCCGATGTCGCCTTAGTTTGGGACAATGAGTTGTGTTAGACCCTTCGACAACCTTCTTCAATTTCACTTAGATCGGTCCAGATTTGAATATAGCTGCCATATAGACCGATCCTCTGATTTTGGGTCTTAGGCCCATAAAAGCCACATTTATTATCCGATTTTGCTCAAATTTGGGACAGTAAGATGTGTTAGACCCTACGACATCCTTCGTCAATTTGGCCCAGATCGGTCCAGATGTGGATATAGCTGCCATATAGACCGATCCTCCGATTTAGGGTCTTAGCCCCATAGAAGCCACATTTATTATCCGATTTTGGGACAGTGAGTTATGTTAGGCCTTCCGATATCCTTCGTCAATTTGGCCCAGATCGGTCCAGATGTGGATATAGCTGCCATATAGACCGATCCTCCGATTTAGGGTCTTAGCCCCATAGAAGCCACATTTATTATCCGATTTCGCTGAAATTTGAGACAGGCTCTTCGACATCCTTCGTTAATTTGGCCTAGATCGGTCTAGATTTAATTATAGCTGCCATATAGACCGATCTCTCGATTTAATGTTTGGGCCCATAAGAGGCGCATTTATTGTCCGATATTGCCGAAATTTGGGACAGAGAGTTAAGTTAAACCCCTCCACATATTTCTGAAAATTTGATCGATCAAGATTTGCATATAGCTGCCATATAGACCGATATCGCGATTTAAAATCTTGGAACCAAAAATGCGCATTTGTAATCCGATTTAATTGAAATTTGACACATTGACTTATGTTAGGCTTTTCGACATCCTTGTTGTATATGACCAAGCTATTGTTATACACAATTGAACAAAGACTTGTACTTATTAGTATTTGGTCCAAATCGGACCATATTTGGATATAACTGCTATGGGACATAAGGTATGCAATTTTCACCGGATTTTGATGAAAGGTGGTTTACATATATAACCGAGGTGGTGGGTATCCAAAGTTTGGCCTGGCCGAACTTAACGCCTTTTTACTTGTTAATATTCCTCTTTTTTTTACAAAGAAAATATAAACAACTGTGAAATAAAATAAACATGAACTCATTACTCAAAGCAGAAAAAATAATTTTAAATGTTGTGGTTAACTAGTTTTGCCTAAAAATCGCAGCAGCCTTATTTCAAACAGAGTTTTTTTTTAGGATATGGATTTCTTTTCCTTAAAAATATATAGTTTTTTTATTGAGTTGCAGCAAACTTTAATCCATTTCTATTTTTGTAATTAAGGGACTTATATCGTTAATTCAAGTCTGTATATCATTGGGTTTCAAATGCAAAAATCCCTGATTTTAGTATTCATTTCTTTGTGTTAAGGATTCAGGCATTCTTTATTTTAAAATACTGAGCCCTGGTCTTTATCCTTAATTAAAAGGATAATCCTTATATTTTTGGCTCGAAATTATTACCAAAATCCTAAATTAAGGACAACATTTTTGAGATTGAGCGAACTTTTATTGAGTGTAGATAAATGTTTTTTTTTTTTCAAATCGCCAACTTATTACAATAAAATCAACTTACAACTGCGAAACTATATAATGAAACTTGGACTGTCCCGACGCAATACGACAGAGCTACGGCGATTTTTCGACCTTTGTCGAATTTTCTTGATCGTTTTTTAATTTGTGAAATCATCCCAGGGTATGAGCATTAATTGCAGCAAATAAAATTACAAAATCGTGGTATCCGCCAAGCTATAACCTCATGCCACAAGAGCACAGTACCACCGCCTGTGCCGTTAGAGATGCAGTGCACGAGGAATTCCTGCCAACTTTTTTCAATGTCGCTTTTCTTACCAACCCATGACGCCTGAGCCAAGGCAGCGTCGGAGCAGACGACAAGTGCATTGTATATCTGCTGCACTACTACTTCCAGGAAGATGGCCAGAGGGTGTAATTTTAAAGTTTTGTTTTTTAATTTTCGCCAACTTTTTGCTCGTTGCTTTATGCGCCAATTTATACTTTGTGCAAATATTGTCCTTTAATAATACTTCAAGCAGCGAGTGGACACATAGAGCAGAAAAACAAAATTATGTTCTGGTTCCCTCTGGTGGAAAGTGCAGCAACAACAATGGCAGCATGGAATATAGTAATAGCGGCATTGAACAATGTGGCAGCAGCACGACGACCATAGGGACAAGCTGGCCCGATTGGCTGCTCCAAAACAAACCACCCGCTACATAAAGGAGTCGGTCATGCAGTAAGGACAACAATCTACTCTAAAGGCACCCCCATATAAGCTTTTGTCGTACTTTGCATACGGTATGTCCAAACTTGCCGGCTCAATTTATAGCGTGGATTGTTAAACCCATCTTTTATACCGTGTATCAATACTGTGGTACATGGTATTAAGTTTGTTACACCCAAAAGGAAGAGAGAAAGACCAATTGACAAATGTACGGATCGACAGGAATCACTTCCTGTTTTGGTTAAGCTATGCCCGTCTATCTGTTTGTCAATGTTTGCGTACAAAGTACAAATCGCAATTTCCATCTGATCATCGTTAAATTGGCCACAGCCATTTTTTGTAATAGATAGAGTGAATTCATCCAGCGTGTTAGACGTACGAGCGTGCCGAGAAAAGTACGATCTGACACTGCACGGAAGCTGCAGATTGATAAGCTGCAATCACATCCAGTGTTACAGTTTTTGGAAGGTTCCTACCAAAATTGGTATGTTTTTATTCTTTTGGTAGGTTGGTAGGGTGACCTAAATTTTTGGTAGGTTTTTCAAACATATAAATACCAAGTGAATTGCTGAAAAATAGCCGGGGATGACTTAAAGTTATTTCACTTCTTTCCGTTCCTGTGTACTTGTTAAGAGTGCAAAATAAAACCATGAATGTCGTGAGACAAAATACTGTTACAAAACACTGTAACAAATTACAGGAAAAGGGTGAATGTTCTGATATTGACTGTAACTGGTATGAGTGTTGAGGGATTTCTTCCAAATTTCGTAAATTCTGGCTAAGAAATGCGGCTTTTGCTCCTTCAATGCCTTCAATCGGAAAACAGGGTTATACGGCAGCTGTATATAAATATGGTTAGGCCCGGTTTATACTTAGATGTTGAGGGGTCCATGCAACTCATTGTTACGGCGAAAATGGGTAGTAGAAGCATATTTCTGGGCTCCAACCCTTGAACCGGGACATCGCTTCTTTCAAACACGGCACGGTTGTTCATTAAAATGGTGGAAAAAACGACTTTTAAAAATTCAAGTTTTCTTATCAGGAAAGGGTGCTATATCAGGGTATAGGGCATCATTGAACTTCAAGCTGTGGAGTGATTTCAACAAAGAGATAGACGGACATGTATATGTCGTCTATGAATATAACGACTCTCTAGTTTATATACATTGTAGAGTTGAAAATATTGGGTTGCTCAAAAAGTAATTGCTGATTTTTCAGGTCGGCCAAATGAAGTTGATGATGACCAAATCAAAGCATTAATCGAATTGGATCGTCATGTCACTGAGCGTGAGATAGGAGAGAAGTTAAATATACCAAAATCAACCGTTCATTATCACATAAAAAGTCTTGGACTGGTGAAAAAGCTTGAAATTTGGGTACCACATGTATTAAAAGAAATTCATTTAACAAACCGAATCAACGCTTGTGTTATGCACCTTAAACGCAATGAATTCGATCCGAATTATTCAATTCGGATGTTTACTGTCAACAATTGGACAAATTGAATACAGCCATCAAGGAGAAGCGACCTGAAATGGTCACTCGTAAAGGTGTCATATTCCACCAGGACAACGCTAGACCGCACACATCTTTGGTCACTCGCCAAAAACTGAGTGAGCTTGGCTGGGAACTTTTGATGCATCCACCATATAGCCCTGACCTTGCACCATCAGACTACCATTTATTTCGATCTTTGCAGAACTTCTTAAATGGTAAAACTTTCGGCAATGATGAGGCTATAAAATCGCACTTGGTTCAGTTTTTTGCAGATAAAGGCCAGAAGTTCTATGAGCGTGGAATACAAAATTTGCCAGGAAGATGGCAAAAGGTTATCGAACAAAATGGCAATTATATATTTGATTAAAGTTCATTCTAAGTTTTATTAAAAATGCATTTACTTTCTTTTAAAAAATCCGCAATTACTTTTTGGGCAACACATACATTAGGGAATTTTGCACAACTTCACTTGTTAAACATCAGCAAATCTGGTTTCAAAAAAAAAGCAGACGACAAATTTTGTTTGAGAGTTTGGAAGAAAGCAGCAAAAAACAAGCAAAAAGGCGTTAAGTTCCACCGGGCCGAACCTTGAATACCCACCATCTCGGATATATATGTAAACCACCTTTCATCAAAATTCGGTGGAAATTATGTCCCTCAGCAGTTATAATGAAATATGTTCCGAATTAGAACAATAACTAATAAGTATAAGTCATGGTTCAATTGTGTATAACAAAGTATTAGACTTTTTATAGCTATATCTAAAAATTAACCGATCTGAACCATATACGACACGTATGTCGAAAAGCCTTACATAAGTCACTGTGTCAAATTTCAGTTGAATCGGATTATAAATACGCATTTTATGGGGCCAAGACTTTAAATCGAGATATCGGTCAACATGGCAGCTATATCCAAATCAGGACCGATGTTGGCCAAATTGAATAAGGACGTCGAAGAGCCTACTACAACTAACTGTCTCAAATTTCAGCGACATCGGACAATAAATGCGCCTTTTATGGCCCCAAAACCTAAACCGAGAGATCGGTCTATATGGCAGCTATATTTACCGATCTGTGCCGTATTGCAGAAGTATGCCAAGGGGCTTAATTTAAATCACTGTCCCAAATTTCGGCAAAATCGGACAATACATGCGCCTTTTATGGGCCCAAAACCTTAAGTCGAGAGATCGGTCTATATGGCAGCTATATCCAAATCTGGACCGATCTGGGCCAAATTAACGAAGGATGTCGAAGAGCCTAAGGAAATTTCAGCAAAATGTGGCTTTTATGGGCTCAAAACCCTAAATCGGTATAAAAAATTGTAAAAATATTTTATTTGAGAACGGATAGAGATAACTCTTCGAAATTTAAAATGGTTGGAACTTATTGAGTTAATGTGCAAAATTGCAGGGTCCTAGGTGGTCTCTGGGTCTCATCGCAGGGCTCCAAATTTGGTCACCTCAGCACTTCTAAAATTCGTTCAGGTTTCCAAATCTTCATTTGTTGTCTGATTTTCAAAATTAATTTTTTAGCTGGATAGTGCTCAAAAATTCACTAAAATCCCCATTATTCCCATTTCGGTCAAAGATGATTTCAAAATCGACATTTTTTAGTAAATTGGCAGTAGAGGTTGGAAATATTGTCTCATGCAAAAAATTCTTTGCATGATTTTTGGGGACATATAAAGTAAAACAAGTAAATGCAAATTTTGCCAATGAAAATTCCACTAAGGAACGGCGGCAAACTTCTCAATTCACAATGAGTGCAGTCCTATTCAAGTTTAAGCTCAATGATAAGGGGCCTCCTTTTTATAGCCGAGTCCAAACGACGTGCCGCAGTACGACACCTCTTTGGAGAGAAGTTTTACATGGCATAGTACCTTACAAATGTTGCCAGCTTTAGGGGGATATCAAGGAGCCTAACACAACTCACTATCCTCAATTTCAGCGAAATCGGGCAATAAATACGCATTTTATGGGCCCAACACCAAAAATAGAGAGATCGGACTATATTGCGGGTATATCCAAATCTAGATCGATCTGGCCAAAATTGAAAAAAATGATGTAGAAGGGCCTAACAGAACCAGTGTTGCCATTCAAGAAAATTATTTCCCACCAAAATTTATGAAAATCCTACCACATCGGACCAAAACCTACCAAATGTTCTACAAGCCAAGAATGGGGTGTATGTTTTTGTACCCGTCACCGAAAAGTTGGCCATTTTGCCATTTGATTGGTAACAAATTAATTTATAAATTTTCAGCCCTACAATAAACTAGGTCGTCATTATATTCACAGACAATCCATACTTCCATACAGGTCCGTCCATCTGTTTATTGAAATCCCTCTACTTAAAGTTCAGAGATGCTCTATATCTTAAGGGTGATTTTTTTGAGGTTAGGATTTTCATGCATTAGTATTTGACAGATCACGTGGGATTTCAGACATGGTGTCAAAGAGAAAGATGCTCAGTATGCTTTGACATTTCATCATGAATAGACTTACTAACGAGCAACGCTTGCAAATCATTGAATTTTATTACCAAAATCAGTGTTCGGTTCGAAATGTGTTCATTCACCGTAACGTTGCGTCCAACAGCATCTTTGAAAAAATACGGTCCAATGATTCCACCAGCGTACAAACCACACCAAACAGTGCATTTTTCGGGATGCATGGGCAGTTCTTGAACGGCTTCTGGTTGCTCTTCACTCCAAATGCGGCAATTTTGCTTATTTACGTAGCCATTCAACCAGAAATGAGCCTCATCGCTGAACGGTGAATGAACACATTTCGAACCGAACACTGATTTTGGTAATAAAATTCAATGATTTGCAAGCGTTGCTCGTTAGTAAGTCTATTCATGATGAAATGTCAAAGCATACTGAGCATCTTTCTCTTTGACACCATGTCTGAAATCCCACGTGATCTGTCAAATACTAATGCATGAAAATCCTAACCTCAAAAAAATCACCCTTTATAGCACCATTTGCCGATAAGAAAACTTGAGTTTATAAGGTCGTAGTGTCAACCATGCCGAGTTTGGAAGAAGCGATCTTCCAGTTTAAGGGTTTGAGCCCAGAAATGCGTTTTTACTATCAATTTTTGCCGCCAGAGTGAGTTGGACCAGGTCTGACCATACCTGTATGCAGCTCCCATATAGCCCTGCTTTACGATTAAATGTATTGAACGCTCAAAAGCCGCATTTTTAACCCAGAATTTATATATAAAGTCGTAGTGTCAACCATGCGGAGTTTGGAAGAAGCGATCTTCCAGTTTAAGGGTTTGAGCCCAGAAATGCGCTTTTACTATCAATTTTTGCCGCCAGAGTGAGTTGGACCAGGTCTGACCATACCTGTATGCAGCTCCCATATAGCCCTGCTTTACGATTAAATGTATTGAACGCTCAAAAGCCGCATTTTTTACCCAGAATTTACGAAATTTGGAAGATATCCCCCAACACTCATACCAGTCAAAGTCTATATCAGAACATTCACCATTTTTCCTGAAATTTATTGCTGTGATACCCCTAGTAACAGTATTAGGCCCTTCGGCATTCATGGTTTAATTCTGCACTCCTAACGAATACACAGGATCGACAAGAAGTGAAATAACTGTAAGTTATTCCCGGCAATTTATCCAGTAATTAAATTGGTATTTTTATGTTTGAAAGACCTACCAAAAATTGAGGTCAGCCTACCAACCTACCAAGAGAATAAAAACCTACCAAAAACGGCAACCCTGAACACAAATCACTGTCCCAAATTTCAGCGCAATCTGGCAATAAATGCGCATTTTATAGGCCCAAGACCTAAAACCAAGAGATCGCTCTATATGACAGATATATCCAAATTTGGTCCTATCTCGGCCAAATTGAAGAAGGATGCCGAGTGGCCTAACACAACTCATTATCTCAAACTTCAGCAAAATCACATAATATATGTGGCTTTTTTTGGCCAAGGACCTATAATCTAGAGATCGGTCTATATGGGGGCTATATCAAGTAATAGTCCGATATAGCCCATCTTCGAACTTATCCTGCCTATGGACAACAAAGGAACCTGTGCAAAGTTTCAGCTCAGTATCTTCATTTTTGAAGAGTGTAGCGTGATTTCACCAGACAGACAGAAGGACGGGCGGACATGGCTATATCGTCTCAGATATTTTTTCTTGCCTCATTTCGACAAAACCTTTTGATGTCCTTGCCCATAATAGTCTAGGTCAGATATCTATGTGTATACGAAAAACTTATTTTCTGAAGAGCAAACTTTCAAAATTATTGCTATGCCTTTCGCAGTAATTTTGACGAGAGATGTGCCGCATTTTTGACCTGACTGCAGCAAAGACTTTATTCATGTTATTGCACAAAAAAGGCACCGAACAAAAGAACCAACAAGCCAAACAACCAACTCCACCAGTGGCATTGGCCACTTTCTTAGTTCATCGTTGATGGAAGGAATCGACGTTCGTACCAAGAGCAACGGACTATGGAGCAAGCCATGCCACCCACCCACTATGGTGGCTTTGACGTTTAATTTGTGTTCATAAGTCATATTAAAGACAAAATAAATTTTATTTATGGCCGTAATTTTGAGAGCAAAAACATTTAAAAATTAAAACAAAAAAATCTACTACAAAAGCTGAAGCACCGATACGAGAATAAATTGATCTTGATTGGATTCCTTTGCCCGTACGCAGAGTAGCAATTTTATCACAATCCAGTAGCAGCAAATTTTGTCTGTTTAAACAATACCAGTCCGCCGGGCCGTAGTTTTGGATACCAGGACCGTTAATATATTTCTAACCTACACAGATAAAAATAATTTTGAAAAACTACAACTTTTGTTAAAAAATCAACAACAAACAAGTAAAAGCGTGCTAAGTTCGGCCGGGCCGAATCTTATATACCTTCCACCATGGATCGCATTTGTCGAGTTCTTTTACCGGCATCTCTTCTTAGGCAAAAAAAAAAAAGGATATAAGAAAAGATTTGCTCTTCTATTAGAGCGATATCAAGATATGGTCCGGTTTGGACCACAATTATAATATATGTTGGAGACCTGTGTAAAATGTCAGCCAATTCGAATAAGAATTGCGCTCTTTGTGGACTCAAGAAGTAAAATAGAGAGATCGATTTATATGGGAGCTGTATCGGGCTATAAACCGATTCAGACTATAATAAACACGTATGTTAATGGTCATGAGAGAATCCGTCGTATAAAATTTCAGGCAAATCGGATAATAATTGCGACCTCTAGGGGTCAAGAAGTCAAGATCCCAGACCGGTTTATATGGCAGCTATATCAGGTTATGAACCGATTTGAACCATATTTGGCACAGTTGTTGGATATAATAACAAAATACTACGTGCCAAAATTCATTCAAATTAGATAAGAATTGCGCCCTCTAGAGGCTGAAGAGGTCAAGACCCAAGATCGGTTTATATGACAGCTATATAAGGTTATGGACCGATTTGAACTATACTTTGCACAGTTGTTGGATATCGTAACAAAACACGTCGTACAAAATTTTATTCCAATCGGATAAGAATTTCGCACTCTAGAGGCTCAAGAAGTCAAAACCCCAGATCGGTTTATATGGCAGCTATATCAGGTTAGGGACCAATTTGGACCATACTTGGCACAATTGTTGGATATTATAACAAAATATGTCGTGCAAAATTTCATTATAATCGGGTAAGAATTGCGCACTCTAGAGGCTCAAGAAGTCAAGACCCAAGATCGGTTTATATGGCAGCTATATCAGGTTATGAATCGATTTGAACCATACTTGGCACTGTTGTTGGATATTATAACAAAACACGTCGTGCAAAATTTCATCCCAATCGGATAAGAATTGCGCACTCTGGAGGCTCAAGAAGTCAAGACCCAGATCGGTTTATATGGCAGCTATATCAGGTTATGGACCGATTTGAACTATACTTGGCGCAGTTGTTGGATATCATAACAAAACACGTCGTGCAAAATTTCATTCCAATCGGATAAGAATTGCGCACTCTGGAGGCTCAAGAAGTCAAGACCCAGATCGGTTTATATGGCAGCTATATCAGGTTATGGACCGATTTGAACTATACTTGGCGCAGTTGTTGGATATCATAACAAAACACGTCGTGCAAAATTTCATTCCAATCGGATAAGAATTGCGCACTCTAGAGGCTCTAGAAGTCAAGACCCAAGATCGGTTTATATGGCTGCTATATCAAAACATGGACCGATATGGCCCATTTACAATACCAACCGACCTACACTAATAAGAAGTATTTGTGCGAAATTTCAAGAGGCTAGCTTTAGTCCTTCGGAAGTTAGCGTGCTTTCGACAGACAGACGGACGGACGGACGGACGGACAGACGGACGGACATGGCTAGATCGACATAAAATTTCACGACGATCAAGAATATATATACTTTGTGGGGTCTCACACGAATATTTCGAGTAGTTACAATCAGAATGACGAAATTAGTATACCCCCCATCTTATGGTGGAGGGTATAAAAAGTCAAATTAAAATTATAGCAACCCAAAGTACGAATCGGGTGTTAGCAAGCATTCGCTTAGCAAGCCAACAAATAATATGCAAACAGCAAAATTGTCGCATCAGGGGTTCGGAAAACCCAAGAGCTATTGAACCTAACGTGTTCAACAGTAATGTGAAAGATAAAGTGTACGCCAACAGCCCAGCATCGATTTCGGCTTTCGAAGAAAATTTCATGAAAAATGTATGGTCCTGTAAGCGTGGTCGCGGTGGCCATTCGACTGAAGTTGTTCACTACTAACGGCATACCTTCCCCCGAGCGGGGTAACATTTTTTTTCGCGATGTGGGGGCTTAAGGGTTAAATCTAGGGTGCATTCACCTAGGAAATCATAAAGCCCAAGGGCGCATTGATTTCCTATGTGAATGCGGTGACTTCGGATTCAACCGAAACTAAAAGTTATGCCAAATATACAAACATGTGTGACATTATTACGAAGAGTAACTATGCAGGTGGTCAGCGGTCCAGCACCGTGAATCCACCCGAACCAACATGTTCGGCAGGGACGCAATATCTGCAGGTCCCAACCTCATGTTATACAGCACAACCAGGCACACAACATGCACTTTACCCCAACTCTACACACAGTATAGAGGATTCCCTTGCGAGGATTCCTGTGATGGACTCTCGGGAGTTGGAGCGAACCAACTTTGTGAATCGGATGAAGAGGACGTCCAGATGATCTCCTCAGAGCCGACAGCAGCCGGAACCTCAACTCTTGGTGGAGAGACGGGAACCTCGCAGGGGGGCAGGCTGAAAGTACGGAAGACGGACGAGCCGAAACGGGAAGAAGGCTATAAACGCTCGTTACGAAATCTGAGGAAGATGGAGGGAGTAGAGCCATCCACTCTGACGATCCGTGACAAGCGTTTGATGCGCAATCATAGGTTCAGGAAGTACGAGTCTATGATGAATACTACTGTAGTGGAACGTATGCTGCCCTCTTCTACATCGGACTGGAACTGACACCAACGCGAACACTACATCAACTACAACATACGCTACAAACAATACTGTGAACGCCAGTGGAAGCACCGCGTACATAATACCAGGCCCAGAAAAGGCCAAAACTGTTTAGATGAGGCCTTTCGTTGATCCTGCCGCTGGAGCCAGGAAGAGTGTCAGGAGAGTGTCCTCCCGACAAGGGTATGTCACTTAAATGACAAAGCCAATCCAGGGAACAAACGGCAGAGATCTGGCGATGCACAGGCGCCTGATGTCAAAAGGGCCAAGAAATTGGCCAGCTTGTCATCAGCGCCTGAACTACAGGTGGCTATCCTGGACCGGAGCAATCCTGAAGACCGGCTATCCACTGAGAGATGGTTACTAGCATCTGCTAGCGGAGAGCTGGACAATTGTAAGGGGACGAGCGAGAGATAAAGGTAAGGTAATGGCAAGGACCTCTGGATCAGGGTTGGTTCAGAATCGTTGTCACTCCTGAAGTCCTCGCAGAGAGAGGTCAAGTTCGGCTTAAACCATGCGAGAATGGTCCAACCCGCCGATGAAGACGACGCCTCCCATGTACTAGGGGCCATATGCTGCCTAAAGCTAGTGCAGATTAATTTGTACCACTCTATGCTATGGTAAGATGGTAAGATTAGAAGCTGTATCGTGGCCAGTAGGGATTTGTACCTTACTCTGGTTTCTTGTTTTAGCGATGAAGACCTAAAGGTAGTGGCCTTGGAGAGACCCCGCAAACCATTACTGGTCCTGGCCATCATGTACCTACCCTACAATGTGGACAACCCCCCTACAGACACAGTCCGGGCCTTGGTCGGTTGGCGCGAGGAGAAGGGGCATGACCTTGTGCTAGGGGGTGACGCCAATGCACACCAGTCTCTGGGGAAGCACGGATATCAATAAAAGAGGTGAGTAACTTTTTGATTACATTTTATTCACTGGCCTAGTTGTATGCAATAGGGGAAACGACCCTACTTTCTACAACCGGAACAGGGAACACTTTATAGATATAACGCTTGTGACGAATATTGACTCGGTGAAGATGTTGGACTGGAACGTTTTCACCGAGTGCACCTTTTCGGATCACTATAGGATATGTTTTCGGCTCGAGCACGAGAGGGGGACAAGGGTGCCATACGGAAACCCGAGGAGGATCGACTGGAGAAGTTCAGGGAACAAATGCAGAAATTGGGACCCGCTAGGGGGCCTCTGGAAGATGCAAGGGAACTGAAGACCGCAGTCGATCTTGTCACCTTTGGAAAGCTCAAGAAGGAGACGATAAAGGCGAAGAGGAATCCCTGTGCGAAATTTTGTGGGGAATTGGAAAGCACTAGTAAGGCATATAGGTTGCGCAAAGTGCTGTGAAAGGAACCCATCATGCCTAGCTCCCTGAGGAGGGAGGACGGGACTTACACTGAGAGTGCGCAGGAGACGGGGGAACTCCTAATGGAGGCTCATTGCCCAGGGGGCCAGAAAGAGGTCGCCGATCAGGACAAGGCAATACCTAACGGATGACCTCATCAGGGACATCGTGGATGAGGAGAAGATAGAGTGGGCGGTCAGCACTTCCCGTCCACTTAAGTCGGCCGTCCCTGACGGAGTCCCTTGGAGTCACCCTGCCATGGATGGAGCAGATTTTCAAGGCGAGCCTGGCATGGTCCTACATACCGAGAGCATGTGGGGAAGTCATAGTGGTCTTCATCCCCAAGGCGGGATTAATAAACCACAGTACGACGAAGGATTATAGGCCTATTAGTCTGTCATCGTTTTTGCTGAAAACACTGGAAAGATTGATTGGCATGAAGGTGAGAGGGGGACTGACACCGGAGAACTTCAGTGGGGCATAACACGCATAGATCAAAGGCAGGTCGATGGAGACGGCCCTTCCCGAGGTGGTACAGGAGGTCGAGACGTCTCTCCGACAGAAGGATTACACTTTGGATGCCTTCTTGAATATTGAGGGGGTTTTCAATAATGTGGAGATTGGGGGGAAATTCGCCCTACGGGCATTCACTCCTTAATCTCCCAACGGACAAATAATATGCTTATGGCAGGATTATTAATACAAATCTGGGAGATATTGTGGTGAGAAAGCGGATGACCAGAGGAAAGCCTCAAGAAGGGGAGTTCTCACCGATACTGTGGAAACTAGTGATTAATGAAATCCTCATGAATTTCGGTGGGGACGGCACGAGGATTATCGCTTGCCAAGATGATTTATTGGATGTTAAGATGATTTATTGGATGTTAAGATGACTTATTGGATGTTAACGGCCATCGTGAGACTAGTACTGGCCTATGGAGCACTGGTATGGTGGGACGCCGTAGAGAAGAGGACGCGTGCGAAGGAGTTCGAGCCCATTGGGGCCAATATTTGGAACTTCGCCGCCGGAGTCGCGCTAAGGCTGAGAGAGCTCGTACAAAATTTCAGGCAAATCGAATAATAATTGCGACCTCTAGAGGCTCAAGAAGTCAAGAACCCAGATCGGTTTACAGGACAGCTATATCAGGTTATAAACCGATTTGAAACTTATTTGACACAGTTGTTGAAAGTAAGAATGAAATACGTCATGCAAAATTTCAGCCAAATCGGATCGGAATGGCGCCCTCTAGCAGTTCAAGAAGTCAAGTCCCCAGATCCGTTTATATGACAGCTATATCAGGTTATGAACCGATTTGAACCATACTTGGCACAGTTGTTGGACATCATAACAAAATACTACGTGCCAAAATTCATTCAAATCTGATAAGAATTGCGCCCTCTAGAGGCTTAAGAAGTCAAGACCCAAGATCGGTTTATATGACAGCTATATCAGGTTATGAACCGATTTGAGCTATACTTGGTACAGTTGTTGGATATCATAACAAAATACCTCGTGCAAAATTTCCTTCCAATCGGATAAGAATTGCGCACTCTAGAGGCTCAAGAAATCAAGACCCAAGATCGGTTTATTTGGCAGCTATATCAAAACATAGACCGATATGGCCCATTTACAATACCAACTGACCTACACTAATAAGAAGTATTTGTGCAAAATTTCAAGCGGCTAGCTTTACTCCTTCGGAAGTTAGCGTGCTTTCGGCAGACAGACGGACGGACGGACAGACGGACGGACATGGCTAGATCGAAATAAAATGTCGCGACGATCAAGAATATATATGCTTTATTGGATCTCAGACGAATATTTCGAGTAGTTACAAACAGAATGACGAAAGTAGTAAACCCCCATCTTATGGAGGAGGGTATAAAAATGTCCTCTACTACCAAAGAACATTTATTGCTGTTTTAACCTAACTGGCCTTCATATATTAAACTTAATTCCTTTTTGTTTAGGTAGGATGGGGGGAAGGGGATTGCCTCTGGTTAGTCCTTTCATTTGTGTACAATATGTTCTTAGTGGTCCTACATGACAGTTTGGCCAGGGGTTTGTCGGTCCCTCCGACGCTAAGACACAAAATACCAATTATTTGAGTCGTTTATTGTCGCGATCTACATGTCCTGCTGAACGACAGCAGGTGACTTAGATACTTGGATCCTTATATCAACATTAGATTATAACTCTGTCATGGACCTTTCTTTCAATTCCCATAATATCACTATCGAACTACACGTCTTTTGAAGGGTATATAGTGGGTGGGCCGGTCCCAGACTCTGCCAAATGTGTATACCGGATTCGTAGTCAACCCCCATAGAACTTTCATTTGATACCCATTTTTTGACGTTGGACATTCGTGCCGGTTTTGGGAGTTTTTAATATTAGGGAGACCCCGTAGACACCTTGGACCAAATTCTTATAATAGATGTGTACTCAAACCTTTCATTTAATACCCATATTGTCCCAATCGGTAAATATGTCACGTTGAGGGGTATTGAGATGGGGAGGCGCTTCAGACACCAAGGAATATATTTTTATATCAGATTATGATTTTACTTTTAAATATCTATCATTTGTCCTGTTCAGGGGTTTTAGTGGGGTCTCGGAGGTTTTGGTCGCGCCTCAGACACCAACCAATATTTTTTTGTCAGATTTTTACTCTACGTTTAAATGCCTTTCATTTGATTGCCCAAAGCAGTGAAAGTGCACTGTTGGGGGGTGGGGGATCTCCCGAACACTTACGGAGAAATTTGTATACCAAGTTCGTACTCTACTCTTAAATTCCTTTCATTTGACACCCATATTGTCCCATCCCATCGGTATACATGTCCGTTCGGGTAGGTTTTGGGATGCGGCGTGCCCCCTGGAATTTATACCAATTTTGGGTTTTTGGTGTACTATAAAATGACATACATGAAATGTCATACAAATTCGGAGCAAGGAAGAGACTCCGCCCTCCCTCGGATTTTAAACACGTAAAAGCGTGTTAAGTGTTAAGGCCGGGCCGAATCTTATATACCCTCCACCATGGATCGCATTTGGCGAGTTATTTTCCCTGCATCTCTTTTTAGGCAAAAACGGACATAAGATAAGATTTGCTCTGCTATTACAGCGATATCAAGGTATAGTCTGGTTTGGACCACATCAAATTTTATGTTGGAGACCTGTGTAAAATGTCAGCCAATTTGAATAAGAATTGCGCCCTTTGGGGGCTCAAGAAGTAAAATAGAGAGATCGATTTTTATGGAAGCTGTATCATGCCATAGACCGATTCAGACCATAATAAACACGTATGTTGACGGTAATTAGAGGATCCGTCGTACAAAATTTCAGGCAAATCGGATAATAATTGCGACCTCTAGAGGCTCAAGAAATCAAGATCCCAGATCGGTTCATATGGCAGCTATATCAGGTTATGAACCGATTTGAACCTCCTTATTTGACACAGTTGTTGAAAGTAAGAATAAAATACATCGTGCAAAATTTCAGCCAAATCGGATAGGAATTGCGCCCTCCAGAAACTCAAGAAGTCAAGTCCCCAGATCTGTT
This sequence comes from Stomoxys calcitrans, assembly GCF_963082655.1. NCBI lineage: Eukaryota > Metazoa > Arthropoda > Insecta > Diptera > Muscidae > Stomoxys > Stomoxys calcitrans. Next base: position 143,549,609 of record NC_081553.1, on the reverse strand, counting down.
TATATGACAGCTATATCAGGTTATGAAGTGATTTGAACCATACTTAGCACAGTTGTTGGACATCATAACAAAATACTACGTGCCAAAATTCATTCAAATCGGATAATAATTGCGCCCTCTAGAGGCACAAGAAATCAAGACCCAAGATCGCTTTATATGACAGCTATATCAAAACATGGGCCGATTTGAACCATCATAACAAAACACGTCGTGCAAAATTTCATTCCAATCGGATAAGAATTGCGCACTCTAGAGGCTCAAGAAATCAAGACCTAAGATCGGTTTATATGGCAGGTATATCAAAACATTTACCGATATGGCCCATTTACAATACCAACCGACCTACGCTAATAAGAAGTATTTGTGCAAAGTTTCAAGCGGATATCTTTGCTCCTTCGGAAGTTAGCGTGCTTTCGACAGACAGACGGACGGACGGACATGGCTATATCGACATAAAATGTCACGACGATCAAGAATATATATACTTTATGGGGTCTCAGACGAATATTTCGAGTAGTTACAAACAGAATGACGAAATTAGTATACCCCCCATCCTATGGTGGAGGATATAAAAACAAACAAACAAGTAAAAAGGCGTTAAGTTCGGCCGGTCCGTACTTTGGATACCCACCACCTCGGGTATATATGTAAACCACCTTTCATCAAAATCCGGTAAAAATTGCATACCTTATGTCCAATAGCAGTTATATCGAAATATGTTCCGAGTTGGACCAAATACTAATAAGTACAGTAGCTATATCTAAAAACAAACTGATCTGAACCATATACGACACGGATGTCGAAAAGCCTAACATAAGTCACTGTGTCAAATTTCATTGAAGTGGGATTATAAATGCAGTTTTATGGGGCCAAGATTTTAATTCGAGATATTGGTCTACTTGGCAGCTATATCCAAATCTGGACCGATTTGGGCCAAATTGCAGAAAAATGTCGAAGGGCCTAGCACAACTTACTGTCTCAAACTTCAGCGACATCGGACAATAAATGCACTTTTTATGGCCTCAAAACATAAAACCGAGAGATCGGTCTATATGGCAGCTTTATCCAAATTTGGACCGATGAGTGCCATATTGCAGAAATATGTCAAGGGGCTTAACCTAACTCACTGTCCCAAATTACCAAATTTAAATGCGCCTTTTATAGGCCCAAAACCTTAAATCGAAAAATCGGTTTATATGGCAGCTATATTCAAATCTGAACCGAACAGTGCCATATTGAAGGGAGATATTGAAGGGCCTAAGATAGCTCAAATTTAGCTCCAAATTTTAGCAAAAACGGATAACAAATGTGGCTTTTGTGGGCCTATACGGGAGCTATATCCAATTCTGGGACGATCTAGGCCAAATTGACGAAGGATGTTGAAGGGCCTAACACAACTCACTGTCCTAAATTTTAGCAAAATCGGATCATAAATGTGGCTTTCATGGGCCTAAGACCCTAAATCGGTGGATCGGTCTATATAGCAGCTATATCCAAATCTGAACCGATCTGTGCCATAGTGAGTAAGGTCAAGGGGCTTGACCTTACTCACTGTCCCAAATTTCGGCGACATCGTACAATAAAAGTGCCCTTTATGGGCCCAAAAGCTTAAATCGAGAGATCTGTATAAATGGCAGCCATATCCAAATCTGGACCATTCTGAGCTAAATTGACGTAGGATGTCGAAGGGCCTAATACAACATATCCATTTCTGACCCTATAAAGTATAGATATTCTTGATCAGCGTAAAAATCTAAGACGATCATGTCCGTCCGTCTGTCTGTTAAAATCACGCTACAGCCTTCAAAAATATAGATATTGAGCTGAAATTTTGCACAGATTCTTTTTTTGTCCATAAGCAGGTTAAGATGGGCAATATCGGACTATATCTTGATATGGCCCCCATATAGACCGATCCTCCGATTTAGGGTCTTAGGCCCATAAAAGCTACATATATTACCCGATTTTGCTGAAATTTGGGACAGTGAGTTGTGTTAGACCCTTCAACATCCTTCCTCAAGTTGGCCCAGATCGGACCAGATTTGGATATAGCTGCCATATAGACCGATCTTTCGATTTAATGTTTTGGGCCCATAAAAGGCGCATTTATTTTCCGATGTTGCAGAAATTTGGGACAGAGAGTTAAGTTGGCAAGAACAAATACTCAGATAAAATTTTCTTTAAATCTATAAATATAAAAGTGCTGAGTGACTGACTGACTGATTACTGCTCAACACAAATGCTGGTCGTAGGCACGGAATAAGCCTGGATTTGGTTTTATTCGTACTTCATGTACTAAAAAGTATCAAAAGGAATGCAATGGTAAATACTTGCCGCACGGAAAGCGCTAGGACTATGTTCTTGGGTGCAAATTGAAAAGCGTCTCTAAAAAATAAGGTTTGGTAAAAAAAATGCAAAATCGCACCGGAAATGGGAGAAATAGTACGTTTAGTACTCCAATTGGTACTAATTGGTACTTCCTTTGTAAATTTAACTAGATCTCTCAATTTTTGGAACTTTGGAACACTATGGCAATCTTGATTGGGAGACTATGAGAGTATTTGGGGATTTGTACATTGAGGTACTAAAAAAGAATCAAAAGGTACGATTTGAACGAGGCGTATGGATAGAGGCAGAATTTTGATATTTGATTTAAAACACATCTGGTGCAAATGGATGAGGTCGAATAGAAAAATGGAAAAATAATACTGGTGACAAGAAAAACGTACGTTTATAACCGAAATTGGTACCATTTGGTACTATCTTTACACATGGAGCTAGAGGTCTGAAATTTGGCATGTAAGGACAACTAGGAAATATATGATGGGTGATTAAACGATCTATTCAAAATTCGTATATTTTGGTACCAAAATTGGTACTATTTGATACTTATTTTACAAATGGAGCTAGAGGTCGGAAATATGGCATGCAGGCACACCTAGGAAAAATATTATAGTGACTCATATTTTTCTTACAATTCGTACATTTTGTTACCAATATTAGTACTTTCGTTACAGAAGGAGCTTGAAGTCTACCATTTGGCATGTAGGTACAACTAAGAAACCCTTCACCATAGGATGGGGTGTATACTAATTTCGTCATTCTTTTTGTAACTAATCGAAATATTCGTCTAAGACCCCATAAAGTATATATATTCTTGATCGCCATGTCCGTCCGTCTGTCCGTCCGTCCGTCCGTCTGTCCGTCCGTCCGTCCGTCTGTCCGTCCGTCTGTCTGACGAAAGCACGTTAGCTTCCGAAGGAGTAAAGCTAGCCGCTTGAAATTTTGCACATATACTTCTTATTAGTGTAGGTCGGTTGGTATTGTAAATGGGCCATATCGGTTCATGTTTTGATATAGCTGCCATATAAACCGATCTTGGGTCTTGATTTCTTGAGCCTCTAGAGTGCGCAATTCTTATTCGATCAGAATGAAATTTTGCACGACGTGTTTTGTTATGATATCCACCAAATGTGCCAAGAATAGTTCAAATCGGTCCATAACCTGATATAGCTGCCATAAAAACCGATCTTGGGTCTTGATTTCTTGAGCCTCTAGAGTGCGCAATTCTTATCCGATTGGAATGAAATTTTGCACGACGTGTTTTGTTATGATATCCACCAAATGTGCCAAGAATGGTTGAAATCGGTTCATAACCTAATATAGCTGTCATATAAACCGATCTTGGGTCTTGATTTCTTGAGCCTCTATAGGGCACAATTCTTATCCGATTTGAATGAAATTTTGCACGAAGTGTTTCGTTATGATATCCAACAAATGTACCAAGAATGGTTCAAATCGGTCCATAACCTGATATAGCTGTCATATAAACAGATCTGGGGATTTGACTTCTTGAGCCTCTAGAGGGCCCAATTCCTGTCCGATTTGGCTGAAATTTTCAATGACGTATTTCATTCTTACTTTCAACAACTGTGTCAAATAAGGAGGTTCAAATCGGTTCATAACCTAGTATAGCTGCCATATAAACCGATCTGGGATCTTGATTTCTTAAGCCTCTAGAGGTCGCAATTATTATCCGATATGCCTGAAATTTTGAACGACGGATCCTCTCATGACCATCAACTAACGTGTATATTATGGTCTGAATCGGTCTATACAGCAGCGGTCTATACAATCGGTCACCGACACAGCTCCCATATAAATCGTTCTCTCTATTTTACATCTTGAGCTCCCAATTGGCGCAATTCTTATTCGAATTAGCTGACATTTTACACAGGTCTCCAATATATAATTTAATTGTGGTCCGAACCAGACCATATCTCCATGGTAGAGTTTATATAAGATTCGGCCGAACTTAGCACGCTTTAACTTGTTATACCCTCTACCATATGATGGGGGTATATTAATTTCGTCATTCTGTTTGTAACCACTCGAAATATTCGTCTCAGACCCCATAAAGAATATATTTTTTTGATTGTCGTGACATTTTATGTCGATATAGCCATGTCCGTCCGTTTGTCCGTCCGTCTGCCGAAAGCGCGCTAACTTCCGAAGGAGTAAAGCTAGCATTTAAATCGATCTCCCTATTTTACTTCTTGAGCCTGTAGAGGGCGCTATTCTTATTCGAATTGGCTGACATTTTACACAGGTCTCCAACATATAATTTAATTGTTGTCCAATCTGGACCATATCTTGATATCGCTCTAATAGCAGAGCAAATCTTTTCTTATATCCTTTTTTTGCCTAAGAAGAGATGCCGGGAAAAGAACTCGACAAATGCGATCCATGGTGGAGGGTATATTAGATTCGGCCCGGCCGAACTTAGCACGCTTTTACTTGTTTTTATACCCTCCACCATAGAATGGGGGGTATACTAATTTCGTCATTCTGTTTGTAACTACTCGAAATATTCGTCTGAGACCCCATAAAGTATATATATTCTTGATCGTCGTGAAATTTTATGTCGATCTAGCCATGTCCGTCCGTCCGTCCGTTCGTGTGTCTGTTGAAAGCACGCTAACTTCCGACGGAGTAAAGCTAGCCGCTTGAAATTTTGCACAAATACTTCTTATTGGTGTAGGTCGGTTGGTATTGTAAATGGGCCATATCGGTCCATGTTTTGATATAGCTGCCATATAAACCGATCATGGGTCATGACTTCTTGAGCCGGATCGTATCTTGATATCGCTCTAATAGCAGAGCAAATCTTTTCTTATATCCTTTTTAGCCTAAGAAGAGATGCCGGGAAAAGAACTCGACAAATGCGATCCATGGTGGAGGGTATATAAGATTCGGCCCGGCCGAACTTAGCACGCTTTTACTTGTTTTTATACCCTCCACCATAGGATGGGGGGTATACTAATTTCGTCATTCTGTTTGTAACTACTCGAAATATTCGTCTCAGACCCCATAAAGAATATATTTTCTTGATCGTCGTGACATTATATGTCGATATAGCCATGTCCGTCCGTCTGTCCGTCCGTCCGTCCGTCTGTCTGTCGAAAGCACGCTAACTTCCAAAGGAGTAAAGCTAGCCGCTTGAGATTTTCCACAAATACTTCTTATTGGTGTAGGTCGGTTGGTATTGTAAATGGGCCATATCCGTCCATGTTTTGATATAGCTGCCATATAAATCGATCTTGGGTCTTGACTTCTTGAGCCTCTAGAGTGCGCAATTCTTATCCGATTAGAATGAAATTTTGCACGACGTGTTTTGTTATGATATCCAACAACTGTGCCAAGTATGGTTCAAATCGGTTCATAACCTGATATAGTTGCCATGCAAACCGATCTTGGGTCTTGACTTCTTGAGCCTCTAGAGTGCCCAATTCTTATCCGATTGGAATGAAATTTTGCACGACGTGTTTTGCTACGATATCCAACAAGTGTGCCAAGTATGGTTCAAATTGGTTCATAACCTGACATAGTTGTCATATAAACAGATCTGGGGACTTGACTTCTTGAGCTTCTAGATGTCGCAATTATTTTCCGATATGCCTGAAAATTTGTACAACGGATCCTCTCATGACCGTCAACATAGGTGTTTATTATGGTCTGAATCGGTTTATAGCCCGATACAGCTCCCATATAAATAAGTCTCTCCATTTTACTTCTTGAGACCTCAAAGGGCCATATCTTGATATCGCTCTAATAGCAGAGCAAATCTTTTCTTATATCCTTTTTTTGCCTAAGAAGAGATGCCGGGAAAAGAACTCGACAAATGCGATCCATGATGGAGGGTATATAAGATTCGGCCCGGCCGAACTTAGCACGCTTTTACTTGTTTTTATACCTTACACCATAGGATGGGGGGTATACTAATTTCGTCATTCTGTTTGTAATTACTCGAAATATTCGTCTGAGACCCCATAAAGTATATATATTCTTGATTGTCGTGAAATTTTATGTCGATCTAGCCATGTCCGTCCGTCTGTCCGTCCGTCTGTCTGTCGAATGCATGCTATTTTCCGAAGGAGTAAAGCTAGCCGCTTGAAATTTTGCACAAATAGTTCTTATTATTGTAGTCGGTTGGTATTGTAAATGGGCCATATCGGTCCATGTTTTGATATAGCTGCCATATAAACCGATCTTGGGTCTTGATTTCTTGATCCTCTAGAGTGCGCAATTCTTATCCGATTGGGATGAAATTTTGCACGACGTGTTTTGTTATAATATCCAACAACTGTGCTAAGTATGGTTCAAATCGGTTCATAACCTGATATAGCTGTCATACAAACCGATCTTGGGTCTTGACTTCTTGAGCCTCTAGAGTGCCCAAATCTTATCCAATTGGAATGAAATTTTGCACAACGTGTTTTGTTATAATATCCAACAACTGTGCCGGGTATGTTTCAAATCGGTTTATAACCTGATATAGCTGCCATTCAAACCGATCTTGGGTCTTGACTTCTTGAGCCTCTAGAGTGCGCAATTCTTATTCGATAGGAATAAGAATTGCGCCAAGTATGGTTCAAATCGGTCCATAACCTGATATAGCTGTCATATAAACAGATCTGGGGACTTGACTTATTTAGCTTCTAGAGGGCGCAACTCCTATCCGATTTGGCTGAAAATTTGCAAGACGTTTTTTATTGTTACTTTCAACAACTGTGTCAAATAAGGTTCAAATCGGTTCATAACCTGATATAGCAGCCATATAAACCGATCTGGGATCTTTACTTCTTGAGCCTCTAGAGGTCGCAATTATTATCCGATTTGCCTGAAATTTTGTACGACGGATTCTCTCATGACCATCAACATGCGTGTTTATTATGGTCTGAATCGGTCTATAGCCCGATACAGCTCCCATATAAATCGATCATTCTATTTTACTTCTTGAGTCCCCAAAAGGGCTCAATTTTTATTCGAATTGGCTGACATTTTACACAGGTCTCCAAGATATAATTTAATTGTGGTACAAACCGGACCATATTTATTTTCTTTATCCTTTTTTTGCCTAAGAGGAGATGCCGGAAAAAGAACTCGACAAATGCGCTTCATGGTGGAGGGTATATAAGATTCGGCCCGGCCGAACTTAGCACGCTTTTACTTGTTATTTATGATTTAACCAGCTTTCCCACAGTTTTTACGCATTAAAAATTAGCTTTTGCTCAATATCTTAGGTTATGTCATGCGAAAATAAAATACAGATGTGATAGCAATAATAATGAATTGTATGTAAACTGATCATTTGACAAACATTTTCAATTAAATGTGAATACAAAATGACATATCACAAGACATCTACATGGCGTGTAATAGAGCCCTTAGCTGGTATCCCTCATCCCGTATGTCACACTGTGGGTGAAATGACCGATTTAGCGCCGCAAAACTCAATTTTCAACTTATTTCAAATCTTCAAAATTGTACCTCAATTTATCACAAACATTCCAATGTTCTTAGAAATCGATTCTGAATTGATTATTTTGGTCTAGAAGAACAGCTGTAGATGTCGAAACCAACATGTGTGCGGATGCACACTAAGCAAGCACTACCATGTGTTTTTTGCATTATCAAACAGGTTATAAATGTACATTTGCGTCAACTTTGTGAACAAAAATTTGTGTTTTTCTTTGCGAGAGGTATGTACTAATTGGACATAAAATATTTTTCTCAAATTATCTGTGCATATATGTTATAGGAAAAAATTATGTTAAAGAAGCTTATATCAAAACTGAAACAAAAAAAAAACAAATTATGACTTCCACGGGCTGGAAGTTGCGGGATCGGAGAAGATTCATTCTAAATTCTTTTTCATAAATTACTATGTTGTCTTGCGATTATTTTGCGTTATGAATCATCTGGGTCTATCTGCAACTTTACGAGATATTGCATTTTTTTGTGAACGATGTCGGTCCTTAGACTAGAAGTGGTGCAAGCCAAATTGGGAGATATGTTTTTAGGAATCTATATCAGGTTATCGAACGATAACCACAGATGTTGGAGGTCGTACGAGAAATCGTTGTATAGCCCAATCGGATAATAATTGCCCCCTTTGCGGGCTCAAGAAGTCAAAAAGGATCCGTTTATATGGGGGCTACAGCCAAACCAATATTGGTCCATTTGCAATTTCCAATGAGCTACATCGATGAGAAGTATCTTTGCAAAGTTTCAAGTGGCTAGCTTTTTTCGTTCGACCTCAATCGTCACATGATTATTTTCACTTAGAATGTCAAGAAGATCCAGAATGTATTCACTTTATAGGGTCGTAGATCAATATTTCGAGGTATTGCAAATAGAGTGACTAGATTACTATACCCCCATTCTACGGTGGTGAATATAAAAACAACTTTTAAAATATGCAAAATTTTTGCCACTTTCAAAAAGAACCAAATATTCAACAAAAACAATTTAAATATTTTGTTTAGGTTTCTCTTGTAATTTAATCTTTTCTAAACCAAAAAATATATTAGCAAAACAACAAGAAAAATACCCTAAGCGCCACAAGTTTTAAGGCGCTAGATCGGTCATTTCGCCCTCAGTTTGTCACCGCATTATGATATGTATGTATGTGTAGATTATGTTATTCCATATTGATAATTTTCTATTTTCAGAATCCAAATAATCGAAGAAGTGTGAAATACAATTCAAAAACGCATTGTCTTCGTTCTTTACGATAATTATTGGTAGTGCAAAAATATACCAATCCGATGGTGTCGTTTTCACGCAAATTATTATTTGGTTTGATGGTGTTATTGTTGTTGGTTCTGGTTGTGACCCTTGTCCTTCCTGGTGGTTATTGCTGGTTTTGTTTATTTAGCATATTGCAAATGTAGCATGTGTATGTTATCATTAAATTATCATCTTTTATCATCACTTAAATAAACGGACATTTCATTTTAGTTCTGCTTTTGTCGTGCGCTCGTGTATTTGCCCCCACCGTTTGTGTGTGAGCGTGTGTCCCTTTGTTTCCATTCATCCTCTGCCAAATAATTGCAGCATAAAGAGTCCTCATAAAAAGTTATGAACACTGCACACACCAACTGCTGACCACAGAAATGATGGAGGAAACACACCAGCACGAACAACTATTGTACAACAATAACGTAAACGAAAATAACAACAGCCACAGCATTATGTTTCATCGCCACCTGGTATCCGGTTTTTTTCCTTGCGCCCATAGTGTGTATGAATGTGTGTGCGATATGAACGCTTGTTCGACATAGACAATTTTAAATACGAGTATAAGGTCACATGCATTAACATTAAGGTGACACTGAATTTGATCAAAGAATTTTTTTTTTTGATATTGATGAAGCGTTTTATATTCCAGAGATCAGTATTCTCAAAAGTGAACTAACAACTACGAATTAGTCGGACTTATGTACTTAGGTAGCCAGGTAAGAAGCTGCGATTATATGACATAACGAAATAAATTTCTCCAAAGGTATTGGTTTTGCGAGTATTTTCTTCAATTTTAAACACCAAACTCTTACGAGCTATCATTTTCGTTGTATTCTAAAAAATGCAAAATTTCCCTCGAACATTTCATCAAGGAAAAGAGTTCTCTCCTCTTCTCGCATATAAATGAGTGTTGTTTAACATTCGTGCTAGCTCAATGATGAAATACCTCGTTTTTATAGCCGAGCCCATACTGCCTGCCGTTTAGCGCAACTTCTTTGTGTAGAAGTTTTATATGGCTAAATAACACTAAAATGTAGACAGCATCGTGTTGTGCTCAGCACACTTTTTAGAGTGGTGATCGACCGGATATTCCACTTTTAACATCGACTCCGTCCCAGGCGAAGTAATGTGTGAGTGTAAGAAGATAAACACTTTATTAAACAACATAAGCTAAAATTATAATTGCGGTGTTACTTTTGCAAAGCTTTCGTATGCGCAAAGAATGAAATAATATTTTTCCCCAGTTTACGGAGAAGAAATTGTGTAAAAATCTACATACATAGGTACAATTGGACAATTGTTTGCCTGTGCAGATGTTTTGTCAACTCGTCGCAATGATTTCTTCTTGAGTTGTAATCGTCCATAGGATTAGCTTAAATCACCTGAGTTAACAAGTCGCAATTGCTCAATTTATCTAATATGTGCTTTGATTGAATTATGTAATTCGAGTTTTGTTTTGAACAGACAAATTCGACAACATTAAACCAAATTCTCACTTGGTTACTATGAAGGTTAAACTGAAGGTTAGACCTTCGCAAGGACTGTACAACATCATATTGCCTATACGGTTTGTTTATAAATCACATTAGTCGATTCTTGTAAGGCTCTTTTAGAAAAGTATTTAATAAATCTTCCATAATATTTACTCATGTGATTATGAAAAGTGCGTTTTGCTAAAAATTTACTTTTTTGAGTTATGCCACTCTTCAAATACAAGAGCGTTATATAATTCTAGTCACCACACAATAAACATTTTTCGAAATATTGGATTTTTATGGATACGAAATATTGGATTTGTTCTACCCTTGCTAAAATTGTGTTCACAGTCTTTGTTTGTAGGTTAGGTTAGGATTAAGTGGCAGTCTGCCATCAGACTCACTTAGACGTTTTTGTCCATTGTGATACCACAGGAACAGAAGAAAGAAGATGCCTTCTAGTTCCTACCGTTGAACCATCCAGATCGCTTTAAAAAGCCCAATAACTTTCGAATGTTCACATCCGCTAAATGTGATAGGTTCTCAAAGAAATGAGAACCTTAAGTGAAACTCCTTCTGACTGCTAGTGCGGGACATGCACACAGAAGGTGTTCTATAGTCTCTTCTTTTTCGATGTCTTCACAGCTTCTGCATAAGTCGTTGCCGGCAACCTTCAGTCTGCCAGCATGATTTCCGATTAGAACGTGACCACTCATAACGGACACAAGGACTGAGATGTCAGTTCTAGCCAAAGCAGTAGACTTCTTCAAGTCAAGATTAGGCCACATAGTTTTGGAATGCTCACAGCCCCCTGTTTGTGAATATCTATTATTCGTTGTCGTTCGGGCCTGGTCCTGAAAACACAGCTTACATGTCGCTAAAGACTCCAGTGTCCCTGGAATGTGTAGGGTAGTTCCTAGTCTCGCAAGCTCGTCCGCTTTACAATTCCCTGGGATATCTCTGCGGCCCGGCACCCAGAACAGGTGAATTTTGAACTGTTCAGCCGTCTCGTTGAGTGATCTCCGGGGGCGGTTTTTGTGTTCCGAAATACGTTCTCCAGGGATTTAATGGCTGTCTGGCTGTCTGAGAACATATTTATGCCAATCGTCGTAATTACATTATATCTAAGTCATTCCACCACGTCCTTAATTGCAAGGATCTCTGCTTGATACACACCGCAGTGATCGGGTAACCTTTTCAATATGACCAGTTCTAGATCTTTAGAGCACCCCCCAAGCCCACGTGGTCCTTTAGTTTGGAACCATCCGTATAGAATGTAACTTCTGTTACCAGGGATATCGTAGTTCCAATCGGTTCTATCAGTAATACTGGTACAGTAATTTTTATCAAAAAGCGGCTTAATCCACACTGCCTGGAACAACGGATATTGTATCAAGTATAACACAAAGTCCGTGGCCGCCACATGACCAAAGAGAAAGCTGCCTTAACCTCGTGGCAGTGGTCGCTGCAATTTGGGTTGTCGTCCTCAATGCGGCTGTGATACACAAACAGTAAGTGGACTTATGAAGCGCCATCCACCAGACCACAACACCATGTAGCATTATAAGTCTGACAACTGCAGTATATACCCAATGCATGATACGCGGTCTAAACCCCCAACTTTAGTAAATACCTCCCTTGCAGTTGTAAAGGGCAAGAGTTGCCTTTCTTTCCCTTTCCAAAATGTTGGATTTGAAGTTCAAATTCCGGTCCAGCGAAACACCCAGGTGTTTTACGCTTTCTGTAAATGGAACATTCTCTCCACCCAAGGAAACAGGTTCCACTGTGGGCAATTTGTATCTCCTGCTGAAGTTAATTACTCTATCTTACACGAAGTGTGCTACTTTCGGTCACCCACTTCGCTGTTGCACGTAGAGCTTCCTGAATTATATCTCTTTGAGTGCTGGGAAACTTTCCCCTAACCGCAATTGTCATGTCATCAGCATTCGCGACCACTTTTACACCTTTTTCTTCCAATATATTATTGTATATTGTTAATGGCTATATTCCAAAGTAGAGAAGACAGTACACCTCCTTGAGGCGTTCCTCTGCTGACCCATCTTAGATCTACAGATCCCAAGCCTGCCGTAATGCATCTTTTAGTAAGTAAATTATTAATAAACTTTCTTACGGTAGAGTTGATGCCTAGAAACTCCAACTCCTTCATGATTGACGTCGATTTTACATTATTGAAAGCTTCTTCAATGTCAAGAAATGCTACCATTGCATATTCCTTGACAGGAGAAACCCTCAATGTATCCGACTAGGTCGTGATGGTCTGTTTCAGTGAATTTGCCTTTAGGCATGCTGCTGCCGCGACAGGCGACCTAAGACATGTTTCTATCAACCTCTCCAAAGTCTTCAGCATATAGGATGACAGACTTATAGGACGAAAATTTGTTGCCTTCGCGTGGTAGGGTTTTCCTGCTTTCCGAATGAAAATGACCTTCGTGTTCCTCCATCCCACAGGTATATATATGACATTCTGACACAAGCAGAGTATATCTCCCTAAGCCAGGGAACCAGTCTATCAGACGTAGCTTGTAATGCAACCGGTGATACATCATCAGGGCCTGGCGACTTCAAGGAGTCGAAACTTCTTATCGCCCAAAGAATTTTCGGCTCAGACACAATTTCCCGAATAGCCTCCGACGAATGCATACCAGTTTCAGCCTCTTCTGACGCCAAAGTGACAATCCAACTACCATTCTAGGGTGCAAAAGCAAAAATAATTGATTAGCCATAAACGAAATTATCTACGAAATTGCAAGATATTTAATGATAAGTTTGTGGCGAATACAACATTTCCATTTTCGGCCATAATTGGTGATCAGTCATATGAGAATGCTTGTCCAAAGTTTCGTGAAGATCGTTTAAAAATTACATTACAGTAATATTACAAATAATTGACCTACCTTTATTGAATGAAACAAACGCAAATATGAGATGTTTAGCCAACGCCTCTATACGCTAAGAAAAGGCAACGATTCATCATTTCAATGCGTCTTTTGCTTTAAGAAAACATTTTTGGCTTAAATAAGTTTTTCAATTTTCGAGTAGTGGAGCCATCTTTACCACCCACGAATGAATTGGCTTTTACATAAAAAAGTGGCAAATTTAATGCATTTCAAATAATATGTCTGAATTTCTAAATTACAAATGGAAAATTTTGAATTTCAATTGGTATTTTCTGAATTACACTTGAAAATGATGTATTATAGTTATAGGAGGTTCACTATACCCCCACAAAGAGAAAAATGAATATTAAATCGAGTAATTTAAAAAATGATTTATATACATTATTGATCTGAAAGAGCTCGAAGTCGAATAAAGATATAAGGAAATCGTAAGAATTGCCAATTGAAGCAACTGGTATTTAACTGTTAGAATTTGACGAGCGGATCCAAGAAATTGACGATATATTCGCCTAGATAATCAAAGTGTCAGTTAAAGCGGATTTATGAAAAGCTGATGTAATATGTAACGTGTTTCGATTAAGTCTTAATGTAGGATGAAGATGGAATTTAAGAACAAGAGACAAATAATGATTCACTCTTCAAAAGGATTCTAAAAACCACAATTTCAATACCAGACATGCACGGAATTGTTATCTGCTCCGAGAATAAATTGGCGGAAACTGCAGTTCCGCCAGTTTTCTAAGTATTACTGTCCCGATCACATCTGTAAATCTATATTTTGAAAATAAGTTATCCATATTGCAAACCTTATTATAAAGCCATGTTTCAGAACAAATAAGTTAAAAACTGCGCCCTCTGGAGGCTCAAGAAGTAAAGCCGGGAGTTCGGTTTGTATGGCAGCTATATCAAAACTTGAACCGATTTGAACCATTTGTAATCTCAACCGTAAATACTATGCAAAATTTCAATTCAATTCTTCCGATAATTTGCATGCGTTCGACAGACAAAACAACGGACGGGCATAGCTAAATTGACCTAAAATGTCAATACAATCAAGAATTTATAGTTGCACTTTTCCATAACGTAGCAGTTGGGTACCGAAAAAGACTTTGTTATAGAGAAACTGATAAAAATTTGGTAAACTGATAAATTTGGTAAACAAAGTAATATATGTAAATATGTGAAGAGCGGAAAGTGAATTTTTGTTTGGTTGAGAAAAATTAAATAGTTTTTGCCACGTTTATTTATCAACAAAGTCTTCACAACAAGTTCGGCCGGGTCTAATCTTGGGAACCCACCAGCAGGGATTCTGCTAAAATATGGGAGATATATCTGGTTATAGACCTATTTGAACCTTAATTGGCACAGTTGTTGGAAGTCATAACAGAACACCGCATTCAAAATTTCAGCCAAATCGGACAAAAATTGCGGCTTGTAAGGACTCAAGAGGTGAGATCAGGGAATCGGTTTATAAGGGAGCTATATCTGATTCTGAACCGATATAGCCTCAACGATCTACATAAATATCAAGTATCTGTGCAAAATTTCAAGTAGCTAGCTTTACGCGTTCGACCGCTATCCTGATTTCGACAGACGGACGGACATAGGTATTATCCTCTTGTGGTGGGTATAAAAGATGTTTGTCAAAAATTCGCTCAAGAGATATTTGTTTGTATGAGATTTATAACTTGTGCTTAAAAAAGAGAATTTCGTTAAATGAATGTCGAAATTAGTAGACCCCAACCTGTGGAGTATTTTTTTAAAAGTTGGGGAACTACTCAAAGAAAAATTATTACCGGTGAATGTAGTCAGAATAACTTTGGAACTTGAACAAAAATGTGAAGGCTCCTGTAATACATGGACTTTGATAAAATAAAGTACCAGTGAAGCGCAAACACTTTTTATTGACTAATAGTTTGTTAATTTGACTTCTTGAGCCTCAATGAGCCTATATTTTTACGCTATTTGGTTGAAATCTTATATATAAAATTCAATTTGTGTTTGTTTGTCGGTTTGTTTGTTTGTTCCGTATAGACTCAAAAACGGCTGAACCGATTACCTTGTTATTTCCACAGATTGTTTAGGTTGGTCTGGAAGGGAATATAGGCTATATAATTTTTTGATATCGGGAGGGGGCGGACCCTCCCCCTTACCCCAAAAGTACTGCCCAAGTAGTAGTATTAGTACTAAATAAAAGTGGACCGATCGGGACAATATGGAATTCAAATGAATGGTATTCAAGAGTAGAGTATAAATTTCATAATAAAAGTTGGGTCCAAGTACCTAGGGGCCGCCCAGCCCCAAACCCCTTAAAATAGGTTTATTAACATGACAATATGGGACTCAAATGAAAGGTATTCGGGAGTAGATTACTAATATGGTCAGGAAGTAGGAATAGGCTTTATAATTCATTGACAACGGAAGGGGGCGCACCCTCCACCGTTACCCTAAAAACACCACCCAAAATCAAAAGTGGAGCGATAAAGACCCATATTATCAAATGAAAAGTATGCAGAAGTAGATAACGAATCTGGAATACAAATTCATGTCGAAGTATAGGGGGTCACCTCACCCCTACAAAAACGCCCAAAATAGGCACATTAGCCAATCACGGATATATAGGACTCGGTTTGTTTGTTCTGTATAGACTGAAAAACGGCAGAACCGATATTCTCGAAATTTTCGCATATTGTGTAGGTTAGTCTGGAAGGAAACATAGGCCATATAATTTTTCGGTATCGGAAGGGGGACGGACCATCACCTTATCCCAAAAACACAACCCAAAATCAAAAGTGGACCGATCGGGACAATATAGGTATCAAATAAAAAATTTGAGTCTAAGTACCCATCGGGTCGCCCCAACCTCAAAATTCCCCAACAGACTTATTGGACGTTCATTTCAATATGGGGCTCAAATCAAAAGCATTAGGGAGTAGATTTCGAATCTGGCATACAAAATAAGATAGATGTATAGGGGGTCACGCCAACCCTCAAAAACGCCATTAGACGCATTATGACGATACTTGGCTGAACCGATTTTCTTAAAATTTCCATAGATAGTGTACGTTTGTCTGGAAGGAAACATAGGCTATATAATTTTTAGATATCAGGTGGAGGCGGACCATCCCCCCTACCCCAAAAACGTCACCCATATCCGAAAGTGGTCCGATGGGCACAATAAGGGTATCAAATAAAAGGTATTGGAGACCAGAAAACGAATATGGTACTAAACCACGAAACGAAATTTCTTTAAAAAGATATATTCGAAGCTCATGTCAATAAGGGACTCAAATGAAAAGTATAAGGCAGTAGATTACAAATATGTTATAAAACATAAATTCCAAGTAATGGGAGGTAGCCCACTCCCAAACATCCCCAAATGGGCATATTAGCCGACCATGCCTATATGGGACTTAAATGAAAGGTATTAGGTAGTAGATTACAAATATGACATTAAAATTTTCATTCAAGTATAGGTGGCGCTTTTCCTCCTAAAGTTACGTCAAATGGGTTATTTGACCCATTATGACAATATGGAACTGAAATGAAAGGTATTTGCGAGTAGAAAACGAATTTGATATTCAATTTAGGAGCCAAGTGTTTTGGGGTACGCCCTAAAACACCCCTAAACTAAACTTCGTCCCGCAGTGCGACACCACTTTGGAGAAAATTTTACAAATGACCATGCATGGCATTGTACCTCGCAAATGTCACCAACATTAAGAGGAGGTAAACACCGCCTTGTCCGATGTTCTTGCCAGGATTCGAACGCGTTCAACGCCATAGGCTACAATGGCACGAATTCGATATCCGCATTCAGGGCGAAGTGTCCCCACCCTAAAAAGATATTAGAGAGTTAAAGAAGGCGCAGCGGAGCGGGCCCGGTTCGGCTAGTTTAGTATATGCTGTTTAGTATATGCCGTTTAGTATATGCCATATATGCCGTTACGTTTATGCCCTCCAACATCCACACTTATACATATCAGTCCGTTTTGAATTCTTGAGCTCTTAATTTTTTACCATTTTGGCTTAAACAGATTTTAATTTTCAACGAAATTAGATCCTTAATGAACTCATAAAGTTAACTGGCAGATTGAAATAAATATTGTTCGATGGGTACTATATCGAGTTATAGTTCGATAAGAGTATACCCTGGATCACAACGGACGAGTGGGAAAATTTGGCTAGATCATTGCTTCGGCCTTTGATTTTTTTAATCTCCTCATTCCTGGCAAAACCAAAATATTGCAAAACAAGCGCAACGATGAATGACTAAATCCATTATAGCTATGAAAAGGCCAATAATTGTTCTCCTTTAAATGTTGTTCAAATTATTAACGTCAACCAAATGATGACCTAATATGCATTCGGTTAGATATACGTTTGTCTGATTGTTAAATATGTTGTATTTGGACTTTTTGTGGTCGAAAAATTAAATGAAAATATTATATGGTAATTGAATTCACCAACATATATAATAACAGAAAATTAATCAAGTGTCAGAGGACAAATGGTATAAAAGCCTTCCGAGCAAACGAAGCTAGAGCTAAAACGCAGGATAAAATTCATCTATGACTCGGCAATATAATATATTATAGTGACAATATTATATTAAAAATATCTTTGCAAATTAAGCAAACAACATGTAAAAACGTGAAAGTTCGATCGTGTCGAATATTGGGAACCCAATACCATGAATTATGTTAACTATTTACAAAAATTATCTTAGTTAAAGGGCACATGTATACTTGCGAAATTTCAGCCAAATCGGACAACAAACAGAAAACTCAGAACCAAATTATACGCACCATAGTTAATGCACCATGGTACATAAGAAATAGTGATCTTCATAAAGACCCCCAAAAACAAAGCCATTGTCGAAGAAATATCTCTCAATGCCCAAAAGCATGCAGATAAATTAAATGCGAATGCAAACTCGGATCTGAATGATATTTACAACAACGACTCCACCACAAGATGGCTGCAAAGCACTGTTCCGTTGGATTTGGTCAACTAATTTAAAGCAAATCATAAAAATTAGAGTGTTATTGTCGAATTTCTTCTCAGCTATTGTGCTTACCAATGATAAGTATTAGTTCTAAGCAGAACATAAGACTATTGTAAAATTATTAGATGGGCTTTATACTCAGTTGTAGTAGAAATAAAATTAAAAAAAAAAAATAAAAAATCTTCAGTTTGGAACATCATTAACCATGAGTGACGAAACTCTATTTTGGTTCAATGGGTACGTAAATAATCAGAACGCCGAAATTGGAATGAAGATCAGCCAGAAGCATTGCAAGAGCTACCAATGCATCCAGAAAAAGTCATAGTGGGGTTGATTTTTTGACATATGTTTACAGAGTTGCATTTTTCAACAGGACCATCCTCAATGCGCTCATTCTGTTGTTGTCGTTGTAGCTACATTTTCATGTCGAGGTGGCGATTCTCGTCAAAGGACCGATCGACGTGTGAACAGGATGACCATTAAGTATTTAAAGGCGCTTGTTCTTGTGTTTGTTTATATGTTTGTTCAGAATATACTGAAAACAAGTAAGAGCGTCCTAAGTTCGACCGGGCCGAATCTTATATACCCTCCACTATAAATGAATGCTGAATATTGTAAAAGTCATTGTGTGATATTTCAGTTCATTCGAAAAAGATTTGCGCATTGTATGGACTCAAAAACAAAATCGGGAGATCGGTTTATAAGGGAGCTGTATCAAGCCATTGATCGATTCGGACCATATTAGACACGTATGTTGAAGGTCATTAGAGAAGCCGTTGTACAACATTTCTTCCAAATCGGATGAGAATTGCGACTCTAGAGGCTCAGAAGTCAAGATTACAGATCGGTTAATACAGCAGCTATATCAGGTTATGTACCGATTTGCGCCATACTTAGCACAGTTATTGGAAGTCATAACAAAACAGCTCATGCAAAATTTCAGCCAAATCGGATGAGAATTGCGTGCTCTATGGGCTCAAGAAGTCTAGATCCAACATCGATTTATATGACAGCTATACGAGTTTATGAACCTATTAGAATCATACCTTACACAGTTGTTGGAAGTGACACCAAAACACTACGTGCAAAATTTCAGTCAAATCGGATGAGAATTGCGCCCTCTAGAGGCTCAAGAAGTCAAGACCCAAGGTCGACCATACTTGGCACATTTTGCACGACGTGTTTTGTTATGATACCCAACAACTGTGCCAAGTATGGTTCAAATCGGTCCACAACCTGATATAGCTGTCATATAAACAGATCTGGGGATTTGACTTCTTGAGCTTCTAGAGGGCGCAATTCCTATCTGATTTGGCTGAAATTTTGCATGACGTATTTTACTTTTACTTTCAACAACTGTGTCAAATAAGGTTCAAATCGGTTAATAACCTGATATAGCTGCCATATAAACCGATCTGGAATCTTGACTTCTTGACCCCTAGAGGTCGCAATTATTATCCGATATGCCTGAAATTTTGTACGATGGATCCTCTCGTGACCATCAACAAACTTGTTTATTATGGTTCGAACCGGACCATATCTTGATATCGTTTTAAAACAGAGAAACTCTTTTCTTATATCCTTTTTTGCCTAAGAAGAGATGCCGGGAAAAGAAGTCGACAAATGCGATCCATGGTGGAGGGTATATAAGATTCGGCCCTGCCGAACTTAGCACGCTTTTACTTGTTTTACACTTTTTTTCTAAAGCAAACTAAAAGTAACAGCTGATAACTGACAGAAGAAAGAATGCAATTACAGAGTCACAAGCTGTGAAAAAATTTGTCAACGGCGACTATATGAAAAATCCGCAATTACTTTTTGGGTAACCCAATAGCTATATAAAAACATGGTCCGATGTAAACCATACTTAGCGCAGTTATTGGAAGTGATACCAAAACACCACGTGGAAAATTTCAGTCAAATCGGACGAGAATTGCGCCCTCTAGAGGCCCAAGAAATCAAGACCCAAGATTTATATGTCAGCTATATCAAAACATGGACCGATTTCGCCCATTTATAATCCGAACCGACCTACACTAATAAGAAGTATTTGTGGAGAATCAAGCGGCTGGCATATGACTGGTTTACTAGGCCAAAAAGATATGTCTTCTAATTTGAAACCATGCTCTTAAGAGTATTTTTCTTTTGTAAAGAGTAGTTTTCTTTTGTAAAGCGTATTTTTCTTTTGTAAAGAGTATTTTCCTTTTTTAAAGTAAGGCAGCAAATGGGTTTTTGCTTTGTTGTTGTTGTTGTTGTAGCAGTGTGTTGTACACTCAGGCGGCAGACCTTGCCGATGAAGGACTTCATTGGGTCAATCCGCTACGTACAACCAGCTTTGGTACCACCAAACTCGACAGTAGGATTTGTCAAATAGATGTAATAGATGTGATACTACGCTCGTAAGAGTATTTTCCTTTTGCAGCGCAGCGCCTCATATATTTCTACCAAGTGAAGACATCCAACTATTACAACAAAAACACAAACATTTTATATAAATATAGGATCGAATATCCTGGGGGAGCGCCCCATTCACAAAACTCCCATCAATTGAAATTGTCAAATGAAAAGTATTTAAAAGAAGATTACGAATTTGGTGTAAAAATTTGACCGCAAGTGTACTGTTAGTTTTCTATTGTCTATATTTATGTTATGAAAAGAGAAAAGTTACATTTTCAAATTTTATCTGCCCGTTAGGACCAAGATCATTTTCCTAATGTCATCATCAGAAATCCTTAGGTGTGAATAAATTGCGAAAACCATGTGTATACCCGGGAAGAAAAATTGTAGGCATGTGGGACAACAGCCCGAAATTTTGCACAAATGCTTCTTATTAAGGTAGCTTGATGAGATGGGAAATGGTCCAAATCGGCTCATGTTAAGATATAGCTCCCATATATACCGGCTTTTCGATGCGACTTCTTGAGAACATAGGGGACAATGTTAATTTTTATTATAATATCTTAAACATGAAATTTACCTTATAATATTAAAAAATGTTTTAGCAATGAAATTTGAAACAATTGTTAATGAACTGTGCCGGAATAAACGGAATATCAACGTTATCACACCATTTTTCTTATAATTCCTTTTGTTAATGAAGGGAGATTTTTTAAGAGCTATAGGAAAGTTAACAAGTAAAAAGGCGTTAAGTTCGGTCGGGCCGAACTTTGGATACCCACCACCTCGGGTATATATGTAAACCACCTTTCATCAAAATCCGGTGAAAATTGCATACGTTATGTCCCATTGCAATTATATTGAAATATGTTCCGATTTGGACCAAATACTAATAAGTACAAGTTACTGTTCAATTGTGTATAACAAAATATTGATCTTTTTAGTAGCTATATCTAAAAATAAACCGATCTGAACCATATACGACACGAATGTCGAAAAGCCTAATATTGTATAAGTCACTATGTCAAATTTCAGTGAAATCGGATTATAAATGAGCCGTTTATGGGGCCAAGACTTTAAATCGAGATATCGGTCTACATGGTAGTTATATCCAAATCTGGACCGATTTTCTTCAAGTTGCAAAAAAATGTCGAAGAGCCTAAAACAACGCATTGTCCCAAATTTCGGCGAAATCGAACAATAAATGCGCCTTTTATGGGCCCAAAACCTTAAATCGAGAGATTGGTCTATATGGCAGCTATATCCAAATCTGGAGTGATCTAGGCCAAATTGAAATAGAATGTTGAAGGGCCAAGCATAACTCACTGTACCAAATTTTAGCAAAATCGGGTAATAAATGTGGCTTTTATGGGCCTAAGACCCTAAATAGGATGATCGGTCTATATGGCAGCTATATCAAAATCTGGACCGATCTGGGCCAAATTAAAGAAGGATGTCAAAGGGCCCAACACAACTCACTGTCCCAAATTTCAGCAAAATCGGATAATAAATGTGCCTTTATGGGCCTAAGACCCTAAATCGGAGGATCGGTCTATATGGCAGCTATATTCAAATCCGGTCAAATAGCCTTACACAACTCGCTGTCCCATATTTCAGCGATTTCGGACAAAAAGTTCGCCATTAATAGCCCCAAAACCTAAAACCGAGAGATCGGTCTATATGGCAGCTATTTCCAAATCTGAACTGATCAGGGGCAAATTGATGAATGATATCGAAAGTCTTAAGGCAACTTACTGTCCCAAATTTCAGCAAAATCGGATAATAAATGTGGGTTTTATTGGCCTAAGACTCTAAATCGGCGGATCGGTCTATATGGGGGCTATATCAAGATATAGTACGATATAACCCATCTTCGAACTTAACCTGCTTATTGACAAAAACAGAATCTGTGCAAAATTTCAAGTCAATATCTCTATTTTTAAAGACTGTAGCGTGATTTCAACAGATAGACGGACAGACGGACGGACATGTCTAGATCGTCTTAGATTTTTACGCTGATCAATAATATATATACTTTATAGGGTCGGAAATGGATATTTCGATGTGTTGCAAACGGAATGACAAAAATCAATATACCCCCATCCTTCAGTGGTGGGTATAAAAAATTCACATACAATTCAGAAAAATGCATAAAATCTTTATTTGAATCGATAGTACGGTCCATATAATTAATGTTAGAAGATTATTTCATGCAAATGTTTACCGTGGATACGCCTCAAATGGTCCATTCGCTTAGTCCAATTTTGGCAACATTTCGGGCCGTTTTCACGAATAAATGCTTCGATATTGTCTTCCAATACGTCAATTAAATCGGGATTGTATGTGTAGACATGAGCTTTAACATAGCCCCACAAAAAAATGGTATAAAGGCGTTAAAACGCACGATCTAGGCGTCCAATTGACCGGTCCCGAAAGTGAAATAAAAAGTTCACCGAACTCGTCTCTCAATAAGTTTATTGTTACGCGTGCTGTGTGGCATGTGGCACCGTCTTGTTGAAACCACATGTCAGGTAAGCCAAGCTCTTGAATTTGGGCAAAAAAAAGATGGATATCATCTCACGATAGCGCTCACCATTCACAGTTACGTTACGATGCGTATCGCCTTTGAAGAAGTACAGTCCAATGATGTCACCAGCACATAAACCACACCAAGCTGTGACTTTTTCTGGATGCTTTGGTAACTCTTGCATTGCTTCTGGCTGATCTTCACTCCGCTTATTTACGGACCCATTGAGCCAAAGATGAGCTTCGTCGCATAATGGAAGAAGCGCGCGATGAACTTTCTTTGATAACAAAATTCAATAATTTGTAAAAAAAACACGAAACGTGCGAGAAATTTTTAAACCAGTGTTACCAAAAAGATAAGAGATAAAAAAGCACCCTTTAATAGGCTTGTGGTTATTTATATAAGTTTTTACTCTTGCTTTGGGTTTTAGCCCAATTCCAATAGAAATAAGCTCCACAAAAGAAATTCGATAAATCAGAAATAAAAAATAAGCCTTTTCTATATTCAGCTGGTGATGCCTTATTAAATTCATTTATAATACAATAAGAACACATAATTTGTTCACAGGTTATCACAAAATACTAAAACCAAGCTTCTTGTATATAAAAATCAATTTGTGTGTGTTTGTAGATTTGTTTGTTTGTATGTTTGTGTGTTCCTTATAGACTCAGAAACGGCTGAACCGATTTTCTTGAAATTTTCACAGATGGTGCATAATGATACCGTGGTGAAAATAGGGTACTACATTTTTTGATATCTGAAGGGGGGCGGACCCTCCCCCTTTGCCTAATTTTCAGAAACGCCAGATCTCGGAGATGGGTGGTGCGATTAAAGCGAAATTTTGTGTGCTCTCATACAGTACCCTAAAAATAAAAATTTTGTATCCAAATTTCGGATGGGGTACCTAGGGGGGCTGCCCCACCCTAAAACCTACCAAATATATATTTAGACCAATCACGACAATATGGGACTCAAATGAAAGGTATTTAGGATAAGAAAACGTATCTGATATCCATTTGTCGAATCAAGTGCTAGGGGGACCACCCCAACCCCCAAAACACACCTAAGTCGACCATGGCAAAATGGGACTCAAATAAAAGGTATTTGCGAGTAGAATACGAATCTGATATCCAAATGTGGGACCACGTTTCTGGGGGTCCACCCCTCCCCAAAACACCCCCCAAACAGGACTTATTTACTGACCATGTGAATATGGGGAATTAAATAAAAGGTATTTGAATGCAGAATACGAATCTGATATCCAATTATGAGACCAAGTGTTTGGGGGTCGCCTCTCCGCAAAAACATAACCAAAGGGGACAAATTTACGACCATAGCCATATGGGGCTCAAATGAAAGGTCTTTGGGAGTAAAGCACGAATCTGATATCAATATTTGGGAAAAGTGTCTATGGGGCCACCCCACTCCCACAACACCACCCAAATAGGAAGAATTTTCTGACTATTGCAAATAAGAGGGTTTTTAGAGTGGAACACGAATCCGATATATATTTTCAAGGCCAACTCACTGAGTGGCCGCCCATCCCCCAAAACACCCCCCAAGCTGGTCATGTTTGCCGACTATGGAAATATGGGGCTCACATTAAAGGTATTTGGGAGTAGACCACGTATCTGATATCAACATTAGGGTCCGACTGTCTCGGGGACGTCCCACCACCATAACAACCGCAACATAGGACGTATTTGCTCACCAAGACAATTTGGGTCGTAAAGAGTGGAACTAAATATTTATAGTTTTTAGGGCCAATACTCCAAACCAGACATATTGCCGAGTTTAAATGAGGAGTTTAAATAAGATTTGTAAACGAATTTGATATCCAACTTTGAGGGCAATGGCAATATGGGGTTCAAATAAAAGGTATATAGATGTATGAGAATAGAGCACGTTGCTGATATATTTTCCGGGCTTAGTGTTTGGGCGACCACCCCAATTCCCGAAACACCCCTAAATCGGCCATATTTTCCGACCATGTCAATGTGGAGATTAAATGAAAGGTATTGGGGGTAGAGTTAGAATTGATACCCACTTTCGGGACCAATTTTCTGGGGGTATACCCCTTTCCCAAAACACCCCACAAACAGCAATTTTTTAGTGACCATCGCAAAATGGGGCTCAAATAAAGGTATTTGGGAGTAGAAAACGAATTTGATATCCAAATTTAGGACCATGTATTCAGGGCATCACCCCTTCCCTAAAACACCCCGCAAAGGGTAAAAATTTTTCGACCATGCCAATATGTGGTATTTAAGATTAGAAAACGAATTTGATAACCTATTTTGGGCCATGTGTTTGGGGGACGCCCCCATTGTGTAAGCTACCCTAAACCAATATAAATATTCGGTTTAAATAGATGGTTTTTGAAAGAAGAGCACGATGCTTTTTTCAGGGCCAAGTGCCTGGGAGACCACCTCACCCCCGAAAACACCTCTAAATCAGATATCATGAGAGTAGCGGGCTAAAATAAAGTATTTTAAGAATGGAGTACACCTTACATCCAAACTTAAATTCGTAGACTAATCAAGATCATATGGGATTCGGACAAAGGCACTTATATTGTTAAATTATTAGTCAAGCGATATACTATTGGGTTGCCCAAAAAGTAATTGCGGATTTTTTAAAAGAAAGTAAATGCATTTTTAATAGAAATTAGAATGAACCTTAATCAAATATAATTTTTTAACACTTTTTTTCTAAAGCAAGCTAAAATTAACAGCTGATAACTGACAGAAGAAAGAATGCAATTACAGAGTCACAAGCTGTGAAAAAATTTGTCAACGCAATTACTTTTTGGGCAACCCAGTTTCGTAGGTATTTCACTAAAATCTCTTTAATTGTCGAAAATAAATATTCCAATGTATTTCATTAAAAGCTCTTTAATTGTCGAAAATAAATATTCCAAGGAAACTTTTGTTCCATATAAAGTAAAAGAAGGCGCAGCGGAGCGGGCCCGGGTCAGCTAGTGAAATATAATATCACGTTTTCAACGGAATGTAAAGTCAACGGTATCATTACAACTATAATAAAACGTCTAATACACTCCGACATTTTCAAATATGAATGGATCGTTATTCCGCTCTGGTTCAAGCAATCAAAAAAACGCCGATAAATAGAGGCAACACCATAGATTAGTAGTGTGCTCATCATTTATAAATATACGTAATTTATCTTTTCCAATTGGTCGTGGGTTCGGCCGATTTACCGATTGCGCCAATATGATTATCAAATGAACTTGCTTACCGAATAAGTCGCTCCACCTCTTAAAAACACCAAAACGGAAAATTTTGTTTAGTGATACCAGGTCTGAATCAAGTGTCTGTTGGACGCAAATGAGCTGCAACAATATAGAGCCAACTTGCTTACTTTACTTTAATTGACTATGACAGAACATTTCTTCCACTAGCCGAACGTAGAATAGCATTCCATGCGTCTCGATCTTCTGCGCTCATTCCTAACCTCTGACACCAAGTTTCGAGGTGTCTCCAACCACTTGAACTTTCCATGGGCTTTTGGTCTTTCCTGTTTGTTTTTCAGCTCCGAAAGACTAGCAGCCAAATACGTATGCGGCTACCCTCTTAATCCCACTCCGGAACATAACTACAGTTACACCCATCTGCGAAAAATTGAGGCTGTTCTAGTCTCATTCAAAAACGGCAAAACTTCCGTCCCTGATAATATATCTGCTGAACTGTTACGGTAGGGGGTGATCACCCCAATAATCAGAAAGGCCTGGGATACAAACGACATCCCCTCGAAATGAAATATCATGGACACAATCCCAAAGAAGGGACACCTCACCCAGTGTAAAAACTGGAGGGGGATTACATTGCTAAACGCAATAATGGCAAGTATTATTCTGCAGTGCATTTCGCCTGCATTTGACAGCGTTTTAATGAAGGAACAGGAAGGTTTTCAGCCAGGACATTCTTATGGTACCACATTAAATCCCTGCGTTTCGCGAAATTCAATGTGAAGCACGCTGTTGAATGAGGGCGTCCTCGAAAAGATCGTCACGCTTACAAGGGAGCTATATAGAAAGCTGATGTTTCAGTCCACTTCAATGGAAAAAAAAGCAGTTCTTTCGGGATCGGCAGGGATATATCTTATCGCCGACACTTTTTTTATACCCTCCACCATAGGATGGGGGGTATACTAATTTCGTCATTCTGTTTGTAACTACTCGAAATATTCGTCTGAAACCCCATAAAGTATATATATTCTTGATCGTGGCGACATTTTATGTCGATGTAGCGATGTCCGTCCGTCTGTCTGTCGAAAGCACGCTAACTTCCGAAGGTGTAAGGCTAGCCGCTTGAAATTTTGCACAAATACTTCTTATTAGTGTAGGTCGGTTGGTATTGTAAATGGGCCATATCGGTCCACGTTTTGATACAGCTGCCAAATAAACCGATCTTGGGTCTTGACTTCTTGATCCTCTAGAGTGCGCAATTCTTATCCGATTTGAATGAATTTCGGCACGACGTGTTTTGTTATAATATCCAACAACTGTGCCAAGTATGGTTCATATCGGTCCATAACCTGATATAGCTGCCATATAAACCGATTTTGGGTCTTGACTTCTTGAGCCTCTAGAGGGCGCAATTCTTATCCGATTTGAATGAATTTTTGCACGTAGTATTTTGTTATGATATCCAACAACTGTGCAAGTATGGTTCAAATCGGTTCATAACCTGATATAGCTGTCATAGGAACAGATCTGGGAACTTGACTTCTTGAGCTTCTAGAGGTCGCAATTATTATCCGATTTGCCTGAAATTTTGTACTACTGATCCTCACATGACCATCAACATACGTGTTTATTATGATCTAAATCGGTCTATAGCCCGATATAGCTCCCATAGAAATCGATCTCTCTATTTTACTTCTTGAGCCCCCAAAGGGCGCAATTCTTATTCCAATTGGCTGACATTTAACACAGGTCTCCAAGACATAATTTAATTGTGGTCCAAACCGGATCATATCTTGATATCGCTGTAATAGCAGAGCAAATCTTTTCTTATATCCTTTTTTGCCTAAGAAGAGATGCCGGGAAAAGAACTCTACAAATGCGATCCATGGTGGAGGGTATATAAGATTCGGCCCGGCCGAACTTAGCACGCTTTTACTTGTTTATTTTACTAGATTGCTTCTAAGAAGCCACAAATGATAAGGCACCCAATGGCATTCGCTGAGTATAAACGACTTCCTTGGAGACATCGACTACGTGGTTGATATATGCCTTTTTGAGCATTGCTTTGAACACATAAAAGCAAAATTGGAACGCTTGAATGAAAACTCGGCGAAGGTAGGCTTTAAAATAAACAAATTGATCTGACACCAAAGTCAAAAGTCTGACAATGCTCAATATAAACGGCCATGTCATTGAAAATGTTGATAACTTTTCTTTCGCGAATGTATCACCAAGGCTAGAAGCGCTTTTCTTAAACTCAACAAAGTTTGGATATGCAGCGACATCTCACATAATACAAAAGTCAGAATCTTCAACAGTAGTGCGAAATATATTTCATTATATAGCTGTACAACTTGGAGCTTGACACAAACCAACTTTACTAAATCAATGCCTACGAAAAACACTTTGAATGTTCTGGCCAAACCTTATTTACAATACAATGAAGAATTTCTAATAAGAACAAACAATTTTCCAGTGGAAGTACAAATTCCTAAGAGAAAATGAACTTGTTTGGGTCATATACAACGCCGACCGCGCGATGATAAAGCGATAAATGTACTAGTATGGAACCCGCAAGGACAGCGAAGGAAGGGACGCTCGAGATACACATTGATCCGCTGTACGAAAAATGGGTTGGAATCAACCTATATATCATGGAATAAAGCCAGGACTCTGACTTTTTGATTGGAGATACATTACAGATACAGATGGTACGGTCCATCTGTATCATTACAGATGTTTGCAACATTTAACATTTCAGTAAAATAAATGCTCCCTTAGAGGCCCAGGGCTATCGGTTTATATGGGAGCTATATCAGGCTATAAACCATTTTGGACCATTCTTGGAAACCAAAACATCTTGTGCAAAACTTAATCGGATAATAATTTCGCCCTCTAGAGGCTCAAGAAATAAGGATCAAAGATCGGTTTTTATAGCAGTTATATCAGGTTATGGACCGATTTAGACCATTTCTGGCTCAGCAGTTGGATGTCAAAGCAAAAAACCTCTTGCAAAATTTCAGACAAATCGGAAAACAATTGCGTTTTCAAGTGGCTTAAGTGGGGAAGACCCGAGAACGGTTTACATGTCTCTATATCAGGTTATGAACCTATTTGGACCGTTCCTGGCGCATAAATTCGAAGTCAAAACAAAACCTCATGCGAAATTTCGGCCAAATCGGATAAGATTTGCTCCTTGCAGAGACTGAAGAAGACAGTATCCGAGATAGATTGCACTCGATTGCAAAGCAAGGCAGATATGCTTGTTGTCAATATCATTAGCCGGATATCTATGTTTCTAACATGTGAAAACATCAAATCGTCTAACTAGCAAATGGCTTATATTTAGGCCCCTCAGAAAGGCCAATTCTTCCATTTTCTGAAATACGTACCACATTAACTGCTTACCGACCAATATTAATTTAAGCCAATTGCTAACAATGTTGCCAGGAGGTTTTGTTCTAACCGCAACACATCCTTTGTTCGCCGTTTTCCTTGTTTTGACATTTAATTTATGGCATGTTCATGGCTGTTAAAAGGATTTAAATTTAAAAACAAAATACAATAACGGCGATAAATATCGGAAAATTAGAAAACAAATAATAACATGATTTTGATAACAATTAATTGGCAAATTATTAAACCACATTTATCGGCTTTGCATATAATTCGCGAAATATCATTAACATATACACGCAATATCGCACTTTTATGTGATTTATTTTATGCAGTTATTGAGAACAACTTTAAAAACATTGAAGACAAGCCGCCAGGTTCATAGAACTAAAATGGCTTTAAACAACTTAGCTATTTACCCTATGTTATGAGTGCGGCAATTAGTTGAGTGATAGTTTAACTACAACAATGAAACATTGCACAGTGGGAGAAAATCGAAAAAAACTATTAAAATATATGCTGAGTGAGAATGGGTTGAAATATCTCGTTCAAATTGGAAGTGGTTAGAGCTGAGGTGTTAACAAGATTGTGCGCAAAATGTCAAGGCCATAGGTGGTCATATTTTTTGGCCAAAAAAAAATATTTATTATTAGTTTTCATAGAAAAAACTTGCTTAAATACCTTGATATTTTCTTTTTTGCTTGTAAAGATGACATAGTGTAGATCCTTTTTAAAGTGAAATTTGTATATTATATGTTAAGTGTACTTCAAAATAGGAAATTTTTTATCAAAAAATTGGAAAAACCCCTCGAGTTAAAATTTCCAAAACCCAGATCCCCCAATCGGGCATATGGCTTTTTTTTACTCCAAATGTCCCCTAAACCCATACAAAAATTGTTTGCACCTAAAAATATTTGTAGTCGCCACAGCAAATTTACTAAAAACTACAGATTTTGAAACCACATTTGCCCGAAAGGGGTATTTTGGGAATTTTTGTAAAAAATTTCGCGCAGAATTTAGTTTTGGGTTTTTAAGGACACTTTTATCTGCAAAATTTAAATTTATATAAAATTTTACGCAAACAAACTAAAAAGATTAGGCAACTATAATTGTTAAATATTTCAAAAAAAAAAAACAAGTTAACAAGTTAAAAACAAGGCGTTAAGTTCGGCCGGGCCGAACTTTGGATACCCACCACCTCGGGTATATATGTAAACCACCTTTCATCAAAATTCGGTGAAAATGTCATACTTTATGTCCCATATCAGTTATATCAAAATATGTTCCGATTTGGACCAAATACTAATAAGTACAGTAGCTATATATAAAAATAAACCGATCTGAACCAACAACATAACATAAGTCACGGTATCAAATTTCAGTGAAATCGGATTATAAATGCGCCTTTTATGGGGCCAAGACTTTAAATCGAGATATAGGTCTACATTGCAGCTATATCTAAATCTGGACCGATTTCGACCAAGTTGCACAAAAATGTCGAAGAGCCTAACACAAAGCACTGTCTCAAATTTCAGCGACATCGGACAATAAATGCGTCTTATATGGGCCCAAAACCTAAAACCTAGATATCGGTCTATATGGCAGCTATATCCAAATCTGGACCAATCTGTGCGATATTGCAGAAGTATGTCAAGGGGCTTAACTTAATTCACTGTCCTAAATTTCGGCGACATCGGAAAATAAATTAGCATTTTATGGGCCCAGAACCTTAAATCCAGCTATATCCGAATCTGAAGCGATCTGGGCCAAACTGAAGAAAAATGTCGAAGGGCCCAACACAACTCACTCTCCCAAATTTCAGCGAAATCGGATAATAAATGTGGCTTTTGTGGGTCTTAGACCCTAAATCGGAGGATCAGTCTATATGGCAGCTATATCCAAATCTGTACCGATCTGAGCCAAATTGACGATGGATGTCGAAGGGCCTAACACAACTGACTGTCCCAAATTTCAGCGAAATCGGATAATAAATGTGGCTTTTGTGGGCCAAAGACCCTAAATCGGCGGATCGGTCTATATGGGGGCTATATCAAGATATAGTCCGATATAGCCATCTTCGAATTTAACCTGCTTATGGAAAACAAGTAAAAGCGTGCTAAGTTCGGCCGGGCCGAATCTTATATACCCTCCACCATGGATCGCATTTGTCGAGATCTTTTCCCGGCATCTCTTCTTTCAATTCAGAATTCAAGACCCAAGACCGGTTTATATGGCAGCTATATCAGGTTATGAACCGATTTGAACCATACTTAGCACAGTTATTGGATTTCATAACAAAACACGTCGTGCAAAATTTCATTTCAATCGGATAAGAATTGCGCACTCTAGAGGCTCAAGAAGTCAAGACCCAAGATCGGTTTATATGGCAGCTATATCAAAACATGGACCGATATGGCCCATTTGCAATACCAACCGACCTACACTAATAAGAAGTATTTGTGCAAAATTTCAAGCTGCTAGCTTTAATCCTTCGGAAGTTAGTGTGCTTTCGACAGACAGACGGACGGACGGACGGACAGACGGACGGACATGGCTAGATCGACATAAAATGTCGCGACGATCAAGAATATATATACTTTATGGGGTCTCAGACGAATATTTCGAGTAGTTACAAACAGAATGACGAAATTAGTATACCCCCCATCTTATGGTGGAGGGTATAAAAAAGAATCTGTGCAAAATTTCAGCTCAATATCTCTATTTTTAAAGACTGTAGCGTGATTTCAACAAAAAATCAATTTTCACCAATTTTTGCGAAGAGCCATATTTTCTGCTTAAATAATGTCGCTCAATTCTCCTTCTAACACTATTAAAATCGATCGAAAATCCGTTGTTGATGCAAAAGTGTCCGGTATCCAGCTACTATCGTATATACTTATAATTTGCATAACTCCTTAGGCTTTCCTAATTTATTTACAAAAGATATAATCAGAAAAGGTGGTACAACTAAATATTTTTCTTTCTCTGTCAATGTTATTTGCTTTTTACAACATGTTGTATGCTATAACATTGTAGTAGCAGTTGAGTGGAGCGGACGTCTTTTCACTTTTTTCCTGAAAGAAGAAAAATCCGTATCTTGCAACAGGTACTACCTATTACGAAAAATTGCTAAGACGTTTTTGGAGTAGGCTAGAAATGGACTCCAAAAACCATACCGTAGCATGTTGTTCTCGCCTCCTATAGGTGTAGCTGCCTTGGCACCTGTAGCCGAGAGTAATGCTTCGAGGGCACAACTAGTCGTCAGACTATTTGATGATGAATTAACGGATAGACCAGAGGGCTGTTTGTCCCAGCCTTTAAGTAAAGGTGGTGTTTCTGACTCGGATTCAGACAGCGACTGTGTCATTGAAACAGTCATCGCAGCCGAATCGAGAGATGAGGGCAGCGGGATGACGGTAGAAGTGAGTCATGGCTTTGCTAAACTCACAAGCGAGCCGATAAAGCGATCCGGGGCACGACGAAGGAGACAGAGGAGTATATACCGGCAGCGTAATCGGGCGAAAGTGCAGGATGCACTTCTACGGACACTTCTGACATTCCAAGCACTTCTATGGAAGTTGGGAAAAGGTATCCCGAAGAGCATAACACCGCTAAAATGCGGAAGAAGAAAAAGGCCTCCCCGCTTTCGAGTACTCTGGGAAAACCAAGCCACCCATCCCGCAATGGAGACACCAGACAGTGGCCTGCGGAAGTAGACAATGTTGGAACAGAATCGAAGGAAATGCGCATGGCCCCTGAGTCTTCATGGAGGACTGTGACTTCCAAAAAGGAGGTCACAGCCATCACGGAAGGGAAAAATTGTCGCTGAGAATGGTAAAGAGCCGCCTTCTTACGCCAGAGTGGCAAGGAAGCAAAACACAGATGAGCTAACTTATGCAGTCATCAATATTGGCAGTGCATTCGGTCGGATTCAACCACATCATCGGTCCCAAACGGAGGATCTCGTTAACGAGCTGATTTTCGAATATGTGTGAAACTCTCTAGACGGTCCACCCATACAAATGATGAGCTGCGAGCTTAGAGGGGACACCTTTATGCTGCGTTTTGCTTCGGCGGAATGTATTGATACCGTCAAACAGCTCGTCAGAGGTATCCACGCTCTCTGGGAGAGCGTGCCCGATCAAGAGATCGGGCTGTAAATTTGCGATGGAACGCATGTTGGGATTCTTGAGCAAGCAAAACCAAGGTGTGGTCGCAGAGAAGTGGGAGGTCTTGCAGTGTGAGGTGACTCAACACCGCCCAACGAACAGGGAGGTGACAACGAGACAATCACGGCCTCTCTCAATATTGGAAAGACTAGGATAAGTAAAGATTCTAATATTAAATATCAGGCAGTGCTGTGGCAAGAGACTCAACGCAGCCTAACAAACAGGGACTCGGCGGACCCATCACCGACTTCAAGATTCGGAAGACTAGGATAAGTAAAGATCCTAATATTGAAACATTAGACAGAGCAACGACAGAAGTCTCAATGCAGCCTAACGAACCTACTCCAGAGAAGCCTATAACCACACTCTGGAGAAGCCTATTTACTTAAGATTTGGAAGACTAAGATAGGCAGAGATCCTAGGATTGAGAAATTGGCAGTACAGGGAATAAAAACAACAACGATGGAACCATTAGCGACTTTATAAAGATTCGGAAGACTAGGATAAGCAGAGACTAATGCGATGACGTCAGGCAGTGCAGTGACAGGAAAGTCAATGCAGTCTAAAGAACAGGGAGCAGACGAAGAGATCTACTCCCAAGATGCGCATTTACTGGAGGACCATTTTATTGGTTATCCAGATAAACCTCCACCGGAGTGA
Organism: Stomoxys calcitrans; assembly: GCF_963082655.1. NCBI lineage: Eukaryota > Metazoa > Arthropoda > Insecta > Diptera > Muscidae > Stomoxys > Stomoxys calcitrans. Next base: position 143,514,767 of record NC_081553.1, on the reverse strand, counting down.
GACTGCTACACACACTCTGTTGGAGGAAAATCAGCAACGGCATGATTCATATTGGAATCCTTGAGGAGCTTCAAACAATTTAAGTCACCCAGACTTAATGGAATTTTTCCAGCGTTACTACAGAAAGAGTAAAAGTATCTGGCGCCCCACCTGTTCAATATTTCCAAAGCGTGCCTGGGACTTGCACATACTCCGAAATCCTGGCAGGATGCAAGGATGGTATTTATACGCAAACCCGTCAATGCAAGTTTTGCGACACTAAGGGCCGACAGACCTATAAGCCTTTCGACCTTTCTACACAAAACAATGGAACGTATTGCGGACAACATGATAAAGTGTAGGATATCCAGCGAACTGCTCAAAAACAAACAGCATGCCCATGTCAAGGGAAGGTAAGTGGGGACTGCACTGCACAAGGTTGTGTATAAAGTAGAAGAATCCTTCGAAGCCAAAATATACACACTGTCGGTATGTATTAACATCGGGAGTGCTTTTAACAATGTGCGGACAGCCACACTGATGCAATCCTTAGACCAATACCGGGTGGACCCGGTCCTTAGAGACTCAATAAACCATATGCAAAGGAATAGGTGCATAAGTTGTTTGTCCCATGGCATGAATATAAGGGTGAAGGTCGCACAAGGCACCCCAAAGGGGCATTTTATCGCCACTTCTATGGGTGACCACCGTAAATGACCTATTGCGGATGCTGACATAGGAGGGATTTGAACGCGTCTGCTACACAGACTATATTATAATACTACTAAGGTGTAAGGATCCGAACGAGCTATGAAATATGAATGAAATATGCTTGTTCACGAGGAAGACGAAGGTGGGCCAATTTGACGCATCACTTTTCCTCAATAAGACGATCTCGATATCTGACAAGGTCAAATACTTAGGTGGATCTTGGACAGGAAACTGTATTGGATGTGTCACATTCAGGAGCGTACTGAGTAGGCTCACGGATGTTCGCCTCTTCGTGGATGGGCCGTGGACTCGAAATGGGGCCTGAACCCGAGGATAGTCCACTGGCTCTACAGGAGCTTGATTAGACCAATACATGCTTACGACTCAATAGTTTGGTGGACTGCTATGGAGAAAAAGTGCATTATAAGGACCATACAACAGGTATAGAGAACATATTGCCTTGGCATAGGCGGAGCGATGAGAACCAAGCCCACTAGGGCACTGGAGACTATTCTAGATATCCGGCCCATTGACATGCAGATTAAGTGTGAGGCAGCCACTACGGCTATGAGACTTAAAACGATGGAAGATTGGATTGAGGATGGGAGCAGCTCATACCATCGCGGTATAATCGAGGCGACGATAGAAAACATGGAAGGAAGGGAAGAGGTTTCTGAACGGATACCTGAGATGAACCTTGAGGTCTAGTGCGAGGCACTGCTGGCAGCGGCCCAGTCTTGGATTGATGGAACCCTAGTATTGCAATCTGGAAGGTAATTGTTCACAGATGGATCAAAGCTAGAGGGCAAAATCGTCCTAGAGGTCTACATTGAGAACCCAGGGACCGAGATCTGTTTTCAACTTCTTGGTGTGGTGGTAATGCGAGGACGTCGAGCGTGAACATTTTTACGGCCAGTAAAATTGCAATAAGGGCAATAACAACCAGGACGGTAAGGTCAAGAACAGTCTTGCAGTGTAAGAAGGAGATTAAAGCCTTCTCCGAGGATGAGAAAATCCGCATCATTTGGGTGTCGGGCCATAACGGAGTAAGGGGAAATGAAAGGGTAGTCGATTAGGCGGACTGCCGTCAATAAACTTGGTTAACCCCTTTCGGGTCGACGCAGTCCGAGTTAAGAGCGTGGGCGGTGAATGCGCATGCAACACTGTGGCACAGCGAAGCGCTCGGTAGGGCAGCGAAAATGCTATGGGGAGATCCAGATCATGGGAAGACGAGGCTATTACTGGAAGGAAGTAAGAAGGAGGTCAGTTAGCTATTGGTATCATAACGGGACACATAGGACTACGAGCTCACTTATGTGATAGCATGCGTAGGACATGCGGGGAAGACGATGAGAGGTTGGAGCATTTCCTTTGCCATTGCCTGGCTTTCACGTCTAACAGATACCGGCACTTAGGTAGAGACACAATACCAGACATAAACCAACTAAGGGGCGTCGCAAGGAAAAGGATTAAGGATTTTGTTCCACGGAATTCTTTACATATATTTTCTTTTTCAAGGTTGTTTTTATACCCTCCATCATAGGATAAGGGTATACTAATTTCGTCATTCGGTTTGTAACTACTCGAAATATTCGTCTCAGACCCCATAAAGTATATATATTCTTGATCGTCGTGACATTTTATATCGATTTAGCCATGTCCGTCCGTCTGTCTGTCGAAAGCACGCTAACTTCCGAAGGAGTAAAGCTAGCCGCTTGAAATTTTGCACATATACTTTTTATTAGTGTAGGTCGATTGGTATTGTAAATGGGTCATATCATATAAACCGATCTTGGGTCTTACGATCGGTTGTTTGTGTTTGTTATAATATGCAACAACTGTGTCAAGTATGGTTCAAATCGGTCTATAACCTGATATAGCTGCCATATAAACCGATCTTGGGTCTTGACTTCTTGAGCCTCTAGAGGGCGTTTGACTGAAATTTTGTACGACGCATTCTCTCATGACCATCAACATACGTATTTATTATGGTCTGAATCGATCTATAGCCCGATACAACTCCCATATAAATTGATCTCTCTATTTTACTTCTTGAGCCCCCTTCTTGAGGCGCATTTCGAATTGGCTGACATTTTACACAGGTCTCCAACATATAATTTAATTGTGGTCCAAACCGAACCATATATTGATATCGCTCTAATAGCAGAGCAAATCTTTTCTTATATCCTTTTTTGCCTAAGAAGAGATGCCGGGAAAAGAACTCGACAAATGCGATCCATAGTGGAGGGTATATAAGATTCGGCCCGGCCGAACTTGGCACGCTTTTACTTGTTTTTTTTTTTTTTAATTTTTAGAGCGCACAACAAGCCTATTACAGACTTAGGTGTATGTCAATGGGGCAGAGTAATACGACCAGCCCTAGATGCCAACTAATGGAAGTTTAATGTCTTGGCGGCAAAAGTAAATGTAATAAAAAATTGCTGTCATAGAAAAAATTCTGTTGACTAATAGCATATACCAAATTCATTCATATTTAAACATATTTCCTTACATAGGGATTCTCGAGTTTTTATAAACATGGAATTTGACTCGTTAAATTTTATTAAAGGTTTTTGTGCATACCACATAAGAAAATCATTATAACTATTATAAATCATTTACATGATTTATAACTGCTGTGTCCCTCTCAAAACCAAGGTGGTCAATCATAAGCATCAGCCGTGGTTCAACAACACAACTAAGCTTTTAATTGAAAAACGAGATCTTGCTTATCAGAAATGATAACGCTTTAAAACACTTGAACTTAACGATATGTTTAAGTCTGCTAGGCGAGCTGTTGTAAAAGGTATTAATGTAGCTAAATACCAAAAATTTAAATCTGCAGTGGACAGGAAGTCAAAATGGAAGGTCATTCGTGAAATTGGTATTGGTGGTAGACAAACTACCGCGGCACATATTGACTAAAATATTGCTGCCTTCAACTTGTGCTGCCTAAATTATTACTAAAGTACTAAAACTGTGAATATGAGTACTTGTATTGCAAATATTAACAATGATTTGAAATCTATCTACAAATGGGCAAGTAATGACTGTTTGAATCTCAACCCATCAAAATCTAAATTTATAGTTATTGGAAAATCACAAACTCTTCAAGCCAATATCGAATTAACAATTTCGGGCAATGCAAGAGAACGAGTAGAATAATCCTGTAATTTGCGTCTAACATTTAATTCAAAGCTCATATGGACTAAGAAATTTGTGGAATGTGCGAACATGTACTTCTCTAAATATTCGGATGATGGTTGCTAAGACATACCCAATTCCAACACTTCTTTGCGGTTGTGAAGTATTTGAATATTGTGACTACAATGACTCCAGGACACTTAATGTTGCATTTAACAATATCGCATGCTACGTATTTAACAAATCAAGGAGAGACAGAATATCTGAGCTCGCATACCAACTTTTTAACGTCCAGTTTCACAATTACCTAAAGATCAGATGTTTAATACATTAACATAATATAATGTACATAAAAAACCTCCCTATCTCTATAGTCGTGGGCCGTTCGCCAGATCCAGCAGAGGAAAAAAACTCAATCTACCAAAATTCAAAAAACTCTCTCCCGAACGACAATTTTTTATGAACACATTACGCCTTTGGAACTCTCTTCTCAATTATTTGAAATTGTTAAGCAATGCTTCTGTTTTTATACCCTCCACCATAAGATGGGGGGTATACTAATTTCGTCTTTCTGTTTGTAACTACTCGAAATATTCGTCTGAGACCCCATAAAGTATATATATTCTTGATCGTCGCGACATTTTATGTCGCTCTAGCCATGTCCGTCCGTCTATCCGTCCGTCCGTCCGTCCGTCCGTCCGTCCGTCTGTCTGTCGAAAGCACGCTAACTTCCGAAGGAGTAAAGCTAGCCGCTTGAAATTTTGCACAAATACTTCTTATTAGTGTAGGTCGGTTGGTATTGTAAATGGGTCATATCGGTCCATGTTTTGATATAGCTGCCATATAAACCGATCTAGGGTCTTGACTTCTTGAGCCTCTAGAGTGCGCAATTCTTATCCGATTGAAATGAAATTTAGCACGACGTGTTTTGTTATTATATCCAACAACTGTGCCAAGTATGGTTCAAATCGGTCCATAACCTGATATAGCTGCCATATAAACCGATCTTGGGTCTTGACTTCTTGAGCCTCTAGAGGGCGCAATTCTTATCCGATTGGAGTGGAATTTCGTACGGCGTGTTTTGTTTCAATACCCAACAACTGTGCCAAGTATGGTTCAAATCAGTTCATAACCTGATATAGGTGCCATATAAACCGATCTTGGGTCTTGACTTCTTGAGCCTCTAGAGGGCGCAATTCTTATCCGATTGGAGTGGAATTTCGTACGGCGTGTTTTGTTTCGATACCCAACAACTGTGCCAAGTATGGTTCAAATCAGCCCATAACCTGATATAGCTGTCATATAAACAGATCTGGGGGATTTGACTTCTTGTGCTTCTAGAGGGCGCAATTCCTATCCGATTTGGCTGAAATTTTACATGACGTATTTTATTTTTACTTTCAGCAACTGTGTCAAATAAGGTTCAAATCGGTTCATAACCTGATATAGCTGCCATATAAACCGATCTGGGATCTTGACTTCTTGACCCCTAGAGGTCGCAATTATTATCCGATATGCCTGAAATTTTGTACGACGGATCCTCTCATGACCATCAACAAACGTGTTTATTATGTTCTGAATCGGTCTATAGCCCGATACAGATCCCATATAAATCGTTCTCTCTGTTTTACTTCGTGAGCCCAAATGGGCGCAATTCTTATTCGAATTGGCTGAAATTTCACACAGGTTTCCAACATATAATTTAATTGTGGTCCGAACCGGACCATATCTTGATATCGTTTTAATAGCAGAGCAACTCGTTTCTTATATCCTTTTTAGCCTAAGAAGAGATGCCGGGAAAACAACTCGACAAATGCGATCCATGGTGGAGGGTATATAAGATTCGGCCTGGCCGAACTTAGCACGCTTTTACTTGTTAAGACTGAGCTTTTTAAATATTATGCTTAATTTGCCCAAATAATTTGTATACCTTCCACCATAGGATGGGGGTATACTAATTTCGTCAAGACATTTAAAGTCGAACTAGCCATGTCCGTCCGTCTATCCGTCTGTCCGTCCGTCCGTCTGTCGAAAGCACGCTAATTTTCGAATGAGTAAGGCTAGCCGCTTGAAATTTTGCACAAATACTTTTTATTACAGTCGGTCGGTTGGGATTGTAAATGGGCTATATCGGTCCACGCTTTGATATAGCTGCCATATAAACTGATCTGGGATCTTGATTTCTTGAGCCTCTAGAGTGCGCAATTCTTATCCGATTGAGATAAAATTTTGCACGACGTGTTTTGTTTTGATATCCAAAAAATTTACCAAGCATGATTCAAATCGCTCCATAACCTTATATAGCTGTCATATAAACAGATCTTGGGTCTTGACTTCTTGAGACTCTAGAGTGCGCAATTATTATCCGATTTTGCTGAAATTTTGCATGAGGTGTTTTGTTATAGGTTGCCCAGAAAGTAATTGCGGATTTTTTAAAAGAAAGTAAATGCATTTTTAATAAAACTTAGAATGAACTTTAATCAAATATACTTTTTTTACACTTTTTTTCTAAAGCAAGCAAAAAGTAACAGCTGATAACTGACAGAAGAGAGAATGCAATTACAGAGTCACAAGCTGTGAAAAAATTTGTCAACGCCGACTATATGAAAAATCCGCAATTACTTTTTGGGCAACCCAATTACTTTCAACAACTGTGCTAAGAATAGTTCAAATTTGTCCATAACCTGATATAGCTGCCATATAAACCAATATGGGATTTTGACTTCTTGAGCCTCTAAAGGACGCAAGTATTACCCGATTTGGTTGAAATTTTGCACAATGGATTCTCTCATGACCTTTAACATTCGTGTCGAATATGACATGAATCGGCTTATATCCTTATACCGGTCCCCTATAAACGGATCTCCCTATTTTACTTCTTCAGCCCCTAAAGTGCGCAATTCTTACTAGATTTGCCTGAAATTTTACTCTGGTCTCCAATATTCAATTCAATTATGGTCCGAAATGAACCATAACTTGATATTGTTCCAATAACATAGCAATTCTTTTCTTTTATTCTTAGTTTGCCTAAAAAGAGATACCGTGTCAATAGCTCTACAAATGCGGTCAATGGTGGAGGGTATATAAGATTCGCCACGCTTTTACTTGCAACATATCGAAATATCCATTTCCTACCCTATAAAGTATTTATTTTCTTGATCAGCGTAAAAATCTAAGACGATCTAGACATGTCCGTCCGTCTGTCTGTTGAAATCACGCTACAGTCTTTAAAAATAGAGATATTGAGCTGAAACTTTGTACAGATTCTTTTTTTTTTGTGTATATGCAGGTTAAGTTCGAAGATGAGCTATATCTTGATATAGCCCCCATATAGACCGATCGGTCGATTTAGGGTTTAGGCCAATAAAAGCCACATTTATTATCCGATTTCGCTGAAATTTGGGACAGTGAGTTGTGTTAGGCCCTTCAACTCCCTTCGTTAATTTGGCCCAGATCGATTCAGATTTAGATATAGCTGCCATATAGACCGATCATCCGATTTAGGGTCTTAGGCACACAAAAGCCACAATTCGGGAGAGTGAGTTGTGTTAGGCCCACCGACATCCTTTGTCATTTTGGCCCAGATCGGTCCAGATTTGGATATAGCTGCTATATAGACCGATCCTCCGATTTATTGTCTTAGGCCCATAAAAGCCACATTTATAATCCAATTTCGCTGAAATTTGTTACAGTGAGTTGTGTTAGGCCCTACGACTTCGCTCGTTAATTTGGCTCAGATCGGTCTAGATTTGGATATAGCTGCCATATGGACCGATTCTGCGATTTAGGGTCTTAGGCCCATAAAAGCCACATTTATTATCCGATTTCGCTGAAATTTGAAACAGTGAGTTGTGTTAGGCCCTTCGACATCCTTCGTCAATTTGGCCTAGATCGGTCTGATTTGATTATAGCTGCCATATAGACCGATCTCTCGATTTAATGTCTCGGACCCATAAAAGGCGCATTTACTGTCCGATGTTGCCGAAATTTGGGACAGTGAGTTGTGATAAAACTCTCGATATTATTTTTCAATTTGGCTCAGATCGGTCCAGATTTGGATATAGCTGCCATATAGACCGATCCTGCGATTTACGGTCTTAGGCCTATAAAAGCCACATCTATTATCCGATTTCGCTGAAATTTGAGACAGTGAGTTGTGTTAGGCCCTTCGACATCCTTCGTTAATTTGGCCTAGATCGGTCCAGATTTGATTATAGCTGCCATATAGACCGATCTCTCGATTTAATGTCTCGGACCCATAAAAGGGGCATTTATTGTCCGATGTTGCCGAAATTTGGGACAGAGAGTTGAGTTACGCCCCTCCACATATAGACCGATGTCTCGATGTTAAGTCTTGGCCCCAAAAATTGCGCATTTATAATCCGATTAACCAGAAATTCTATACAGAGACTTATGTTAGGCTTTTCGACATCCATATTGTGCATGGTTCAGATTGGTTTATTATACCCTCCACCATAAGATGGGGGGTATACTAATTTCGTCATTCTGTTTGTAACTACTCGAAATATTCGTCTGAGACCCCATAAAGTATATATATTCTTGATCGTCGTGACATTTTATGTCGATCTAGCCATGTCCGTCCGTCTGTCCGTCCGTCCGTCCGTCCGTCCGTCCGTCCGTCCGTCCGTCCGTCTGTCTGTCGAAAGCACGCTAACTTCCGAAGGAGTAAAGCTAGCCGCTTGAAATTTTGCACAAATACTTCTTATTAGTGTAGGTCGGTTGGTATTGTAAATGGGCCATATCGGTCCATATTTTGATATAGCTGCCATATAAACCGATCTTGGGTCTTGACTTCTTGAGCCTCTAAAGTGCGCAATTCTTAACCGATTGGAATGAAATTTTGCACGACGTGTTTTGCTATGATATCCAACAACTGTGCTAAGTATTGTTCAAATCGGTCTATAACCTGATATAGCTGCCATATAAACCGATCTTGGGTCTTGAGTTCTTGGGCCTCTAGAGTGCGTAATTCTTATCCGATTGGGATGAAATTTTGCACGACGTGTTTTGTTATGATATGCAACAAGTGTGCCAAGTATGGTTTAAATCGGTCCATAACCTGATATAGCTACCATATAAACCGATCTTGGGTCTTGACTTCTTGACCCTCTAGAGGGCGCAATTCTTATCCGATTGGAATTAAATTTCGCACGACATGTTTTGTTATGATACCCAACAACTGTGCCAAGTATGGTTCAAATCGGTCCATAACCTGATATAGCTACCATATAAACCGATCTTGGGTCTTGACTTCTTGACCCTCTAGAGGGCACAATTCTTATCCGATTTGAATTAATTTTTGCACGAAGTATTTCGTTATGATATCCAACAACTGTGCCAAGTATGGATCAAATCGGTTCATAACCTGATATAGCTGTCATATAAACAGATCTGGGGATTTGATTTCTTGAGCTTCTAGAGGGCGCAATTCCTTTCCGATTTGGCTGAAATTTTGCATGACGTATTTTATTTTTACTTTCAACAACTGTGTCAAATAAGGTTCAAATCGGTTCATAACCTGATATAGCTGCCATATAAACCGATCTGGGATCTTGAGTTCTTGGCCCCTAGAGGTCGCAATTATTATCCGATATGCCTGAAATTTTGTACGATGGATCCTCTCATGACCATCAACAAACGTTGTTTATTATGGTCTGAATCGGTCTATAGCCCGATACAGATCCCATATAAATCGTTCTCTCTATTTTACTTCGTGAGCCCCAATGGGCGCAATTCTTATACGAATTGGCTGAAATTTTACACAGGTCTCCAACATATAATTTAATTGTGGTCCGAACCGGACCATATCTTGATATCGTTTTAATAGCAGAGCAACTCGTTTCTTATATCCTTTTTTGCCTAAGAAGAGATGCCGGGAAAAGAACTCGACAAATGCGATCCATGGTGGAGGGTATATAAGATTCGGCCCGGCCGAACTTAGCACGTTTTTACTTGTTTTTAGATAAAGCTACTAAAAAGACCAATATTTTGCTATACACAATTGAACAATGACTTGTACTTATTAGTATTTGGTGCAAATCGAAACATATTTCGATATAACTGCTATTGGACATAAGTTACGCAATTTTCACCGGATTTTGATGAAAGGTGGTTTATATATATACCCGAGGTAGTGGGTATCCAAAGTTCGGCCCGCCGAACTTAAGGCCTTTTTGCTTGTTCTTGTTGTACTAGTAATGTCATATTTAATAAACAAACAAAAATCTTTTCACTAAACGAGATTTTCTTGCAAGAAATTCGAAAATCCAAAAAAGACATTTTTAACAGCTTTAAAAAGGCGTTAAGTTCGGCCGGGCCGAACTTTGGATTCCTACCACCTCGGGTATATATGTAAACCACCTTTTATCAAAATCCGGTGAAAATTGCATACCTTATATCCCATAGAAGTTATATCGAAATATGTTCCGATTTGGACCAAATACTAATAAGAACAAGTCATTGTTCAATTGTGTATAACAAAGTATTGGTCTTTTTAGAAGCTATATCTAGAAATAAACCGATCTGAACCATATACGATACGGATGTCAAAAAGCCTATCATAAGTCACTGAGTCAAATTTCAGATAAATCGCATTATAAATGCGCTTTTTATGGGGCCAAGACTTTAAATCGAGATATCGGTTTATATGTGGAGTGGCGTAACCCAACTCTCTGTCCCAATAAATGCGCCTTTTAAGGACTCAAAGCTTTTAATCGAGAGATCGGTCTATATGGCAGCTATATCGAAGTCCGGACCGATCTGGGCTAAATTGAAGAACGACGTCAAAGAGCCTAAAACAATTCACTGTCTCAAATTTTAGGATATCGGACAATAAATGCGCCTTTTATGGCCCCGAAACCAAAAACCAAGAGATTTGTATATATGGTAGCTATATCCAAATCCGGACCGATCTGTGCCATGTGGCAGATGTATATCAAGGAGCTTACCTTAACCAATTGTGCCAAATTTCAGCAAGATCGGATAGTAAATGTGGCTCTTATGGGCCTAAGACCCTAAATCGGCCGATCGGTCTATATGGGGGGTATATCAAGATATAGTCCGATATAGGCCATCTTCGAACTTAACCTGCTTATGGACAAAAAAAGAATCTGTGCAAAGTTTCAGCTCAATATCTCTATTTTTAAAAACTGTAGCGTGATTTCCACAGACAGACGGGCGGACATTTCTAGATCGTCTTAGATTTTTACGCTGATCAAGAATATATATACTTTATAGGGTCGGAAATGGATATTTCGAAGTGTTGCATACGGAATGACAAAATGAATATACATCCAGCCTTTGGTGGTAGCTATAAAAATTGTCCCCAAATCGTCGGTTAAATATATATATTTCGACCCATAATCACTATGAGTTCCGCATCAGTTGCCTTAAATACTGCTTTGTGAAATATGGAAATTAAAAAAAAAACGAAATAGTTTTATTGCAAATAATTATGTATTTTAGAATGCAAATTAATTAGGGTGATCATTTAGGGGTTTTTAAATTATATTTCCGAGTCTTAAAGCTTTTTCATTCATTGTTGATGAAATTCAAATGCTTTATAATTAAATATCGAGCTCTTGCCACGGTATCTCTTTTTAGGCAAACAAAGGATAAAAGAAAAGAATTGCTATGTTATTGGAACAATATCAAGTAATGATTCATTTTGGACCATAATTGAGCTGAATATTGGAGACCATAGTAGAAGTCATTGTGTAAAATTTCTACCAAATCTAGTAGAATTGCGCACTTTAGGGGCTAGAGAAGTAAAATAGAGAGATCCGTTTATAGGGGACCGGTATTAGGCTATAAGCCGATATATGTCACATTCGACACTTATGTTAAAGGTCATGAGAGAACCCATTGTGCAAAATTTCAACCAAATCGGGCAATACTTGCGCCCTTTAGAGGCTCAAGAAGTCAAGATCCCATATTGGTTTATATGGCACCTATATCAGGTTATGGACCAATATGAACTATTCTTAGCACAGTTGTTGAAAGTCATAACAAAACACCTCATGCAAAATTTCAGCCAATTCGCATAATAGTCCTCTAGTGGCTCAAGAAATAAAGACCCCAGAGAGGTTTATATGACAGATATATCAGGTTAAGGACCGATATAAACCATACTCAGCACAGTTATTGGAAGTCATAATAAAACACCTGATGCAAAATTTCCGCCAAAATGGATAATAATTGCGTCCTCCAGTGGCTCAAAAAATCAAGACCACAGATCGGTTTATATGGCAGCTTTATCAGGTTACGAACCGATTTGAATTATTCTTAATACAGTTGTTGGAAGTCTTAACAAAACACATCATGCAATATTTCAGCCAAATCGGATAAGAATTTCTCCCTGTAGAGGTTCAAGAAGTCATATATATATATATATATATATATATACATATATATATATATATATCTATATATATATATATATATATATATATATATATATATAGATATATATATATATATCTATATATATATATATATATATATATATATATATATATATATATATATATATATATATATATATATATATATATATATGTATATTTATATAAATAAATATATATATAAATCGTTCTCTCTATTTTACTTCGTGAACCCCAATGGGCGCAATTCTTATACGAATTGGCTGAAATTTTACACAGTTCTCCAACATATAATTTAATTGTGGTTCGAACCGGACCATATCTTGATATCGTTTTAATAGCAGAGCAAATCTTTTCTTATATCCTTTTTTGCCTAAGAAGAGATGCAGGGAAAAGAACTCGACAAATGCGATCCATTGTGGAGGGTATATAAGATTCGACCCGGCCGAACTTAGCACGCTTTCACTTGTTTATTCTTAGTGATTATTCTATAAATGAATCACTTCGTCGCCTTTTGTTGCGATATGAGTAAGTTCTCTCTCATCTTTAATCTTTCAAAAAATAGTAATAATATATATAGATATATATAGATATATATATATATATATATATATATATATATATATATATATATATATATATATATATATATATATATATATATATATATATATATATATATATATATATATATATATATATATATATATATATATATATATATATATATATATATATATATATATATATATATATATATATATATATATATATATATATATATATATATATATATATATATATATATATATATATATATATATATATATATATATATATATATATATATATATATTATTACTATTTTTTGAAAGATTAAAGATGAGAGAGAACTTACTCATATCGCAACAAAAGGCGACGAAGTGATTCATTCATAGAATAATCACTAAGAATAAACAAGTGAAAGCGTGCTAAGTTCGGCCGGGTCGAATCTTATATACCCTCCACCATGGATCGCATTTGTCGAGTTCTTTTCCCGGCATCTCTTCTTAGGCAAAAAAAGGATATAAGAAAAGAGTTGCTCTGCTACTAAAACGATATCAAGATATGGTCCGGTTCGAACCACAATTAAATTATATGTTGAAGAACTGTGTAAAATTTCAGCCAATTCGTATAAGAATTGCGCCCATTGGGGTTCACGAAGTAAAATAGAGAGAACGATTTATATGGGATCTGTATAGGACTATAGACCGATTCAGACCATAATAAACACGTTTGTTGATGGTCATGAGAGGATCCATCGTACAAAATTTCAGGCATATCGGATAATAATTGCGACCTCTAGGGGTCAAGAAGTCAAGATCCCAGATCGATTTATATGGTAACTATATCAGGTTATGAACCGATTTGAACCTTATTCGACACAGTTGTTGAAAGTAAAAATAAAATACGTCATGCAAAATTTTAGCCAAATCGGATAGGAATTGCGCCCTCTAAAAGCTCAAGAAGTCAAATCCCCAGATCTGTTTATATGAGAGCTATATCATGTTATGCACCGATTTGATCTATACTTGGCACAGTTGTTGGGTATCATAACAAAACACGTCCTGCGAAATTCCATTCCATTCGGATAAGAATTGCGCCCTCTAGAGGTTCAAGAAGTCAAGACCCAAGATCGGTTTATATCGCAGCTATATCAGGTTATGGACCGATTTGAACTATACTTGACACAGTTGTTGGATATCATAACAAAACACGTCGTGCAAAATTTCATTCTGATCGGATGAGAATTGCACACGCTAGAGGCTCAAGAAGTCAAGACTTAAGATCGGTTTATATTGCAGCTATATCAGGTTATGGACCGATTTGAACTATACTTGGCACAGTTGTTGGATATCATAGCAAAACACGTCGTGCAAAATTTCATTCCAATCTGATAAGAATTGCGCACTCTAGAGGCTCACGAAGTCAAGACCCTAGATCGGTTTATATGACAGCTATATCAAAACATGGACCGATATGGCCCATTTACAATACCAACCGACCTACATTAATAAGAAGTATTTGTGCAAAATTTCAAGCGGCTAGCTCTACTTCTTCGGAAGTTAGCGTGCTTTCGACAGACGGACGGACGGACGGACGGACAGACGGACATGGCTAGATCGACATAAAATGTCGCGACGATCAAGAATATATATACTTTATGGGGTCTCAGACGAATATTTCGAGTAGTTACAAACAGAATGACGAAATTAGTATACCCCCCATCTTATGGTGGAGGGTATAAAAATAGGGATTTAACATGTGTAGGATAACTATTAACAAGTAAAAGGATACCCACCACCTCGGGCATATATGTAAAGCACCTTTTATCAAAATCCGGTGAAAATTGCATACCATATATCCCACAGCAGTTATATCGAAATATGCTCCGATTTTGACCAAATACCAATAAGTGCAAGTCATTGATCAATTGTGTATAACAAAATATTGGTCTTTTTAGTAGTAATATCTAAAAATAAACCGATCTGAGCCTTATACAAAATGGATGTCGAAAAGCCTAAAATAAGTCAATGTGTCAAATTTCAGTTAAATCAGTTTATAAATGCGCCTTTTATGGGGCCAAGACTTTAAATCGAGATATCGGTCTACATGAAAGCTATATTCAAATCTGGACCGATTTGGGCCAAGTTGCAGAATAATGTCGAAGAGCCTAACACAATGCACTGTCCCAAATTTCGGTGAAATCGGACAATAAATGCGGACTTTTAAGGGCCCAAAACCTTAAATCGAGAGATCGGTCTATATGGCAGCTATATCGAAACTTGGACCGATCTGGTCTAAATTGAAAATGGACGTCGAAGAGCCTAAAACAACTCACTGTCTCAAATTTCAGCGACATCGGACAATAAATGCGCTTTTTATAGCCCCAAACCTAAAACCGAGAGATCGGTCTATATGGCAGCTATATCCAAATCTGGACCGATCTGAGCCAAATTAACGAAGGATGTCGAAGGGCCTAACACAACTCACTGTCCTAAATTTCATCAAAATCGGATAATAAATGTGATTTTTATGGGTCTAAGACCCTAAATCGGAGGATCGGTCTATATGGCAGCTATATCCAAATCTGGATCGATCTGAGCTAATTAACGAAAGATGTCGAAGGGCCTAACACAACTCACTGTCATGAATTTCAGCAAAATCGGATAATAACTAGCCTATGGACAAAAAAAGAATCTGTGCAAAGTTTCAGCTCAATATCTCTATTTTTAAAGACTGTAGCGTGGTTTCAATAGACAAACGAACAGATGGATGGACGTGTCTAGATCGTCTCAGATTTTTACGCTGATCAAGAATATATATAATTTATAGGGTCGGAAATTATATTTCGATGTGTTGCAAACGGAATGACAAAATGAATATACCCCCATCCTTCGGTGGTGGGTATAAAAATAATTTTTAATAAAAATTTTACTTTATTCGTCATCATGGTTTCCTTCTACGACTGTTCAATCATGACGGTGTCCCCTTAGGTGCAAACTTCTCGCATATCAATGAGTGCTGTCCGATACAGTCATAGAAGGAAACTATGATGACGAATAAAGTAAAATTTTTATTAAGTAAAGTAAAATTTTTATAAGGGGCCACCTTTTGGTAGCCGAGTCCGAGAGGCGTGCCTTAGTGCGACACCTATTTGGGGAGAAGTTTTAACCTCACAAAAGTCGCCAGTATTAGGAGGGGATTACAACCGCTGATTTTTTTTTCTGAAGTTCTCGCCAGGATTCGAACCCAAACTTCAGCGTCATAGGCTGATATTCTAACATCTGCTCTGCGGTGGTCTTCCATAGTTTTATGCTCGTGCATTAAATACCAAAACGTTACTTGATATCTTTAGAGTATCAGTTAATTCCCTCAATTTCACATTTCGGTTTTCTGAAACAATTTGTGTCATTTTTTATTTTGTCTGGTGCGCCCACTTTTTTTTGGTTAGGGGGCCCCAGTAGCCGAGTTGTTAGCATGCTTCGATTACCAGTGCAGAGGACGTGGATTTGATTCCCGCCAGAAGCCTTGGTCTGTCGCTACTGTGGTATCACAATGGGCTTTATATTGTCTAAGTGAGTCTGTAAAGGACTGCCACTCTCACCTCTTTTGGTTGACCAGAACGTTGTGCATCGTCTGTGTCCGTGCGGCCACGACTGACGTTAGCAAACTTCTTCTCAACCCTTTACCACGGAGCCGAATTTGGCATGAATAATATTTTCCCCATCAAATGCAAATGCAATGGAATGTTCACGGACAAGAACATTCCATTGAGGAACAGGCCAAATTTCTCACATATAAATGAGTGCTGTCCGATTCAAGTTTTAGCTCAATGATAAGGGGCCTCGTTTTTATAGCCGGGTCCGAACCGCGTGCCCCAGTGAGATATCTCATTGGTGAAAAGTTTTTAAATGGCATAGTATCTCACAAATGTTGCCAGCATAAGCAGGGATAACCACAGCTGAACCTTTTTATACCCTCCACCATAGGATGAGTGTATACTAATTTCATCATTCTGTTTGTAACTCCTCGAAATATTCGTGTAAGACCCCATAAAGAATATATACTCTTGATAGTCATGACATTTTAAGCCGAGCTAGCTATGTCCGTCCGTCTATCTGTCAAAGACACGTTAACTTTCGAAGAAGTACAGCTAGCCGCTTGAAATTTTGAGCAAATTCTTCTTTTTAGTGTAGGTCGGTTGGAATTGTAAATGTGTCATATCGGCCCATGTTTAGATATAGCAGCCATATAAGCCGATCTTGGATCTCGACTTCTTGAGCCACTAGAGGTCGCAATTATTGTCCGAATTGTCTGAAATTTTACTCAATGACTTCTACTATGGTCTCCAACATTGTTTTCAATACCACTCCCCTAAGTTGGTTCATGTCTGGTATTGTGTCCCCACCTAAGTGCCGGTATCTGTTAGACGCGAAAGCCGAGCAATGACAAAGGAAATGCTTCAACGACTCATCATCTTCCCACATGCCCTACGCTATCACGTAGCGCATGCCTACGCATGCCCTACATGCCTATCATTTGCAGCATTTATTTTACATAAGTGAGCTCGTAGTCCTATGTGTCCCATTATGATACCAATAGCTATACTGACCCCCTTCTTACTTCCTTCTCACATTCTGATCCCCCATAGAATTTTCGCCGTCCTACCGACCGTTTCGTCGCTCACTCCCTTAACACGAACTTCTTCGACCTGAGACGCTTCTGGCTTACCAAGTTTATTGCCGGCAGTCCTCTGGCGTTCACGGCCGAATCGTCTACCCTTTCATTCCCCCTTACTCCGTTATGTCCCGGCACCCAAACGATGTGGATTTTGCCATCCTCATAGAAGGCGTTAATCTCCTTCTTACACTGCAAGACTCTTCGCGACCTTACCGTCCTGGTTGTTATTGCTGCGAACTGCGACGAATCGATAATTTATGTTCATAATTAACACTGGCCGATACAGCTGCGATTTTTTTCAGTTTGCACTCTACATAAGCGTGTTGGTTGTTTAATGTCAAACAATGTAAATCTGATGCGAATAGACCGACTGACCATAAAATGTGAGAAACGCGTGATGAACTTTCTTAACAGAGCACGCATTTTGAGAATAAAATTCAATACCTTGCAAGCGTTGTTCATTTGGAAGACGATTCATGGTGCGTATGTGAGCAGCGTTGCCAAAAAAGATAATTTCTAAAAAATCATTCTTTACTTGATACGTTGAAATAAGTTTTCATAAAACACGAAAAAGAGAATAATTTTTAAGAAATTCATGATTATTTCCAAACAAATGTGTAATAAATTGGGGGTTATCGTACGACAAATTTGTATGAAAATTGTATCCGAACGCATAAGAAGTTTCCTTATAATTATGTTCAAAAACATACTGAAACTGAATTCAGATATCCCAACTTCCTGAAAATTTCAACTAGATTTGACCCAGATGACCCAGATCCGCTTCACTGCGCCTTCTTTTACTTTATATGGAACAAAAGTTTCATTGGAATATTTATTTTCGACACTTAAAGAGCTTGACTAATTGTTTAACAATATAAGTGCCTTTGTCCGAAACCCATATGCTTTTTATTGGTCTACGAATCTAAGTTTGGATGTAAGGCGTACTCCATTCTTAAAATACTTCATTTCAGCCCCATACTCTCATGATATCTGATTTAGGGGAGTTTTCGGGGGTGAGTTGGTCTTCCAGGCACTTGGCCCTGAAAAAATATCAGCATCGTGTTCTTCATTCAAAAACCATTTGTTTAAACCCCATATTGCCATTGGTTAAGGGAGTTTACACGATGAGGCGTCCCCCAAACACATGGCCCAAAATAGGTTATCAAATCCGTTATCTAATCTTAAATACCACATATTGGCATGGTCGAAAATTTTTTACCCTTTGCGGGGTGTTTTGGGGAAGGGGTGATTCCCTAAATACATGGTCCTAAATTTGGATATCAAATTCGTATTTAACTCCCAAATACTTTAATTTGAGCCGCATTTTGCGATGGTCACTAAAAAATTGCTGTTTGTGGGGTATTTTAGGAAAGGGTTGACCCCCAGAAAATTGGTCCCGAAAGTGGGTATCAATTCTTGCTCTACCCCCAATACTTTTCATTTAATCTCCACATTGACATGGTCGGAAAATATGGCCGATTTAGGGGTGTTTCGGGAATTGGGGTGGTCGCCCAAACACTAAGTCCGGAAAATATATCAGCAACGTACTCTATTCTCATATATCTATATATCATTTATTTGTACCCCATATTGCCATTGGCCTCAAATATGGATACAAACTTCTTTTTCAAATATCATTTAAACTCCTTATTGCAAAAGTCAGCAAATATGTCCGATTTGGGGTATTGGCCCTAAAAACTACAAATATTTAGTTCCACTCTCTTTACGACCCAAATTGTCTTGGTGAGAAGATACGTCCTATTTGGGAGTTATTATAGTGGTGGGACGTCCCCTAGACAGTTTAACCCTAATGTTGACATCAGATACGTGGTCTACTCCCACATACCTTTAATTTGAGCCCCATGGTCGTCAAACACGACCGGCTTGGAAGGTGTTTTGGGTATGGGCGGCCACTCAGTGAGTTGGCCTTGAAAATAAATATCGGATTCGTGTTCCACTTTAAAAACCCTTTTATTTGAGCCTCATATTGCAATAGTCAGAAAACACTTGGTCCCTTATTTGGATATCAGATTCGTATTTTACATTCTAATACCTTGTATTTAAGCCCCATATTCCCATGGTCGGTAAATAAGTCCTGTTTGGGGGGTGTTTTGGGAAAGGGGTGAACCCCAGAAACGTGTTCCCACATTTGGATATTAGATTTGTATTCTACTCGCAAATACCTTTCACTTGAGTTCCATATTGCCATGGTCGGTAAATATGTCCGATTTAGGGGTGTTTGGGGCTTGGGGTGGTCCCACTAGAACTTGGTCCGACAATTTGATATCAGATACGTTTTCTTATCCTAAATACCTTTCATTTGAGTCCCGAATTGTCGTGATTGGTTTAAATATATGTTTGGTATCTTTTAGGGTGGGGTAGCCCCCTAGGTACTCCATCCGGAATTTGGATACCAAATTTTTATTTTTAGGGTACCATATGAGAGCAAACAAAATGTCGCTTAAATCGCACCACCCATCTCCGAGATCTGGCGTTTCTGAAAATTAGGGTAAGGGGGAGAGTCCGCCCCCCATTCAGATATCAAAAAATGTAGTACCCTATTTTCACCACGGGATCATTATGCACCATCTGTGAACATTTCAAGAAAATCGGTTCAACCGTTTCTGAGTCTATAAGGAACACACAAACATACAAACAAACAAACACAAATTGATTTTTATATATAAGAAGATAAGGGACAAAAAATTCTTAAGCCCCAAACCATGGTCAATTTACTCCCATTAAGATCAATTTTTGTTCATTTGGGGTTCACTTTTTTATACCAACCACCATACGATGGAGTTATAATAATATAGTCATTCCGTTTGCAACACCTCGAAGTATTGATCTTGAACCCTGTAAAGTATATATATTCTTAATCGTCTAGACATTCTGAGTCGATCTAGCAATGTCCGTCCGTCTGCTTATCCGGTCGAACGCGTTAAGCTAGTTGCTTGAAATTTTGCACAGACACTTAATACTGGTGTAGGTAGTTGAAGATTGCAAATGGACCATATCAGTTCAGATTTGAATATAGCTCCCATATAAACCGATATCCCGATTTGACTTGTTGAGCCCCTGAATGCCGCAAATTTTGTCCGATTTGGCTGAAATTTTGCATGTAGTGATCTGTTGTAACTTTCAACAACTGTGCCATGTACTGTCCAAATCGGTCTATAACCGTATATAGCTCCCATATAAACCGATCTCCCGATTTGACTTCTTGAGCCCTTACACACCGCAATTTTCGTTCAATTTGACTGAAATTTTGCATGTAATGTTCTGTTATGATTTCAACAACTGCACAAAGTAAATCGCTTTATAATCTGATATATATCCCATATAAACCGATCTCCCGATTTGACTTCTTGAGTCCTTACAAGTCAAAATTTTGCATGCGGTGTTCTGTTACGACTTTCAACAACAGTGCCAAGTACGGTCCGAATCAATCTATAAAGCTCCCATATAAACCGGCATAAGTTTGGTATGAAGAATAAAATTATGTCCTTCAATTAAATTTAGTTTGTAAAAATTTTTAGCTGAAGCCATGGTGGTGGGGTCTCAAGATTCGGCCCGGCCGAACTTAGCACGGTTTTACTTGTTGAGTGTGCAAATAGTAAGTACTGCGGTTAATGTAGTGTTTTTTGTGTCAAAAAAAGTTTTCCAGCATTAAATAAACCGGAGGATATCCTATATTTCATAATCCTATAACACACCTTTACATTTGAACTGACTACACTGAAAAAAGGGTATCATATTATGTAGTAAAAAATTTACCCAAATATTATTAAAATTTTAATACTCTTTATGAAGATTTTCTCTTCTGCTATGAAAATTTGCTGAATTACGGGAACATATCCTATTATCAAAGAAATTGCAATGTGTTTTTGTGGTTGGTCAAGAGAGCGTGTCGTTCAGTGGCTGTTGTTTTGTTATTTGGCAGACGGATTGCTTTGTTATTTGAAGGAATGAGATTAGGAAGAGAACAACGGAATACAAGTAAAAGCGTGCTAAGTTCGGCCAGGCCGAATCTTATATACCCTCCACCATAGATCGCATTTGTCGAGTTCTTTTCCCTGGATCTCTTCTTAGTCAAAACTGGATATAAGGAAAGATTTGCTCTGCTATTAGAGCGATATCAAGTTATGGACCGGTTTGAACCACAATTAAATTATATGTTGGAGACCTGTGTAGAATGTCAGCCAAATCGAATAAGAATTGCGCCCTTTGGGGTCTTTGGGTAAAAAAGAGAGATCGATTTATATGGGAGCTGCATCGGGCTATAGACCGATGCAGACCATAATAAACACGTATGTTGATGGTCATGAGAGGATCCGTCGTACAAAATTTCTGGTAAATTGGATAATAATTGCGAACTCTAGAGGCTCAAGAAGTCAAGATCCCAGATCGATTTATATGACAAGTATACCAGGTTATGAACCGATTTGAACCTTATTTGACACAGTTGTTGAAAGTAAGAATAAAATACGCCAAGCAAAATTTCAGCCAAATCGGATAAGAATTGCGCCCTCTAGAAGCTCAAGAAGTCAAGTCGCCAGATCTGTTTATATGACAGCTATATCAGGTTATGCACCAATTTGAACCACACTTGGCAAAGATGTTGGATATCATAACAAAACACGTCGTGCAAAATGTCATTCCAATCGGATAAGAATTGCGCACTCTAGAGGCTCAAGAAGTCAAGACCCAAGATCGGTTTATATGACAGCTTTATCAGGTTATGAACCGATTTGAACCAAACTTGGCGCATTTGTTGGATGTCATAACAAAATAATTCAAATCGGATAAGAATTGCGCCCTCCAGAAGCTCAAGAAGTCAAGACCCGAAATCGGTTTATGTGACAGCTATATCAGGTTATGAACCGATTTGAACCATACTTGCACAGTTGTTGGATATCATAACAAAATACTACGTGCAAAAATTCATTCAAATCGGATAAGAATTGCGCCCTCTAGAGGCTCAAGAAGTCAAGATCCAAGATCGGTTTATATGACAACTATATCAAAACATGGACCCATATGGCCCATTTACAATACCAACCGACCTATACTAGTAAGAAATATTTGTGCAAAATTTCAAGCGGCTAGCTTTACTCCTTCGGAAGTTAGCGTGCTTTCGACAGATAGACAGACGGACGGACGGACATGGCTAGATCGACATAAAATGTCGCGACGATCAAAAATATATATACTTTATGGGATCTCAGACGAATATTTCGAGTAGTTACAAACAGAATGACGAAATTAGTATACCCCCCATCCTATGGTGGAGGGTATAAAAAATGGGCTAGATGTTATATATAAACACAAACAAGTAAAAAGGCATTAAGTTCGGCCAGCCCGAACTTTGGATACCCACCAGCCCGAGTATATATATATATATATATGTAAACCACCTTACGTTATGATCCGGTGAAACAAGCATTATTTATGCACCCATAACAGCTATGTCCACATATGGTCCGATTGTGACCAAATTGGGTGTGGACATTAAGTGGTCTAATAAATAGGAGTCACTGTTCAATATTGGTCTTTTTGACAGCTATATCCAAATATTTACCGATCTGGGCCAAACTGAAGAAGAATGTCGGGTGGGTGAATCCGTGCAAAATTTCAGCCCAATATCTCTTCGTTTAAAGACTGTAGCGCAATGTCAACAGCAAGACGGAAGGAAAGGCCTAGATCGTCTTAGATTTTTACGACGATCAAGAATATACATATATGCTTTTTAGGGTCGGAAATCGATATTTCGATGTGTTGCTAAATAAATATACCCCCATTCTTTGATGGTGGGTGTAAAAGAGGAAGTATAGTACTAGAAACGGGAGAAAATGTACGATGTTAAATGTACGTAGTGCATATCATTTCCTTCTTTATTCACGGACTGGGCTAGAGTTCTGCAATTTGGCATTATGTGGGCATTTCAAAATTATGCGGGCAAATCTAGACTTGAAGGGCTCTACCGCTTTGCTGTCGCTGGCTAGAACAGACGTCTCAGTAATTGTGTCCGTCATGACAGGTTACTGTCTGATATGACAACATGCTGACAGACTGACTGTAATTATTCTTAACTAAATCTCTTTCTATATACAATAAAAGAGTTGCGTAACTGACTGACTGATCATTGCCCAGCCTAAACGGCTAAAGCTAAAATCCTGAAATTTAGCACGAATGTTGGTCTTGGGTCATAGGCACGGGATGAGCCTGGATTTGGTAATATTCTATCGTTCCGGTTCCAAAAGGTACCAAAAATTACGAAATGGTACATATTTACCCAGCGCGAACGGGAAGAGCTACTATTATGTACTTGGGCTCAAATTAAAGAGCGTCTCGAAAAAATAAGTTTTGATAAAAAGATTTTTGCAAAATCGTACCCGATGTTGGAGAAATTGTACGTTTAGTACCGCTATGGGTACTATTTGGTACTTTCTTTGAACTAGAGCCCTGAATTTTGGAACTTGGGTACACAATGGCAATCTTAGTTGGGTGCCTATATTTTGTTAATTTGTAAATTAAGGTACTAAAAAAAGTACCAAAGAGTTACGAAATGTGTGAACTACGAACAGGGCGAAGGGATAGGGGTAGAATTTTGAACTTAATTTAGAATTCATATGTTACGAAAGGATGTAAAGTAGAGTAAAAAGAAACAAGTAAAAACGTGCTAAGTTCGGCCGGGCCGAATCTTATATACCCTCCACCATGGATCACATTTGTCGAGTTCTTTTCCCGGCATCTCTTCTTAGGCAAAAAAGGATATAAGAAACGAGTTGCTCTGCTATTAAAACGATATCAAGATATGGTCCGGTTCGGACCACAATTAAATTATATGTTGGAGACCTGTGTAAAATTTCAGCCAATTCGTATAAGAATTGCGCCCATTGGGGCTCACGAAGTAAAATAGAGAGAACGATTTATATGGGATCTGTATCGGGCTATAGACCGATTCAGACCATAATAAACAACGTTTGTTGATGGTCATGAGAGGATCCATCGTACAAAATTTCAGGCATATCGGATAATAATTGCGACCTCTAGGGGCCAAGAACTCAAGATCCCAGATCGGTTTATATGGCAGCTATATCAGGTTATGAACCGATTTGAACCTTATTTGACACAGTTTTTGAAAGTAAAAATAAAATACGTCATGCAAAATTTCAGCCAAATCGGAAAGGAATTGCGCCCTCTAGAAGCTCAAGAAATCAAATCCCCAGATCTGTTTATATGACAGCTATATCAGGTTATGAACCGATTTGAACCATACTTGGCACAGTTGTTGGATATCATAACGAAATACTTCGTGCAAAAATTAATTCAAATCGGATAAGAATTGCGCCCTCTAGAGGGTCAAGAAGTCAAGACCCAAGATCGGTTTATATGGTAGCTATATCAGGTTATGGACCGATTTAAACCATACTTGGCACACTTGTTGCATATCATAACAAAACACGTCGTGCAAAATTTCATCCCAATCGGATAAGAATTACGCACTCTAGAGGCCCAAGAACTCAAGACCCAAGATCGGTTTATATGGCAGCTATATCAGGTTATAGACCGATTTGAACAATACTTAGCACAGTTGTTGGATATCATAGCAAAACACGTCGTGCAAAATTTCATTCCAATCGGTTAAGAATTGCGCACTTTAGAGGCTCAAGAAGTCAAGACCCAAGATCGGTTTATATGGCAGCTATATCAAAATATGGACCGATATGGCCCATTTACAATACCAACCGACCTACACTAATAAGAAGTATTTGTGCAAAATTTCAAGCGGCTAGCTTTACTCCTTCGGAAGTTAGCGCGCTTTCGACAGACAGACGGACGGACGGACATGGCTAGATCGACATAAAATGTCACGACGATCAAGAATATATATACTTTATGGGGTCTCAGACGAATATTTCGAGTAGTTACAAACAGAATGACGAAATTGGTATACCCCCCATCTTATGGTGGAGGGTATAAAAATTAAAAAATAGTACTGGGAATGAGAAAAAAAGTACGTTTAGTACCTCAAACGGTACCTGAAATTTGGCATGTAGGTACAACTAGGAAATATATGATGGGTGACTAAATGATCTATTCAAAATTTTGACATTTTTACTGACGGAGCTAGAGGGTTGAAATTTGGCATGTTGGTACAACTTGGAAACTTCTGTGCAGATGGAGCTAGAGATCTGAAATTTGGCATGTAGGTAAAACTCGGAAATATATGATGGGCGACTAAATACATTTTTCACAATTCGAACATTTTGGTAGAAAAATTGGTACTACTTGGTACTTTCTTTAAAGATGGAGCTAGATGTCCGAAATTTGGTATGTAGGTACAACTTAGAAATATATGATGAGTGGCTAAATGACCAAGAGTGTCGAGATGCTAGTGAAACCAAGAATGCATCATATAGAGCAACCCTGCAATCAGTAGCAATGCGCCAGATGATGGAGAGTATCGGGTAGAAAAGGAGAGAGGAGAAACGTCTATTCCGCAAAAAGGAAATGGAAAAATGTTCACACTCACATCTTTGTACATTGAGATGTACAAGAGTCAGAATGAACCCCAACAATTCGAATAAAGAATTTACATCAAACCGATGGCTTTGGTGCAGACACATTCTCCTGCAGAGACAAAGAAGGAAATCTGGCGACTGACACAGATAGCATGCTGAGGATATAGAAATATAGAAATAACATTTTAGCCAACTGCTAGTGTCCGACGTTGGTGGGGAAAATTGAGGTCCAAATAGCAGTGACCCGACGGAAGAACAAGAAGTCAGCAGCAGCCGACGGGTTCCCGCTGAACTATTTAAGATCGGAGACGACACGATGATAAGGCGCATGCATCAGCATGTCTGCACAATTTGGCTAAAAGAACGCATGCCCGATGATTGGAACCTCAGCATACTATATCCCGTACACAAGAAAGGAGACAACTAGAGACAACGAGAGATACTCTCGAGCGTACTGTGCGAAAGATTAAATCATAAATTCAATGAGAAAATTGAGCACTATCATTGCGGCTTTAGACCAGGTAAATCCACCCTAGACCAGATATTCACAATGCATCACAAGACTTTGCAGGATGCCAGTTGCTGATACGCGTTCCTCAGTAAGAATAGGAAAGAATCTCTCGGAACCATTTAATATCAAACGAGGTTTCAGACAAGGAGACTGGCTATGGTGTGATCTCTTTAATGCAGATATGAATAGATATGACACACTAATCACAAGAGAACAAGAACATGTTACTCGCCTATGCCGACGACATCGACATGATAGGTCGGTCACCGGAAATAAAAACTGCAGCCTTTGAAAGAATTGAAAGAGAGTCAGTGAAAATGGGTCTGGCAGTAAATGGAGATAAGACGAAATGGAAGGTTTGAACTCCCAAAAAGCCTTGTACAGCCGAGTAGATAAGGAAAATGGAAAAAGTTGGGAACAACAACTTTGAGATAGTCAGTAACTTTATCTACCTCGGCACCGCCGTAACCGAAACGAATGACACCAGTTTTGAGATAAAGCGAAGAATAATACTGGCAAACAGATGCTACTTTGGACTAAGTAAGCAGTTTAGAAACAAGGCCACCTCTCGACAGACGAAGATTACACTATACAATACACTGATACTACCCGTGCTGTTATATGGTTCTGAAGCATGGGTACTTATGAAAGCTGATAAGGCAGTGCTTCGAGTGTTTGAAAGAAAGATTCTTCGTAAAATATATGGAACAGGGAAGACCAAAAGCCCGATGGAAAGATCAAGTGGTGAGAGACACTTCGAAACTTGGTGTCAGAGATCTTAGCATGAGCGCAGAAGATCGAGGCGCTTGGAACGATATTGGAACAAATGTTCTGTTATAGCCAATTAAACAATTTATTCACCATTCGCAAATGTTGGCACCATTTAGTGCTTTCTTCATAGATGGAGCTAGAGGTCTCAAATTTGGCATATAGGTACAAGAAGGAAATGTATAATGGGTGACTAAATTATCCATTAAAAATTCATAAATTCTTGTATCATCTAGTGCAAAGTAGTATGAAATAGCTTTTCTTCGCCTACATCGAACGGGGACTGCTAAAATTTAGCAATTCGACAATCATTATCGCAGTCATGATAAAAATACGACATGTTGTGGAAAACGTACTAATTGAGATGTTATGGGTACTAAAACGTACAAAATGGTACATTTTTTACGAATTGAGCTGAAACACTCAAAATTAGATTACGGTTACACCTTGACAGTAAATATTGGGCGGTAAGAAGATGCATTTTTATGGATTTAGGTACTAAAACATACCAAATGGTACTTTCTTTACAGAGTGATCTTATGCTCTCAAAATTGGGATATAGCTACACTTTGATTATAAATTTTTGGCGACCATAAGATGTTGTTTATTTAAGTTCGTACATTTAGGTACTAAAATATACAAAATGATACTTCTTATACGAATTGAGCTATAGCGCTCAAAACTGGGATTCATTTATACCTTGTCAATACATAGGGCGACTTAATGATTTTTCCGATGTATTGTTATTATTGATGCTATTAGACACTTTCGTTACAGAAGAAGACAGATTTCTAAAATTTTATATGCAATTATTACGAGATATTGTAAGCTTACAATCTGAGTGACAACCTAGGTTTTCGAAAGTCCTACAATAAATAAGGGTATCAAAAACGGTGGTAGCGGAGCGGACCAGTATCTATATATATAAAAGTGTTTTATGACTGACTGATTGCTGACTTGCTCATCATCGCCCAGCCCAAACGGTTAAATCTAGAATCATGAAATTGGCACGAATGTTTGTCTTGTGTCCTAAGCACGGAATAAGACTGGATTTGGTGATATTCGTACGTTTAGGTACTAACAAGTAAAAGCGTTCTATGTTCGGCCGGGCCGAATCTTGGGAACCCACCACCATGGATTTTGCTAAAGTATGGAAGCTATATCTATTCGGTTGCCCAAAAAGTAATTGCGGATTTTTCATATAGTCGGCGTTGACAAATTTTTTCACAGTTGTTGACTCTGTAATTGCATTCTTTCTTCTGTCAGTTAACAGCTGTTACTTTTAGCTTGCTTTAGAAAAAAAGTGTAAAAAAAGTATATTTGATTAAAGTTCATTCTAAGTTTTATTAAAAATGAATTTACTTTCTTTTAAAAAATCCGCAATTACTTTTTGGGCAACCCAATAGTTATAGACCGAATTCGACTGCAGTTGCTGGGTAAGTAAAAACAGAACACTATATGCAAAATTTCAGCGAAATCGGATGAATCTTGCGGCTTCCGGGACTCAAGAAGTCGGTTTTTATGAAAGCTATATCTAAATTTTAACCGATATGGCACCTACGACCTACATCACTATAAAGATTATGTGTTAAATTTCAATTGACTAGCCAACGCGTTCGACTGCTATCGTGATTTCGACAGACGGACGGACGGACGTACAAGAAGAGGGAGAAATAATACATTTAGTACCGCAATTGGTACAATTTGTACTTTTTTTTGTAAATTGGACTAGAGCTGTGAGTTTTGGAACTTGAGTACACTTTGGAAAACTTAATTAGGTGACTATAAGAGTTTTTGGAATTTGTACATTTAGGTACTAAAAACAATATCATTAGGAATGGAAATGTGCGGATTTTATAGAGGTAGAATTTTGAAATTTGACTTAAACGACATCTGGTGCAAATGTATGAGAGTAAAAAGAAAAAACGGAAAAATAGTACTGGTAACGGGAGGAAACGTACGTTTAGTTCCCCAATTGCTACCTATTGGTACATTCTTTACAGAGGGAGTTAGAGGTCTGAAATTTTTTATGTCGGTACAACGAGGAAATATATGATGGGTGACTAAATGGTATATTCAAAAATCGTACATTTTGGTACCAAAATTGGTACAATTTTGTACTTTCTTTACAGATGGAGCTAGAGGTCTGAAATTTGGCATGCAGATACCACTAGGAAAAATATGATGGGTGACTGTGATTTTTTTATAATTCGTACATTTTGATACTTTTTGTGCAGATGGAGACAGAGGTCTGACATTTAGCATGTAAGTACATGTAGGCAAAATATATTGAGTGATTAAACGATCTCTTTAAAATTCGGTCATTTTGGTACCAAAATTGGTACCATTTGGTACTTTCATTATAGATGGAAGTATGGGTCTGAAATTTGGCATGTAGGTACAACCGAAAAATAAATGATTGATGACTAAATAATCTATTTAAAATTCAAAAATTTTGGTTCTTTAAAGATAGAGCTATAGGTCTGAAATATGGCATGTAGGAAAAATATGATTGGTGACTAAATGGTATATTTAAAATTCGTTCTTTGGAGACGTGAAATTTTTCATGTAGGTACAACGAGGGCAAATATGATGGGCGAATAAATGATATATATTGACAATACGTACATTTTGGTATCAAAATTGGTACAATTTGGTACTTTCTTTACAGATGGAGCGGAAGGTATGAATTTGGCATGTAGAATATGCAATTTGTACCTTGAAAGTATATATCAGGCGACTTCAAGATATTTTTTTATTCGTACATTTAGGAACTCAAACGTAGAAAATGGTACATTATTTATGGAGTGAGATAAAGCTCTCAAAATTGGGAAACAGGGTCCCCTCAAGCAACTTCGGATGATTCTGAGAGACATTCTATGGTCCAATCATAAACCGTGTTCTAAATCCGAAGGTCATCATCACGGGGTTGTCAGTTCCATTATTTTTCGTTGATGCTTTTGTAATGGTGATTTTTTTAGATGAATGGCGCATTGGGCCATTGCAATGGTAGGTAGTGCTGGGGCTGCCAGCGACTCTCAAGGCCGGGCTTTTTTAATGGTAAATCATCTGAAAATATGCATGCGCCACAGTTGGCCATCGTGTTCGTATACGGGCAAACGGGACCCCCTGATCGTGCTAACTTTTTGGTTCGCCCCGCATATTCTATTTATGCAGTTCCCATCATATCTGATGAGCTTTCTCATATCCACCACCTGAGGAAGCATCCGATGGGAGAAGTAGCATGGAAACTTTGTTTTACTCAAATAATTAACGTCGGAGAGAAAAGATTGTTTTTACTATGTTACAAGTTTCTATTAGCATTTTTTTTTTCTCGGAAAGTACTCGAACAGACCTTAAACATCCGTTATTGATTTTGCAACGTGACTCATGACGTCTGTAGCTTAGTGTTTTCCTATTTTAGATGCTATAATTAAGATTCTGTTTGTTTTAAAAGTTTTAATCTTATTTGCAAGGAAATTAATGGATGAACTCGGTCTTCCTTTGCTAAGCTTATAAGTTTCGGATGGATTATTCACCCATGGCTCTAGCGTTATGTTAATAAATCTTGCAGCTGTGCAATAAATTTAAAGAGGATATTTTATAATTTTCTCACAATAAACATTTTATATAGACAAAAACTAACGCACGTGAAAAACAAAGAACTAAATCAAATGTTTGTGCCAAGAAAAGATTTAGTGCGATTTGGCACACACTCCCATGAATGTAATATTTTCTGTTTTTTTACATTCTCCTAATTTTTTATTTATTTCAAAAAAATCTTAAGAAAGGCGTTCATAGCTTGTCAACTTCTTGTACCCTACAAAGGTGTATGCACTAGCCAACTGTACTTTTGACATATACGAAAAGTACTGAAAGTGGTCATAATGCCCAATACTGTTTTGGGCATTATGATCGCCCACAAATCAACCAGAACGCCCTCTGGGCTTTATGATCTTCTCCGCTTTTAAAACAAGAGAACAACTTTCTAAAAATTTTATAAAAAATCGACACAACGAAATAACTTCCAAAGCAATAAGTGAATTAAAAATATATTGGTGATTGTTTCATATTTTTGAGGGTTATTTCGTCGATACTGTTTGCATATTATTTCAGTGTGCAACAATTCCCAAATAAAGAAGTAAAACAAATTCCAAAAAAAAAAATGTGGAGATTATTTCACTTTTTTGAGGGTTATTCCATTTGGGTAAAATTTAATTTTTATAGACTTATTACAAACCTTATTATATCTTAGAAAATTTGGAAAAGTCCAAAATTAATTTTTATACCCTACACCATAGGATGGGGGATATACTAATTTCGTCATTTTGTTTGTAACTGCTCGTAATATTCGACTGAGACCCAATAAAGTATATATATTCTTGATCGTCGCGATATTTTATGTCGATCTAGCCATGTCCGTTCGTCTGTCCGTCCGTCCGTCTGTCTGTCGAAAGCACGACAACTTCCGAAGGAGTTAAGCTAGCCGCTTGTA
Source organism: Stomoxys calcitrans (assembly GCF_963082655.1). Classification (NCBI taxonomy): domain Eukaryota; kingdom Metazoa; phylum Arthropoda; class Insecta; order Diptera; family Muscidae; genus Stomoxys; species Stomoxys calcitrans. The sequence continues at coordinate 143,483,006 of NC_081553.1, read as the reverse complement.
ATTTTGCACAAATACTTCTTATTAGTGTAGGTCGGTTGGTATTGTGAATGGGCCATATCGGTCCATATTTTGATATAGCTGTCATATAAACCGATCTTGAGTCTTGACTTCTTGAGCCTCTGGAGAGCGCAATTCCTATCCGATTGGAATGAAATTTTGCACGACGTGTTTTGTTATGATATCCAACAACTGTGCCAAGCATGGTTCAAATCGGTTAATAACCTGATATAGCTGACCTGATATAGCGCAATTCCTATCCGATTTGTCTGAAATTTTGCATGACGTATTTTATTCTTACTTTCAACAACTGTGTTAAATAAGGTTTAATTTGGTTCATAACCTGATAAGCTGCTATATAAACCAATCTAGGATCTTGACTTCTTGAGCCTCTAGATGTCGCAATTATTATCCGATTTGCCTGAAATTTTGTACGACGGATACGCTCATGGCCATCAACATACGTGTTTATTATGGTCTGAGTCGGTCTATAGCCCGATACAGTACCATATAAATCGATCTCTCTATTTTAGTTTTTGAGCACCCAAAGGGCGCAATTCTTATTCGAATTGGCTGGCATTCTACACAGGTCTCCAACATATAATTTAATTGTGGTCCAAACCGAACCATATCTTGATATTGCTCTATTAGCAGAGCAAATCTTTTTTTATATCATTTTTTTGCCTAAGAAAAGATGCCGGGAAAAGAACTCGACAAATGCGATCCATGGTGGAGGGTATATAAGATTCGGCCTGGCCGAACTAAGCACACTTTTATTTGTTTTTTATACCCACCACCGACGGATGGTGGTATATTCATTTTGTCATTCCGTTTGCAACACATCGAAATATCCATTTCCGACCCTATAAAGTATATATATTCTTGATCAGCGTAAAAATCTAAGACGATCCAGACATGTCCGACCGTCTGTCTGTTGAAATCACGCTTGAGTCTTCAAAAATAGAAATATTGAGCTGAAACTTTGCACATATTCTTTTTTTGTCAATAAGCAGGTTAAGTTCGAAGATGGGCTATATCGGACTATATCTTGATATAGCCCCCATATAGACCGATCCGCAGATTTAGAGTCTTAGGCCAATAAAAGCCACATTTATTATCCGATTTTGCTCAAATTTGGGACGGTGAGTTGTGTTAACATCCTCCGTAAATTTGGCTCAGATCGGTCCAGATTTGGGTATAGCTGGCATATAGACCGATCCTCCGATTTAAGGTCTTAGGCCCATTAAAGCCACATTTATTATCCGATTTTGCTGAAATTTGGGACAGTGCGCTGTCTTAGGCCCTTCGACATCCTTCGTCAATTCGGCTCAGATCGGTCCAGATTTGGATATAGCTGCCATATAGACCGATCTTCCGATTTGGGTTCTTTGGCCCATAAAACACGCATTTATTGTCCGATGTCGCCGAAATTTGGGACAGTGAGTTAAGTTAAGCCCCTTGACATACTTCTGCATTATCGCACAGATCGGTCCAGATTTGGATATAGCTGCCATATAGACCAATCTCTCGGTTTTAGGTTTTGGGGCCATAAAAACCGAATTTATTGTCCGATGTTGCCGAAATTGTGGACAAAGAGCTAAGTAAGGGGCTTAACTTAGCTTTTTGTCCACATATTTCTGCTATGGGACATAAGGTATGAGTTTTGCACCGGATTTTGACGAAAGGTGGTTTACATATATACCCGAGGTGGTGGGTATCCAAAGTTCGGCCCGGCCGAACTTAACGCCTTTTTACTTGTTAATTTTGAAATAAATTGTTTTTATTGAAAAGGATGTCAATTTCAATTTAATTTGCAACATTATTAAAACTCAATATTTCACATAATTTAAGCAAATTTCAGAGTTTACTTGAATTTATTTCGATGTTATGATATTTCTAGCCCTCCATTTTCGCACAACTCCATTATGGTTTTATGTTATGATGTGCTGTAAATTAATTATGGGAGCTGTTGTGTTCGTTTACTATCCGCACTCGACCTTATTGCTCAATAAACTGACTCAGTTGAAACAAAAAAGGGAAAAAATGATGTGTCCGATACCAGCGACGAGCACACAATTGCAATTATTTTCAAGTCAATGGGCCTGCTTGGGATTTCTTGTATACGTACAAAGTAATGTGCAATAGTATGAGTCTTTTTGCCAATCATTCTTCCTCTCTAGTAGGAGAGACACAAGAGAATAATTGAACTTTTTCAATTAAAAAGTTTTTAATTTTACAACAAATTAAAGGTCTTTTTACCATAGCCAAAGCCGCTAAAGGGTTTACAATAAACATAGTTAGTTGCATTCAATAATGTTATGTTTATAGTTAACGTTTGATATGTTGAAGCGAATCGTTACAATAAATGAAAAACTTCGTTATAAAAGTATTTTGTTTGTCATGAAAAAGTCCCAAACGTTTTTTTTTTTTTGTGTAGACATAGAAAGGCTCACATCTTAATTTATAATTATGCTGAGGCCACCGATGACGCTGTATGGCTGGGTTCGAATCCAGGCGAGAACTTCAAAAAAGGTTACCAGCAAGAATTATCCCTCCCTAATGCTTGCGAGATTTTTGAGATACTTTGCCATGTAAAGACTTCTCCCTAAAAGGTGTCACACTGCGGCACGCTGTTAAAAGGGGGCCCTTATTATTGAGCTCAAACTTGAATCCGGCAGTACCCATTGATACGTGAGTAGTTTGCCCTAATCCTCAACGAAATGTTCGTGGGTAAATTTGCAAATTTTTATAATGCTGAATATGGTGTGTAATGGTGATATTGCTTTCACATTGAGTTTGTGCGTAGTGATGTGTATTGGCAGGGTCAAACCTCTTCATTTATCAATATCTCTAGGATTGTACTTTTTACCATATTTGGATGCATCGATTCAAGCAATAGCCCACAAAAAGAAATCAAGGTAAACGCCCCACTCCCAAGACTCTACCGCGCAGACACATATACCAATGCTCAGATTACACGAGTCTAACATCAAATTTTGCGGATCTTAATATTTCTTTCGACAGATGGCACGACTAATATTGATGAGCTGCCGTATATGATTTTTTTTTGCTTAAAGAACGTTAATATATCCATCCATCGTTTAGAACCAAACTCGTCAAATGCTAGCTTTTGACTAAATTGTTGACTATATTCGTGAAGTGTTCCAAACTTGGCCAAGTAACATAAGATGCTTATCATTTCTTAGGGACAATCAGATGCCGTTCACACTGCTTGTATCAGCGACATACATGGTTTCTTCGCTGGTTTCTTGGCTTGTAGCACTTTTTTGACAATTCATTTTTTTTTTTCGCTCCATTGTGACACCAAAAGGCGGAAACTAAAAAAGTGTGAAAAGAGAGATAATGTATTGTCGAGTATGTGCAAGAGAACGTGTGACATACAATAACTTGGCTAAAATATGTTACCTGTACGTTTGAAAATGCACATGTAACAGTGGCGCCCTTGTGCGAATCAAATCGGGGTAGTGTGAAAAGTTTTCGACAATTGCTGGATACGCTGTGGGACAACATTTATTTGTATTCGGAAGATTTTTCTTTAAACTGTTTGAAAAAGGGGTCAAGTTGTTATCAGAATTCTTATTGATTTAAAGTCGAATATTTATAAAAATATTCTGGATATTTTTGTAAATATTTCATAGAGTAAAAATCCAATGGAGCTTTAATTTGTATTGGACTGCACTAACTGATGGGAGAAAAGTATCACCGTTTTTCCTTAACACTAGAAAAATCAAGCTGTTAGCTCCAAACGGTCATTTTGACCGGTTTAAACTCACTTAAATTTTTTGTAATATAAAGTTTTAAAACAACAATTTTTAAATTGAAAAGGTGAAAGCAAAATATGTAATAAAAGGCTGTGTCTTTCTGCTATTAATTGAATGTATATGGGAACATTTTCAATATGCAGACATCCAATGCGCCTAAAAAGGTATTTTCTTTTGTAATAGTATTTACTTTATCATATCATATAACGAATGATGGCCAAATATACCAAAATTATTATTATTAAATTATTGGGTTGCCCAAAAAGTAATTGTCGGTAATATAGTAGTAATATAGTCGGCGTTGACAAATTTTTTCAACGGCTTGTGACTCTGTAATTGCATTCTTTCTTCTGTCAGTTATCAGCTGTTACTTTTAGCTTGCTTTAGAAAAAAGTGCGCGAAATTTTGTTTATATTTGTTTGTTTGGCGTCAATTTTAATATGGGTACCACATGTACTGAAAGAAATTCATTTAACAAACCGAATCAACGCTTGTGATATGCACCTTAAACGCAATGAATTCGATCCGTTTTTAAAACGAATCATAACTGGAGATGAAAAATGGATTGTTTAAAATAACGTTAGTCGAAAACGATCATGGTCCAAGCATGGTGAACCAGCTCAAACCACTTCAAAGGCTGATATCCACCAAAAGAAGGTTATGCTGTCTGTTTGGTGGGATTGGAAGGGTGTGGTATATTTTGAGCTGCTTCCAAGGAACCAAACGATTAATTCGGATGTTTACTGTCAACAATTGGACAAATTGAATACAGCTATCAAGGAGAAACGACCAGAATTGGTCAATCGTGAAGGTGTCATATTCCACCAGGACAACGCTAGACCGCATACATCTTTGGTCACTCGCCAAAAACTGAGTGAGCTTGGCTGGGAACTTTTGATGCATCCACCATATAGCCCCGACCTTGCACCATCAGACTACCATTTATTTCGATCTTTGCAGAACTCCTTAAATGGTAAAACTTTCGGCAATGATGAGGCTATAAAATCGCACTTGGTTCAGTTTTTTGCAGATAAAGGCCAGAAGTTCTATGAGCGTGGAATACTAAATTTGCCAGGAAGATGGCAAAAGGTTATCGAACAAAATGGCAATTATATATTTGATTAAAGTTCATTCTAAGTTTTATTAAAAATGCATTTACTTTCTTTTAAAAAATCCGCAATTACTTTTTAGGCAACCCAATTTAAGGGGTGAATTTTTAGCTATTATCTGTTTGACAACACTGCTTTAAACAGCTCACGCACGTTTCGTGTTTCGTCTCTTCAGTTTGGTCTATAATTTAACCATGAATCGTCTTACAAATGAACAACGGTTGCAAATTATTGAATTTTATTACGAGTATCATCGCGCGCTTCTTCTATTTTATTGACGAAGCTTATTTTTGGCTCAGTGGTTACGTAAATAAGCAGAATTGTCGATTTTGGAGTGAAGATCAGACAAAAGCATTGCCAGAGCTTCCAATGCTACCAGTACATGTCACAGTATGGCGCGGTTTATGGGCTGATGGCATCATTGGACATTGATGCGAATCGTACCATAACTGTGAATGGTAAACGCTATGGTGAGTTGATATCCAATTTTTTTTTGCCCAAAAAGCAAAAGCTTAACTTGCACATGCCACACAGAGCGCGTAGCTATGAGACTTATTGAGAGGCGATTTCGGTGAACATTTTATTTCACGCCTTGGCCGCCTAGATCGTGCGACTAAATGCCTTTACTCTATTTGTTGTGCGGCTATGTTAAAGCTCATGTCTATACAGATAAGCCCGCTTCAATTACGCATTGGTAGACAACATTGAAGCATTTATTCGTGAGATACCGGCCGAAATGTTGGAGAGTATGCCAAAATTCGACTTAGCGGATGGACCATTTGAAGCGCAGTCACGGTCAACATTTGCTTGAAGTAATCATCAAACATTAAGTTATTTGGACCGTACTATCGATTTGAATAAAAATGCCATGCATTTTGCTGAATTTTATGTTTTTATACCCACCACGAAGGATGGGGGTATATTCATTTTGTTGGGGTATATTCATCTGTTGAAATCACGCTACAGTCTTCAAAAATAGAGATATTGAGCTGAAACTTTGCACAGATTCTTTTTTTTTTTTGTCTATAAGCTAGTTAAGTTCGAAGATGGGCTAAATCGGACTATATCTTGATATAGCCCCCATATAGACCGATCCGCCGATTTAGGGTCTTAGGCCCATAAAAGCCACATTTATTATCCGATTTTGCTGAAATTTGGGACAGGGAGTTGTGTTAGCCCCTCCGATATTATTCGTCAATTTTGCCCATATCGGTCCAGATTTGGATATAGCTGCCATATAGACCGATCTTCCGATTTAGGGTCTTAGGCCCAAAAGAGCCACATTTAGTATCCGATTTTGATGAAATTTGGGACAGTGAGTTGTGTAAAGCCCTTCGACTTCCTTCGTAAATTTGGTCCAGATCGGTCGAGATTCGGAATGGAAGGTTGTTTACATATATACCCGAGGTGGTGGGTATCCAAAGTTCGGCCCGGCCGAACTTAACGCCTTTTTACTTGTTTTTTTTTTTTAACATTCCTATAGCTCTGAAAAAATGGCTCTTCACTATTTATTTAGAGAAAACTTATAATAAGAAATATTTAAAAAATAAGTGTATATTTAAGATCCCCTTAAATTATATTTTTATACCCTCCACCATAAGATGGGGGGTATACTAATTTCGTCATTCTGTTTGTAACTACTCGAAATATTCGTCTGAGACCCCATAAAGTATATATATTCTTGATCGTCGTGACATTTTATGTCGATCTAGCCATGTCCGTCCGTCTGTCCGTCCGTCCGTCCGTCCGTCCGTCCGTCTGTCTGTCGAAAGCACGCTAACTTCCGAAGGAGTAAATCAAGCCGCTTGAAATTTTGCACAAATACTTCTTTTTAGTGTAGGTCGGTTGGTATTGTAAATGGGCCATATCGGTCCATATTTTGATATAGCTGCCATATAAACCGATCTTGGGTCTTGACTTCTTGAGCCTCTAAAGTGCGCAATTCTTAACCGATTGGAATGAAATTTTGCACGACGTGTTTTGCTATGATATCCAACAACTGTGCTAAGTATTGTTCAAATCGGTCTATAACCTGATATAGCTGCCATATAAACCGATCTTGGGTCTTGAGTTCTTGGGCCTCTAGAGTGCGTAATTCTTATCCGATTGGGATGAAATTTTGCACGACGTGTTTTGTTATGATATGCAACAAGTGTGCCAAGTATGGTTTAAATCGGTCCATAACCTGATATAGCTACCATATAAACCGATCTTGGGTCTTGACTTCTTGACCCTCTAGAGGGCGCAATTCTTATCCGATTGGAATTAAATTTCGCACGACATGTTTTGTTATGATACCCAACAACTGTGCCAAGTATGGTTCAAATCGGTCCATAACCTGATATAGCTACCATATAAACCGATCTTGGGTCTTGACTTCTTGACCCTCTAGAGGGCACAATTCTTATCCGATTTGAATTAATTTTTGCACGAAGTATTTCGTTATGATATCCAACAACTGTGCCAAGTATGGTTCAAATCGGTCCACAACCTGATATAGCTGTCATATAAACAGATCTGGGGATTTGACTTCTTCAGCTTCTAGAGGGCGCAATTCCTTTCCGATTTGGCTGAAATTTTGCATGACGTATTTTATTTTTACTTTCAACAACTGTGTCAAATAAGGTTCAAATCGGTTCATAACCTGATATAGCTGCCATATAAACCGATCTGGGATCTTGAGTTCTTGGCCCCTAGAGGTCGCAATTATTATCCGATATGCCTGAAATTTTGTACGATGGATCCTCTCATGACCATCAACAAACGTTGTTTATTATGGTCTGAATCGGTCTATAGCCCGATACAGATCCCATATAAATCGTTCTCTCTATTTTACTTCGTGAGCCCCAATGGGCGCAATTCTTATACGAATTGGCTGAAATTTTACACAGGTCTCCAACATATAATTTAATTGTGGTCCGAACCGGACCATATCTTGATATCGTTTTAATAGCAGAGCAACTCGTTTCTTATATCCTTTTTTGCCTAAGAAGAGATGCCGGGAAAAGAACTCGACAAATGCGATCCATGGTGGAGGGTATATAAGATTCGGCCCGGCCGAACTTAGCACGTTTTTACTTGTTTTTCATACGAGGGTGTTACAACATAGCTTTAAATAAGTGCAATAAGATTTGATTTATTTTTTTTTTTTTTTTATTTATTTTGCCGTTTCACCAAAACTGAATAAGATTTCAAAAAGAGAACATGTTTAGTAGAACACACAAGGAGACGACGATGAGACCATAGACTACTCCCAGGAAGCCCATTTGGTCTAGATTTGGAAGACAAGTATAGGCAAAGATCCTAATATTGAAACATCAGGCAGTGCAGAGACGGTAGACTTAATAGAGCCCAACAAACAGGGACCCGATGATGGAACCATTAACGACTTTCTCAAGATTCAGAAGACTAGGATATCCAAAATCTTAATATTAATACGTCAGGCAGTGCAGTGACGAGAAACTCAATGCAGCCTAAAGAAAAAGGAGCAGACGATAAGAACATCATCCAATGATCAATGGTTGAGGTCATCCTGATAAACCTCCACCAGGGCGAGACAGCTACTTACGCTCTGAGAGAGAAAATCAGCAAGGGCAAGATTCATATTGCCTTAACTTAGGAGCCACGGACCACCCGGAATAAAGTTTCTTTCTGGACTGAACCATATCAACTACCAATTATTCTATGCTTACACTGGTACTCGACCAAAGACCTGAGTTATTTGTCAAAACAATTTAAATTATATATTTTCACCAAAGTTGTCAACGTCGGATGCAACAGTGATGAGACAGGGAGACGGTGGAGCATATCTGGCATCACTTTATCTGCCTTTCGGCGCTCCGACACCGTCACCCACGTCGGAGCTGCAACGGTTGGTGAGGACTAATATTGTGTGATGAAGTATTAATATTGTGTGATGCGAACTCCCACCACATGTTGTGGGGTGGTACTAACACTTATATATTGGCAAAACCGCTACCTTTGTTAAAAGGTTTAAGGAGGAGGTTTTAGATGTGATAATATGTTCGGAAAATCTAATCATGAGGTTCAGATTGGAGGGTCACCTTGGTGCATTCCTTCTCCGAACATCGTTACATTAGGTTTAGAATAGCACGGTCAGCGCCGAATTCGATAAGCTTCCGAAATAAGTTGAAAACCAACTAGCAAACATTCGGAAGGCTACTCAGAAGAAGGCTTGGGCAAGATAATTTAGACTGTTCAAGCATAGAAGACATTGATGACAATGTCAAAAGGATTACGACTGCACGGATGGAGTATTTCGAAGATATTTGTCCTCTTCGAGAAAGAAAAACCCTGGATGACTGGGGAGGTTCACAAACTTTATAACAGGAATATAATAAGATCATCTGAGCCGCAAAACGTGCCTTCTGAAAGCTTTCTGCGACCGGGTCGATAGCATTAATGACGCCGCAAGGATGAACAGTTTGTCTCAAAAACCCATGTCCAAACTGAAGCGTTAGTAGACAACGAGGGAGTGAGAGCAGAGACAAGCGAAGCCATGTTGGGGCTTTTGATGAAGACGGATTTTATGCGATACGACGGGACTGACGAAGAGACCGGAATCTTGGATAAATGAGGTTGATCGAAGGCATATATAGCCAAGGAAGCCTTGAGGAGCTTTAAACCATTTAAATGACCCGGACCTGATGGAATGTTTTCGGCGTTTCTACAAAAGTAGGTCGACTAATTGGCGCCTTATCTGACCAAAATTTTCACTGCATATATAGAGCTTGCATATACTCCGAAAGCCTGGCAGGAGGTAAGGGTGGTTTATATACCCAATCCCGGCATGGAAAGTTATGCGGCACCAAAGTCCTACAGACCTTTAAGCAATACGTCACCTCTACTGAAAACCATGGAACGCAATGTGGATACCATGAAAAAGAGTGGGATATCCAGCGAAATGCACAAATACAAACAGCATGCCTATGTCAATGGACTTTATAACGGGACTGCCCTGCACGAGGTTGTGCATAAAATAGAAGAATCTTTCGATGCCAAGACGAAAACATTGGTGGTTTGCATTGACCTAGTGGGGGCGTTTAACAATGTGCGGGCCGACGCATTGATCTAATCCTTAGACCAGTACCGGGTGGACCGGGTCATTAGAGACTAGATAAACCATATGCTATCGAACAGGTGGATAAATTGCGGGTCCCATGACATAAATATAGGGAAAAGTGGGGGTCCCATAACATAAATATAGGGAAAAGTGGCACAAGGCACGCCACAGGATGGCATTTTATCGTCACTCCTCTGGGTGACCACCATAAATAACCTACGCTCAAAATGGGGCCTGAATCCTAGGATAGTCCACTGGCTCTACAGGAGCTCGATTAGACCAATACTTACTTATGCCTCAGTAGTTTGGTGGACTAGTATGGAGAAAGAGTGCAAGTTAAGGACCATACAACATGTTCAAAGAACATGTTGTCTTGGCATAGGCGGAGCGATGAGGACCACGCCCACTAGGGCACTGAAGACTATTGTAGATATCCGATCCATTGACATACAGATTAAGTGTGAGGCAGCAACTGCGTCCATGAGACTTAAGAAGAATGGATTGAGGACGGGAGCAGCTCATACCATCGCGGTTCAATCGAGGTGACGATATTAAACCTAGAAATAATAGAAGAGGTTTCCCATCAGATACCTGAAACGACACTTGAGGTCGTGTGCGAGGCACTGCTTCCAGTGGCTCAGTCTTGGACCGACGGAATCCTAGTATTGCCATCTGGAAGTTTATGTAACGCAGATGGATCAAAGCTAGAGGACAGAGTGGGCCTGGGGTCTACATTGAAAACCCAAGGACTGAGATCTATTTTAGACTGTCTGACCATGATACAGTCCTGCAGGCGGAGATCCAGGAGCTCACGGATTGCGTGAAGTGGTGTGATGCTAACGCGAGGACGTCGAGTCTGAACATCTTTACCGACAGTAAAATTGTCATAAGGGCAATTACAACCAAGGTCTTGCAGGGTAAGAAGGAGATTAACGCCTTCTTTGAGGATGGCAAAATCCGCATCGTTTGGGTGCCGGGCCAAAACGGAGTAAGGGGGAATGAAAGTGCAGATCATTTGGCAGTGAACGCCAGAGGACTGCCATTAATTAACTAGGTTAACACGAAACTTTCGAGTCGACGCAGTCCGAGTTAAGAACGTGGGCGACGAACGCCCACAGCGAGCAGCTGTGGAACAGCGAAACAGCCGGTAGGACGGCGAAAATCCTATGGGGGATCCAGATCGTGAGATGACGAGGCTATTACTGAAAGGAAGAAAGAAGGAGCTCAGCATAGCTATTGCTATCATATCGGGACACATAGGACTTCCAGCTCACTTATGTAGAATCGGTGCGGCAAGTGATAGCATGTGTAGGGTATGCGGGGAAGATGATGAGTCGTTGGAGCATATCCTTTGTCACTGCCTGGCTTTCGGGTCTAACAGATACCGGCACTATGTTGGAGACACAATATCAGACATAAGGAAGGATTTTATTAGTAACACGGAATTCTTAACTTAAAATTTTTTTTCGGGGTTACTTTTTAGTTTTTAGAGCGCACAACTAGCCGATTACTGGCTTAGGTGTATGTCCATAGTGTATGTCAACCTTACCTAAGCTAACCAAGTAGAAAATTTGTCAATGTCAAATGTCACATACCTAACATGTGGCAAGGTACGACTTGGAGCACCTTCCTTGTATTAAGTGTTCTTAAATTATGTCTCTTAAATCTGAAACATTGTATTACAACTTTAGCAACCTGCACCTTTTCCTTATTTCTAGGAATAACTAAATTTAATTTGCATACATTGTATAATGGCGAGTGCAATAGATCAATCGTTATTCGATTAATCGATGACGCCTCAAATAATCGGACAAGAAAACATTATCAACCAAGTAAAAGCGTGCTAATTTCGCCCGTGCCGTATCTTATATACCCTCCACCATGGATAGTATTTTTCAAGTTCTTTGTCCGGTATCTATAAGCAAACAAAGGATAATGGAAAACAATTGCTTTGCTATTGGTGTTTTATCAGGTTATGTACCAATTCGGGCTAAACATAATGTGATGATGGAGACAGTTGTAGAAGTCATTTTCCAAATTTTAAGGTAGCGCTATAGAGGCTCAAGAAGTATAATGGGGAGATCGGTTTTGTATGGGACCTTTAGCAGATTATAGAACAATTCAAACGTGTACGTTTTTTATCGTCTGCACAAAATGTAAAACAATTTTTACATAATTTTTATTTGCTGTTTATCGATTAATCTTCATCCTCTTCGGCTTTTTCCAAATAACGGTTAATCGAATAATGCAAAAGTTCACATTAGTGTAACAATTGTTTACTGCTTTTACAGACGTGGTCTGCAAAAGCATTTAGACCATGCTGTTATAGATAATATCGCTGATTTTTTAAACGATTGGGTAAAGGAGAAGTAAAATCAGTTGTAAAATTATTAAATCAAAATGACACCTCATCAAACAAATTTTTGAATAAGCTTGCAAATATTTGGCTGGCTACTGGCATATATCGATGCGCATATAATTTTTACGAGGTAATGACAACTGGAGGCCACCGTAGCGCAGAGGTTATCATGTCCGCCTATGACGCTGAACGCCCAGCTCGTATCCTGACGAGAACATCAGAAAAAAATGTTCAGCGGTGGTTATCCCCCCTAATGCTGGAGACATTTGCGAGTTACCATGTCACGCAAAAACTTACCTCCAAAGAGTTGTCGCACTGCGGCCCGCCTTTCGGACTCGGCACTCAAATATGTGATAAGTTTGCCCTGTTCCTAAATGGAATGTTCATGGGCAAATTTGCAAATTTTATATGCCAACTATGACAGAAACCAGCCAGAGAAATCGGTTAAATATTGCGGCCTACATTAAGTTTTTTTTCTAATTTTAATGATTTAATCCAAAGATCACGAACTTAAATTACAGATAACCAATGTTCCATTTTTTAAGGAAGCATTTCCTTTGTTAAATATTTTTTACTTGATATAAAGGATTTTTATACCCTCCACCATAAGATGGGGGGTATACTAATTTCGTCCTTCTGTTTGTAACTACTCGAAATATTCGTCTGAGACCCCATAAAGTATATATATTCTTGATCGTCGTGACATTTTATGTCGATCTAGCCATGTCCGTCCGTCCGTCATTCCGTCTGTCTGTCGAAAGCACGCTAACTTCCGAAGGAGTAAAGCTAGCCGCTTGAAATTTTGCACAAATACTTCTTATTAGTGTAGGTCGGTTGGTATTGTAAATGGGCCATATCGGTCCATGTTTTGATATAGCTGCCATATAAACCGATCTTGGGTCTTGACTTCTTGAGCCTCTAGCGTGTGCAATTCTTATCCGATCAGAATGAAATTTTGCACGACGTGTTTTGTTATGATATCCAACAACTGTGCCAAGTATGGTTGAAATCGGTTCATAACCTGATATAGCTGCCATATAAGCCGATCTTGGGTCTTGACTTCTTGAGCCTCTAGAGTGCGCAATTCTTATCCGATTGAAATGAAATTTTGCGCGACGTGTTTTGTTATTATATCCAACAAATGTGCCAAGTATGGTTCAAATCGGTCCATAACCTGATATAGCTGCCATATAAACCGATCTTCGGTCTTGACTTCTTGAGTCTCTAGAGGGCGCAACTCTTATCCGATTGGAATGGAATTTCGCACGACGTGTTCTGTTATGATACCCAACAACTGTGCCAAGTATGGTTTAAGTCGGTCCATAACCTGATATAGCTGCAATATAAACAGATCTTGGGTCTTGACTTCTTGAGCCTCTAGAGGGCACAATTCTTATCCGATTTGAATGAATTTTTGCACGAATTCGTTATGATATCCAACAACTGTGCCAAGTATGGTTGAAATCGGTCCATAACCTGATATAGCTGTCATATAAACAGATCTGGGGATTTGACTTCTTGAGCTTCTAGAGGTCGCAATTATTATCCGATATGCCTGAAACTTTGCACGATGGATCCTCTCATGACCATCAACAAACGTGTTTATTATGGTCTGAATCGGTCTATAGCCCGATACAGATCCCATATAAATCGTTCTCTCTATTTTACTTCGTGAGCCCCAATGGGCGCAATTCTTATACGAATTGGCTGAAATTTTACACAGTTCTCCAACATATAATTTAATTGTGGTCCGAACCGGACCATATCTTGATATCGTTTTAATAGCAGAGCAACTCCTTTCTTATATCCTTTTTTGCCTAAGAAGAGATGCCGGGAAAACAACTCGACAAATGCGATCCATGGTGGAGGGTATATAAGATTCGACCCGGCCGAACTTAGCACGCTTTTACTTGTTTTATCTTAAATAGTAGTTTCATAGATTCTTAACCTTGTCTTTTAAGCACACAAACCTTTAAATTAAGTTAAAAATATTGCTGACGGTAAGGAAATTGACTGTGGGGAAAGGCAATTTTTACCCTATAAAGATACAAGTATAAGCGTCTTTAAATGTTGAATTTTTTTTTAAGTAACGAATCTAAGTTTAGAAGAACTTTTTTCAAAAACTTATAATTTACAGCTATGTATCTGTAAAGTAAAATGATAATCAATCTGCGCTTGAAACTCAATATGGATTATTGTGTCCGTTAGCAAATTTCTTTATTTGCAATATGAATTCTTAAGGATAATAAGCAAGTTCATTAACATTTCACAAAATAACAGAGGTTGCTGTACACAAATGTATACCAAAATTAAACTACAATTAATGTATTCAAAATTCTTGTATTATTAAAAAGGAATATTACTTATATGAAAATATTGGAATACTTTTAAATTAATTATATGGTAGATCAAGAATATGGCAGCGCATCAGCTTTTATACCCTCCACCATAAGATGGGGGGTATACTAATTTCGTCATTCTGTTTGTAACTACTCGAAATATTCGTCTGAGACCCCATAAAGTATATATATTCTTGATATTCGCGACATTTTATGTCGATCTAGCCATGTCCGGCCGTCTGTCTGTCGAAAGCACGCTAACTTCCGAAGGAGTAAAGCTAGCCGCTTGAAATTTTGCACAAATACTTCTTATTAGGTCGGTTGGTATTGTAAATGGGCCATATCGGTTCATGTTTTGATATAGCTGTCATATAAACCGATCTTGGGTCTTGACTTCTTGAGCCTCTAGAGTGCGCAATTCTTATCCGATTGGAATGAAATTTTGCACGACGTGTTTTGTTATGATATCCAACAACTGTGCCATGTAAGGTTCAAATCGGTCCATAACCTGATATAGCTGTCATATAAACCGATCTTGGGTCTTGACTTCTTGAGCCTCTAGAGGGCGCAATTCTTATCCGATTTGAATGCGTTTTTGCACGAAGTGTTTTGTTATGATATCCAATAACTGTGCAGAGTGTGGTTAAAATCGGTTTATAACCTGATATAGCTGTCATATAAACAGATCTGGGGACTTGCCTTCTTGAGCTTCTAGAGGGCGCACTTGCTATCCTAATTGGTAGAAATTTTTCATGCAGTATTTTATTCTTACTTTCAACAATTGTGCCAAATAAGGTTGAAATCGGTTCATAACCTGATATAGCTGTCATATAAACCGATCTGGGATCTTAATTTCTTGAGCCTTTAGAGGTCGCAATTATTATCCGATTTGCCTGAAATTTTTTACTACGGATCCTCTCATGACCGTCAACATACGTGTTTATTATGGTCTGAATCGGTCTATAGCCCGATACAGCTCCCATATTAATCGATCTCTCTATTTTCTTGAGCCCCCAAAGGGTGCAATTCTTATTCGAATTGGCTGACATTTTACACAGTTCTCCAACATGTAATTTAAATGTTGTCAAAACGGGACCATATCTTGATATCGCTCTAATAGCAGAGAAAATCTTTTCTTATATCCTTTTTTGCCTAAGAAGAGATGCCGGGAAAAGAACTCGACATGGTGGAGGGTATATAAGATTCGGCCCGGCCGAACTTAGCACGCTTTTACTTGTTTTGTTTCAAAAGTAGCATCTAGTAACGATGTAGCCAAAGGATTCATGTGATCACTCAATCTCTGAAGATAGTTTTCAGTGAATCGCCTTGCTTCTTCCTTTACTGTGAACATTTTCAAGTCATAATAGATGTTTCTCTTAGAAAAGTGCCAGGGGACATTGAGAATCATTCACAGAGTTTCTGACTGGTATTTCTGCTATATTTCCAGGTTAGTATTACTAGCTGTACACCATAACTGAATTCCATACGTCCAGTTATGTTTTAGTATTGTCCCATGTAAAATAAGTTTATTGTGCAGTCTTAATTGAGATATAGAATCAAGCAAGCAATAATGCCGTTAAGTTTTCATGTTGAGATGCTTATTTCTAATATGTGTTTGCCATGTTAGTTTCTTATCAATGTGAATTCTGCGGTATGTTACACAAGTGCATTGAGTTGTTGTATTTCCATTTATTGATAGATTGGGTCAATATTCTCTCTTCAATCTCCTAAATGTGACATGCGTTGATAGTGATGCTTTTATTTTTTTCACTTGTCTTGATGTGTTTCGATACAATTTTGTTGATGCTGAGTTAAATGTGCTGCTTCATTCAAACAGGAACTGGAAGCTAAAATAACTGTATCGTCCGCATAAGTAGCAATGAGAACGTTGGTAGTTACCAGCATGTCCAATGTATATATTGTATACAGCACTGGCCCAAAGACGCTACCAGTGGGTAATCCAATTGACTTTATCGTAAAAATTTCGGTCATTCATATTGGATTTTAAGACAAGGTACATTTGTGTGGGTAGCATACGTTTTAATCTGTCAAATGCTTGAACAACGTCTAAAAACACTCTAGAGCAATACTTCTTATTCTCCAATGTATCTCCTATATGAGACACAATACGGTGACATTGTTGGGGAGTCACGTGTTTGTGTCTGAACCCTAATTGATATTCAGGAATAGTGCTCTTTTCTTCTAGAACTGGAAGTAGTTGCTTATGAAATCTACGCATGAAAATTTTGTAGAATGTGGGCAGTAGACTAATCGGTCGGTAGGAGGCTACTACATTTTCTGGTTTACCTGGTTTAGCTGCCATTACAACTTCAGCAGATTTCCAGTGCCATGGAAATAAGTCTACAACTTTTTATCTGTTGATTTTAGCCATACAAAATGTTCTAGACATTTGTAGAGGAGGACATAGGCTTTCAGAAAAGTGCTGTTGTTGGTCCATATCTTTAATACAGGGTGAGCTACAGGGTGTCAAAGTTGACCACTTTTGACTTCTCCAAGCTTCTGGGGGCCATAACTTTTGATCTACTCAACCGATTTACATGATTTAGGACTCTAGAGAAAGAGCTTGACAAGATCTAAAAAACTTATGCATAAAGTACCATGCCATCGTGTACTGTTAAGGAGTTATGAATTGTTTAATTTTAAAATATGAAAATTTGGCCTTGGTTTTTTTCAGTGTTTTTTAAATAACTCCGTCAATTTTAAAGCTATAAACTTCATACTTCACACAAATTATGCCAGCATATGTGTGCATAAAATACAAAAGGAATCACGTGAATATCTTTGGCGGTTTAAAAATGGCATCGTTTTCAATATGAAAAATATTTTTTTTGTCAAAAAATTGCAAAATTTTTCAAAAAAGATACTCCCATTTCCTTTAAGTTTTCGCAAACTTTGGCCATCAAAGCATTATCATTTCTTTCCATTTTCACAAAGTCGAGGTATTAAGAAAAGTTTTAAGTGCTAATTTGGCTAATTTCGATATCAAACAACACCGTTATCTTAAGACCAAAATGGCCAATTTTTTTACTAAACTTCAAAAGTTTCTCACTGGAAAAAAAGTTCCACGGGGATTTTTTCGCTTTTTTTGAACTTAAATGAAAGCTTAAAATGTTCCCAACATTTTAAGGTATGTCTCGCCATATCCTAGCCATAAATGAGATCGTAGCGATCAAAATACTGAAAAAAGTCAATTTTCAAGTAGTGCTATATTCATTGCTAAAAAACAAGTATTACGTCACATTTTATTGCAAAGATGTTAAATAAACTTTTATTTGGTAATACTTCTTCTACAAAACACAAAAAGAATCATGGAAATATCTCTATTCTATTCCATTTTATGGAACCGGCAATAAAAAAGTCAATTTTTCAAAAAAGTCGAATTTCCCAAATTTTGTTTTTGTTGTCCTAATTGCACATGACACACTATAGCCATATTTACGCAACATACCTTATCGTAAAGGAAATTTTCATACCTTTCCAACGATGTATAAAACATTTCTCAACTCGGATTCTATCTACTCTAAAATTCATTTACACTTCATTAAACTCTATATAAAAATGTCTATTTGTGAAATGGAACCTTATATGGGGCCTACACTAAAACATTGATAGATTTGCCCAGGGTTTACAATACAAATGTGTTAGAATAAAAAAAGGTCTCCTGCCAAAGTTTAAAAAAATTGGAATAAAAATATGTGTTTTAGAGCGAAAACACTTCGCATCGGCGTGCGTTTGTATAGTACCTACATCTATTTTTAATGTAAGCTGATGATTTTTGAATAAAAAGTAACCTAGAAATATACCTGCATATATATATATATTTGTGTTAAGATTTGATGCAGACAAATGTTACCTGTTTCGCTATGTCGAATTCCCAGGAAATCCACCGTATCAATGAATGTGAAAAAACCTACCCATAAAAAATTCATTGTCATTTTTTTTAACCAAATTCGAGTCCAGGTAAATAATTATAGAAGAGTAAGTAAAAAGAGGCACTTTGGACCCCTTTTTACGATTGCGTCTGATACCTGAAATGGGTCATTAATTGTGAATATATTGCATAAATATTTGAACAAAATCCAAATTTTCTTCATTATATTTTGTAGAGGCGTAAAGGACATTTATAAGTTATGGAAGTCATACTGAAGTATTCCACTCTTTCGAAAATTGTATGGGACATCAAAAATGATTCCAAATCATACACGGAGTCATTTAAGGAACTTGTTTACACTTTGGACCACATATATGGAATAAGGCTAAATAAAGACGCTTTAGACAAACTTGAAAAATTCTACAAATCATTTGAGAGAAGGTTGCCAGAATGTTCATTCGCAAAAATCAAGTTTTTCAAAATGTATGAGAAGTGGCTGAAATCGGATCTACTTATTGAAATTAAACCGCTGATTCCCGGCCGGCCTAGCAAAGCATACGACGAAGTTACGGAGAAAACCAAAAAGAAAAAACAAGAGGAACTATTGGCGGCACATCCGCCAAATTTAATAAAAGATACGTTCAAAACAGCATTGTTAAAAACACAACCAAAAAATGTTGGACGAATTGTCGATGTTTTACCATTAGCATCTCCGAAAAGGGTAAAGAGAATGGTAGAAAGTATTCCAACTCCAAAATCGACTACAGAATTCACGGAGGAAGATGCACTGGCCCTGATTTTGAACCTAGGCCTCTCAAGAAACAAATACTCAACAATGAGGAAGGCTCTTCGTGAAAAAGGATGGGGTTGTTTACCCTCAAAACATAAATTGTACAACACCAGGACGAAAATGGTGCCATCAAATATATACGTGGACGAATTAAAAGCAAGAGTGAAACTTGCTGATCTTGTTGAAAATACAGCTGTTAGAATTATTTCTAATTTTACTGAAGAACAGTTGAACACATGTAATAATTCCGAAGTGGTTTTGATCAGCAAATGGGGTTGTGATGGATCATCTGGATTTTCCGAATATAAGCAACAAACAGAAATAGATACCAACTTCGCATCAATTTTCATGGCATCATTAGTACCATTGAGAATGAGATTGTACAAGGACCAATCTTCATCATCGAAAGAAAATGCATTTCAAGATATATGGATAAATAGAACACCTGGGTCAAAATATTTATGTCGCCCAATTCGGTTTGAGTATACAAAGGAAGACCGGAACACAACACGATCTTTGGTGAACGAAATAAAGGAAGAAATTGCTGCATTACCCATGATTGTTATAAACCAATTGGGAAGAAATATAAAAGTTTCGTTTCAACTACAACTCACTATGATCGATGGAAAGGTGGCAAACGCATTAACTGGCGTTATGTCCAATTGGAGATGCAATATTTGTGGCAAGAAGAATGGGCAATTCGAGGACAAGTCTGATGAAAATTTAGTAAACGAAAATGCGCTCAATTTCGGTATTTCGCCCCTGCACTGTAGAATTCGATTCATGGAGTATTGTTTGCATTTATCGTATGACCTTAAATATCGGACTAGCCCTGGAAACCGCGATGTCTCTGCTAGAAACAACCAAGATCTTCACAAAATGAGGCAGGAAGAGAAGAATCGAATCCAGTTGGAGTTTAAACAAAAGGGACTTATAATAGATAAACCTCTTTACGGATACGGAAGCACAAATGATGGCAACTCGGCAAGGCGGTTTTTTGAGGACCCCGTATCGACATCTAAAATAACCGGTCTTGATGAACACTTGCTAAGACGATTCAAAGTGATTTTGGCTGTAATCAATAGCAAAAAGATGATAAATTCAACCAAATTTGAAGCTTATAGTAATGACACAAAAAACATTTTATCTGATTTATATTCGTGGAAAGCTTTAACACCGACAGTACATAAAGTCTTACATCATGGCAAGGAAATTGTGGAATACAACATACTTCCGTTAGGAGAACTTACAGAAGAAGCTCAGGAATCCCGTAATAGAGATGTTAAACAGTTCCGGCTTTTCAATACCCGAAAGAGCACCAAATTTAACCAAAATTATGATTTACTTCAATATTTATTGTTATCGTCTGATCCGGTACTATACAGCATCAGAACTAAATGGCTACCAAAAATATGTGACGATATAGATAAGGACGATCCCGATGCCATTCAAATTAAAGAGCTTTTAAATTTTGATACCTTAGATTATTTGGTAGAGAATAAAATCAAATAATACAAAACTAAAATGCTTTTTTATTTTGGGAGTAGCTAATATACATATAAACGCACGCCGATGCGAAGTGTTTTCGCTCTAAAACACATATTTTTATTCCAATTTTTTTAAACTTTGGCAGGAGACCTTTTTTTATTCTAACACATTTGTATTGTAAACCCTGGGCAAATCTATCAATGTTTTAGTGTAGGCCCCATATAAGGTTCCATTTCACAAATAGACATTTTTATATAGAGTTTAATGAAGTGTAAATGAATTTTAGAGTAGATAGAATCCGAGTTGAGAAATGTTTTATACATCGTTGGAAAGGTATGAAAATTTCCTTTACGATAAGGTATGTTGCGTAAATATGGCTATAGTGTGTCATGTGCAATTAGGACAACAAAAACAAAATTTGGGAAATTCGACTTTTTTGAAAAATTGACTTTTTTATTGCCGGTTCCATAAAATGGAATAGAATAGAGATATTTCCATGATTCTTTTTGTGTTTTGTAGAAGAAGTGTTACCAAATAAAAGTTTATTTAACATCTTTGCAATAAAATGTGACGTAATACTTGTTTTTTAGCAATGAATATAGCACTACTTGAAAATTGACTTTTTTCAGTATTTTGATCGCTACGATCTCATTTATGGCTAGGATATGGCGAGACATACCTTAAAATGTTGGGAACATTTTAAGCTTTCATTTAAGTTCAAAAAAAGCGAAAAAATCCCCGTGGAACTTTTTTTCCAGTGAGAAACTTTTGAAGTTTAGTAAAAAAATTGGCCATTTTGGTCTTAAGATAACGGTGTTGTTTGATATCGAAATTAGCCAAATTAGCACTTAAAACTTTTCTTAATACCTCGACTTTGTGAAAATGGAAAGAAATGATAATGCTTTGATGGCCAAAGTTTGCGAAAACTTTAAGGAAATGGGAGTATCTTTTTTGAAAAATTTTGCAATTTTTTGACAAAAAAAATATTTTTCATATTGAAAACGATGCCATTTTTAAACCGCCAAAGATATTCACGTGATTCCTTTTGTATTTTATGCACACATATGCTGGCATAATTTGTGTGAAGTATGAAGTTTATAGCTTTAAAATTGACGGAGTTATTTAAAAAACACTGAAAAAAACCAAGGCCAAATTTTCATATTTTAAAATTAAACAATTCATAACTCCTTAACAGTACACGATGGCATGGTACTTTATGCATAAGTTTTTTAGATCTTGTCAAGCTCTTTCTCTAGAGTCCTAAATCATGTAAATCGGTTGAGTAGATCAAAAGTTATGGCCCCCAGAAGCTTGGAGAAGTCAAAAGTGGTCAACTTTGACACCCTGTAGCTCACCCTGTATTAAAGATATGGACCAACAACAGCACTTTTCTGAAAGCCTATGTCCTCCTCTACAAATGTCTAGAACATTTTGTATGGCTAAAATCAACAGATAAAAAGTTGTAGACTTATTTCCAATTTTTTTGCCATTTGGCCCACTGTGCGTTGTATGGAGTTGAAAATTAGACATAAATAAGAATTGATTTTTCGCTACACTTGTATCGATTTAGAGATTTCTTGTTGTCCATATTTTTTTATTTCCTCGCAGATTTCTTGAAGACCATTTCTAAGAATTCTAAAATAAATAGTATTCGTTTTCAGAGTGTTGACGTTTGTGTGAGGCTGGAATACGTTACAGAAGTCATCGGCGAATGCATCAGCCTTATTTGTGTCGTCCTTCCACCAAAAACCCACGGGAGTTTTTAATTGGAACGTGTTTCTTTGAAGTTCGTTTCAAGTACTTTGTTGCTTTCCATAAACAAATTTCGTCACTACGAATCACCCCAATTTTTTCAAATAATCAGCCAACTGATAATTTTTCTGATTGTGGATTTTTGTATTACGAGCTTTGGCTGCCTTATTGACTATATATGCCTATCATTTAAATTTCTGCTATTTTGCCATCGTTTACGCAGTCTTTTTTCCTCCCTTACCAAAACATCAATTTCTGTGCTCAAATTTTTTATGACTTTTTGTATTTTTGACAGCTTGTTTTGATAAAAACCCAGCTTCATGGATAATATTATTAAAAAAATTCAAACGCATTATCAAGTTCCAATGGGGATTTCAGGGATATATCGGAGTTAAAATATTCTTCAACCCAATATTGGAAGTGTGAAAAGTCTATGTTGGATGATATGATCCTATATTTCGTGTTTTGTGAATATAACAAAATCCAGTAAATCGGGAATTTTTCATAGGATCCGTCGGCCAGTATGTTGGCTTCCCAGTGGGTAAAACGAACGATCTAATTTTTAATATGCATTTGTGTAATTGGATACTCTTAGGAATATTTAATCTTGAGCCCCACGAAAGATGCTTGGCTTTGTAGTCCCAATCTACAAAAAATCTTGTACCCAGTTTTCAAAAAATCTTTATACTGTCTACATTTAACAGAGAGTCGAGGAGGGAATAAGTTGCGCAAAACTTTATATCATTTAACTTCGATAGAAGCTCTTTGTAAGTAAGGTTTTCTTAATCGATCTGAAATTTCATAAGCTGCTCCAGCATGAGAGCATTTTCATCAGGGTGATTAGCTTGTATAAGACCATATCCTCTTATCATAAAATAGGTTTCGCGAGTTTCTGATACCAAAAGTATGTCTATAAAATTAGAATTCGGGAAATGTTCGACTTCCGTGATACGGTTGGAAAGCCCATAAGCGTCCCATAAGGCAATTTTTAAAGTTTAATACTATAAATTATTTAGAAGAACGGACATCATACTTAAAAGTGTGTTGGTGAGTACAATTTGTTTTTGTAAGAGGTTTTCAATCTTAGCAAAATAAGATGGCTCTGTATGGAACTCCTGACATCGATGACACTGAACCAGGTCGTGTTTTTTTTTGTAACAATAGCTATGTTTATATTTCAAATATCGCATGCTTGCAATATTTGTAACATTAGCAATGCAACACAAGAAGGTGACCTGGGACTACTATCCAGTTGATCATCCCCAGTTATTTCTTCGTTGTCTTTGGTATTGTCGTTACTTTCAAGGGTAGAAAATCTGTTTGCAGTATTGATATTTAGCATTTCTTATGCTGAGGAACTTGGTGATCCATTATTGTTGTAATGTTGTAGTGAGAGTATTGATTTTAGTTTGTTGAAAACACTTATTGGAGTTATTGTTGGTGTTTTGTCGTCGGTTTCGTTTTCTAGCAGGCACAACCTGCCAGCTAACGTCACACTCATCATTCTCGTTCATCGTTCGAAAACTGTTTCTTTTTACCATGTACATAAGTACTTACGTTATATTCTTCGGTTATATTTGCTTGTTTTTATTTTCTATGTAAATAGAATAGTATTTTTTTTTTGTAAAAACACTATTGCTTCATAGGAATTCACTCCAGAGATAATTTGCATATGTACGATTTTACACTTTCGCAACCGAATGCCGATTTAAATCAAGTGTGAACATAGCATCTTTATTTTGGAGTTTTGGTTCTCTGACTCCTTATCATTGCTAAAATCCTTTGAGCAAAGCAAAATTTAAAATTTTCAGCCAACCTTTTTTTCTGTGAGGCCACCTTAGCGCAGAGGTTAGCAAGTCCGCATATGACGCTGAACGCCTAGGTTCGAATCCTGGCGAGATCATCAGAAAAAATTTTCAGCGGTGGCTTTCCCCTCCTAATGCTGGCAACATTTGTGAGGTAATATGCCATGTAAAACTTCTAAAAAAACTTATCATTGAGCGTAAACTTGAATCGGACTGCACTCATTGATATGTGAGAAGTTTGCCCCTGTTTCTTAGTGGAATGTTCATGGGCAAAATTTGCAAATTCTGCTTTTTTTCTGTGAACGGATGGCCAAAAACGCAAAATGGGAAACTTGCAAATAAGACCTTTTCTAAATGTTTTTAAATTTCAAAAAATAATAATTGGATTTTTCGTCCGCAACAAATTACACTACTCCCATAGTATGCACATTATTCTTTACATCTGTTGGCAGTATTGATGGCCTCATACGCTAGGCAACTGCAACGGCTCTCGCTGCTGCGCCGTGAGCCCAGGTTCGAATCCCAGCCGGGCTCTGCCGATTTTTTTATTTTCAAGTCTTTTGCCTATTGGGACATTAAATTTTACAATTTTTGTTTGTTTCTCTTTCGAAACGAGCTCAATGATTGGAGATTTTCTTAAAAAAAATTCGGCAAAGCCCGGCCGGGAAAAAATACTGTTAATAGACAGGGTTGTCGAGGGCTTTTAATGTGGTATTTGTGTCATAGAGACGCTTTCGCAATAAATTCGATACAAATGCAACATACCGCACGTACGTACGGCCCTTGAAGCCGTCTTCTAACCAAAGACGAAATTAGTCCCATAGTGGGTTGTGTGTGTTGCGATCTCAGGCTTTCATTTTCCCTTTGCAAGAAAATCTCCGATCATTGAGCTCGTCTCGAAAGAGAAACAAACTAAAATAAGAATCAATCAGCGATTAAAATTTGAAACAGATGGTTGTGTCCGTGTAAATAGGAACAGGAACTTAAACTTACTTTAAAAAAGTGAACCCCAAATGAATGAACATTGAAGTAAATAGAAGTAAAATTGACGTTTGGTATACACAATTCCTTTTTTTAGGTGTATGCTAATGCATTAATGTCTAGTTGATACTTCCAAGAAGTTGGGATATCTGAAATCAATCTCAGCATGTTGTGAACGTAATTATAAGGAAAATTGTTATGCGTTCTAATACCATTTTTATACAAACTTGTCTTATGGTAACACTTAATTTATTACATATTGAAATTCATGAGTATTTCATAAAAATTATTCTCTTTTCCTCTTTTATGAAATTAATTGCAACGTATCAGGTATAAGAATAATAAATAAAATTAAGGTTTTATTTGCATTTGGCAGTAGAAATATCTAAATAGTTCCAATGAATACATTACCCAAAGCTTTTTATTGAGGAATAAATTGCGGTTTAAAAGTATTATTTACCTAAAGAAATTATAATTTTGCTTGCAAATATGTAGTTGTTCTGCCTGTAAAATGTTTGCTTAATCAAAAAATCAACTTTGAATATTGATTATTAATTTTTGAGTTTCAGCCAAGCTAAAAATACTTAATACTTACACTTCACTTTTCATTCGCTTTTACAAATAAAGTATCTAAAAAATTTGTTTATTTTTAAGATGGGATATTATCCGTATTCCTTGATCCTTTTTTACCATTCCAAAATAATGTCTAAAATGAAAAACAAGTAGCAATTAGTTGAAATAAATCTAATAAAATTATAACAATTTTGATAGAACATACTACTATCCTTTTAGGATATTTATCTGCTGCTTTGGATTTTATTACTGCAAACAGCTATGGTTGCTCGTAGTTTTAATTATATTAACCAGAGTTTTAATTTTGCACAACGAATGCCTAACATTAAAACCAAAAAATAACAACTTATTGAAATAACTAAAAAAAATAAAACTTTCTAAAATAGAATTTACCTTAAACGACGCTCTTGCCTATTTTTTGCTCGATGCAGCAGAAATGAAAAAATATATATGTATGCTCACATAATCTGTAAAGTTAACAATAAGATTAAATGGTGTTTTTGTTAGTGATTAAAATGAAAATTCTTTCTGAATTATTTAATTTTGAAAATCAAATCAAACTGCTACAAAATTTGATTCTTTTTTTCACCTAGACACATTTTATCCATCTCTCTTTAATGAACCGTATTCGGTCAAGTAATATAGGAACCTGCCAAATAATAAAGCAACGGCCAACGATCGACAAGCAACAATACACATACGTGTCCAAATATGCAAAAAACCTACACTTTACTAACGTACACAGCAACGGATAAAAAAAAAACCCCACACATGACAGACAAGACAGATTAATCTTCAAAAAAATTAGTTAATGAAAATTTATGAAGAAAGTCATAACAAAACATGCTGACTGTTTGTAAAGGAGTATATGAATTACAAGATACTATTGAAAATGTCTTAAAAGTGCATTTACATATTTTAAGGATAATGTTTACCATATTTCATTCTCCACTAACTAAAAAATTCTATATTAAACTTGCTTTAATAACGTAGTGAACATCATACTGCCATGTTCTCAAATATACGGTAACAAACTTTAATAAAAACTTGCTACAATTTTTTTCCAAAGACACATATTTTTGGTATATTACAGACTACAGTTAAGGATTTAATTTTCCTTTCCGCGAGTATTTTTGGACGAGAATTTGTGGTGTTTTAAACTGGTTATAAAGAAAGTGCTTAGGAAATTTCTATACCCACTTAAAGTATATGAACTAATTGCAATTTCTTTGAAAATAGTATATGTTCCCGTGGTTTAGCAAAATCTTACAATAGAAGAGAAAATTTTCATAAAGCGTAATAAAATTTTTATACCAATTTTGAGTAAATTTTTTTACTAGATTATACGATAGCATAAAGATAGCATTTTCATTTTAAAGTTTTGGTTCTTGGACTCGTTTTCATTGCTAAAATCCTTCGAATAAAAAAAAAATTTCGGTGTACAATGAGTGTTGCAAAGTTTGAATTTTCGCGGTTTACAAATATTCGGTTTTCAATTGTTTTGTTGCTTTATGCTGGCACTCATATACCCTTCTTTTGATGGCAAGCCCAGCCATTTTGTATGTAAACTTAATTCTTGAAAGCTGTTTGTCTTGAACGCGCTATTGCTCGTCTTCGATTGTTACTTTTTTCCAAAAAATGGATCAAGAATCTCTATAAAATTTTGTATGACAAAAAAATTAAGTGCAACGAATGTTGCTTCTCGCATATGGTGAAACTACTTTGGACAAAAGCAAGGATATATGCGAGGGTGAAGACTCCTTAATGGGGTTTCCACCAAACCTAATTGATTTCTATACTAACCTTAAATATTCACCTGTGAACAATTTTAAAGCCCTATGCTATCTTTTACGAACAATTGTTTAAAAAAATGTGACATGCTGTGGAAAGATTAAACCTAAAACTTTAAGGCAAGCCCTCGCGTTTTTGCATAGCATGTATAGATGCATGCGTTCGTGGCAAGCTGTGGACTGAAATTTACAATGAGAAGAAGTTCAACGGACATGGGTGACATGTATTCCACACCTACGAAGCTGTACATAATGAACTGGAAACTGCACGAGTTAAAATTTTTGTTTGTTTTGGAGAAGAAAATTTTCTTTTATTTCTTGTGTTGGAATTCGGTATGCCTTTTTATTGCTGTTATTTAATTCGCCTTGAATTTAGTGTTGGTATTTTTACACCCACCACTTTAGAAAGGGGGTATACAAATCTAGTCATTCCGTTTGTAACACCTCGAAATATTGATCTGTGACCCCTTAAAGTATATTTATTTTGGATCGGCTCGACATTTTGACTCGATCTAGTCATGTCCGTCCGTCTGTCGAGATTACGATAGCGGTCCAACGCGTAAAGCTAGCCGCTTGAAATTTTGCACATATACTTCTAATTGATGTAGGTCGTTAGGGATTGCAACTGGGTCATATCGGATCAGATTTGGATATAGCTCCCATAAAAACCTATCTCCCGATTTGACATCTTGAGCCCCTGGAAACCGCAATTTTTGTCCGATGTGGCTGAAATTTTGCAGATAGTGTTCTGTTATGACTTCCAACAACTGTGCCAAGTACGTCCAAAATCGGTCTATAACCTGATATAGCTCCCATATATACTGATCTCCCGATTTGACTTCTTGAGCTCTAGAAGACGCATTTTTGTCCGATTTGGCCGAAATTTTTCACATAGTGTTCTATTGTGACTTCCATTTGGTGTTCTGTTATGACTTCCAACAACTGTGACAAGTACGGTCCAAATCGATCTATAACCTGGTATAGCTCCCATATAAACCGATTATCTTTGTTCGATTTCTAGAAGCTTTACTTTTTGCTGGTTTGACAAAGTTTGGTATGTAGAATAAAGTTATGCCCTTCAATTATATATTTATTTTGTTTTAATTTAATGAATTTATTTTGTATATATGCTTAGCGGAATCCTTGGTTGTGGGTTCCCAAGATTCGGGCCGGCTGAACTTAGCACGTTTTTACTTGTTTCTCTTTACTTCAGTAGAAGTGCATAATGGACATTATTTCATGTTCTTGTTTTGTTCCTTTGTTTTCGAAATATTTTGAGGAAAATCTGTTTTGTCATTAAAGTGCTATGATCTCTTAAACATAGCGTCAATTAAGAAAACGTCTTATCCGGTTTGTTCATTTAACCTATCATAACCAGTGTTGCCACTTAAGAAAAATTTTTCTATCATAATTAAAAAAAAAGAAACCTAACAAAATCGAGCAAAACCTAACAAACGTTCTATAAGCAAAGATTTTGGTATAATATTTAACACCTGCCACCGAAGGGTGCAGCATATTTGTTTTATGATTCCCTTTGCAACACATTGAATTTCCGATCCTTTAGTAAATACTTTAAAAACTATAACACGAACATTCCCACAAGGAACAGGAGCAAACTTTTCACATATCAATGAGTGCTGCCCGATCCAAAAGTTTATTCTGAATGATAATGGACCTCCTTTTTATACCCCATTTATTGAGGAGATGATATTTATGCCAATCGTCTTTAAGACATAATATGTAAGACATTCTACCACTCTTTTGAAGGATCTCCGCTTGATACATACTACAGTGGTAGGGTAATCTTCTCGATATGATCAATCCTAGTTCTTCAGAGTACATCCAAAAGCCCATCTGGTCGTCTAATGTGGATCCATTTTCTATTACCTGCGCCATTGTAGTTCCAATAGGTTTTATCAGGAATCGTGGTACTGTACCTTTTTTTTATCAGAAAACAGCTCAGGCAATGTATAAACTACACTGTCAGGAACATCGAGCATTGTCTCAATTATAACACAGTGACCGTTGCCGCATGACCAACGCGAAAGCCCCCTTAGCCCCACAGGAGTTGTCGCAGCAATTTGTCTAGCCACAATGTCCAGAGGCATTAACTGAAGTATTAAATTCAGTGCACCAGATGATGTCATCTTTAGTGCCGGTGTGATGCACAAATAACGAGTCCGTTGGATCTGGCTTAGTGTTGAACGGTAGGTAGGCTTTTGAAGTACCGTCCTCCAACCTACAACACCATAAAGCATGATAGGTCTGACAACTGCAATATATGTACAGTGCATGACACCCTTCCAAAAAGATAGATTTGAAGATCAATTCCCGTCCAGCAAATCACCATAGTATTTTTCCCTTTCAAGAACTGGAGCTTTCACTCCTCTCAAGGAGATAGATGCCACTGTAGGTAGCTTGTATCTTCTGTTGAAAAGAACTACTTCTTTCTTTAGACTAGTTTTCCATTCCATTACATTTTCATTCCATTGAGTAAGACATTCACCTATAACTTAAGAAACATTTTTAATAACAGTATTATTACCATTACCATTATGGTTGTTGCAGTGTTCAAAAAAGTAATGATGAAAAACTTGTGTTTTCAACTGTAAAAAACGAACATAGTACCAGCCATTAGACGGCTTTACGCCTAGACCACTTTCTAAGAGTGGTCTGAAGCTTTCGCCTAACCGCACTAGCCACGTCATCAACTTTTTTCCAGAGACAATTATATTTTGTTAATGGCTGTATTCCAAAGTAGAGGACAGAACACTACCTTCGGGTGTTCGTCTACTGACACACTATTTAGATCTACCTATCCCAGGCCTGTCGTAATGCATCTTTTAGTAAGTAAGTAAATGATAAACTTTCTTTGGATAGTGTTGACACAGAGACACTCTAGCGCCGTAACGATTGACGTCGGTTTTATATTGTTGAAAGCACCTTCAACGTCAGAAAATACTACCATTGTGGATTCCTTGACAGCGAGTGAACGCTCTGTATAGGCGACTAGGCCGTGAAGATCTTTTTCAGTGGATTTGCTCTTACTATATACATTAGGGCGGGTTGATTAACATAGATGAAAAAAAAAATTTTAAATCGTTTAGCAAAAACAAAAATTAAATAGAATTCTAAGAAGTTTCTCCGAAGAAATCATGTATAATAAATTAAATCCTAATCCACGCCTTTCACTTATAATTTTTTTCCTTTTTTTTATACCCACCACCGAAGGATGGGGGTATATTTATTTTGTCATTCCGTTTGCAATACATCGAAATATCCATTTCCGACCCTATAAAGTATATATATTCTCGATCAGCGTAAAAATCCAAGACGTTCTAGACATGTCCGTCCGTCTGTCTGTTGAAATCACGCTACAGTCTTCAAAAATTGAGATATTGAGCTGGAACTTTGCACAGATTCTTTTTTTTGTTCATAAGCAGGTTAAGTTCGAAGATGGGCTATATCGGACTATATCTTGATATAGCCCCCATATAGACCGATCCTCCGATTTAGGGCCTTAGGTCCATAAAAGCTGCATTTATTATCCGATTTTGCTGAAAATTGGGACAGTGAGTTGACTTAGGCCCTTCGACATCCTTCGTCAATTTGGCACAGAGTGTTCCAGATTTGGATATAGCTGCCATATAGACTGATCCTCCGATTTAGGGTCTAAGGCACATAAAAGCCACATTTATTATCCGATTTCATTGAAATTTGGGACAATGAGTTGTGTTAGGTCCTTCGACATCCTTCGTTAATTTGGACCAGATCAGTTCATTTTTGGATATAGCTGCCATATAGACCGATCCTCCAATCTAGGGACTTAGGCCCCCTGAAATTTGGGATAGTGAGTTATGTTAAGCCCTTCAACGTCCTTCGTCAATTTGGCCCAGATCGGTTCAGATTTGGATATAGTTGCCATATAGACCGATCTCTGAATTTAAGGTTTTGAGCCCATAAAAGGCGCATTTATTGTCCGATGTCGCCCTAATTTGGGACAGTGAGTTGTGTTAAAACTTTCGATATTATTTTTCAATTTGGCTCAGATTGGTCCAGATTTGGATATAGCTGCCATATAGACCGATCTCTCGATTTAAGGTTTTGAGCCCATAAAAGGCACATTTACACATTGACACAGTGACGTATGTTAGGCTGTTCGACAACCGTGTCGTTTATGGTTCAGATCGGTTTATTTTTAGATATAGCTACTAAAAAGAGCAAAATTTTGTTTTACACAATTGAAAAATGACTTGTACTTATTAGTATTTGGTCCAAATCGGAACATATTTCGATATAGCTGCTATGGGTCATAAGGTATGCATTTTTCACCGGATTTGACGAAAGGTGGTTTACATATATGGTATGGTGGTGGGTATCCAAAGTTCGGCCCGGCCGAACCTAACGCCTTTTTACTTGTTTGACAGTCATAGAAAATATTAGTAGTAAATTTAGTTGGTCTTAAAATCTTATTGAGATTCCATTGCAGGATATTGTCTGGCTTGAGATCATTGTTTAATGCTTTCTATTCAAAGAATAGCATAGCAAAAAACCTTTAAAAGTCAGCAAAAGTATGTATTTGCTAGACACATTTGACTGGTTATCCGTATCACGATTTAATTTTCGACCAAGAAAAATCATCAGCGGACGATGTCAAATGGATCATGGTGCTTTATATACCATCCCAACTAGAGTAGATAATAAATAGATTTGGATATAGCTGCCATATAGACACATCCTCCGATTTAGGGTCATAGGCCCATAAAAGCTACATTTATTATCCGATATTGCTGAAATTTAGGACAGTTAGTTGTCTTAGGCCCCTCGACATCCTCCATCAATATGGCTCAGATCGGTTCAGATTTGGATATAGCTGCCATATAGACCGATCCTCCGATTTTGGGTCTTAGGCCCATAAAAGCCACATTTATTATCCGATTTTGCTGAAATTTGGAGAAGTGAGTTATCTTAGGCCCCTTGACATTCTCCATCAATGTAGCTCAGATCGGTTCAGATTTGGATATAGCTGCCATATAGACCGGTCCTGCGATTTAGGGTCTTAGGCCCATAAAAGCC
The DNA here is from genome assembly GCF_963082655.1 of Stomoxys calcitrans. Taxonomy (NCBI): domain Eukaryota; kingdom Metazoa; phylum Arthropoda; class Insecta; order Diptera; family Muscidae; genus Stomoxys; species Stomoxys calcitrans. The sequence continues at coordinate 143,450,190 of NC_081553.1, read as the reverse complement.
ACATTTATTATCCGATTTTGCTGAGATTTGACACACTGACTTATGTTTTGCTTTTCGGCATCCGTGTCGTATATAGTTCAGATCGGTTTATTTTTAGATATAGCTACTAAAAAGACCGATATTTTGTTATATACAATTGAACAATGACTTTTACTTATTAGTATTTGGTCCAAATCGGAACATATATTGATATAGCTGCTATGGGGCATAAGGTATGAGTTTTGCACCGGATTTTGACGAAAGGTGGTTTACATATATATTCGAGGTGGTGGGTATCCAAAGTTCGGCCCGGCCGAACTTAACGCCTTTTTACTTGGTCCATGGTTTGATATAGCTGCCATATAAACCGATCTTGGGTTTTGACTTCTTGAGCTTTAAGAAGGCGAAATTCTTATCCGATTTGATTTGAAATTTTGAAATTTTGCACATAGTGTTTCGATATCACTTCCAACAACTGTGCAAAGTATGGTTCAAATCGGTCCATAACCTGGTATAGCGGCCATATGAACCGATATTGGATCTTGACTTTTTGAGCCGCTAGAGGGCGCAACTCTCATTTGATTTGGCTGAAATTTTGTATGAGATGTTTTATTATGATTTTCAACAACTGTGCTTAGAATGCGCAATTCTGTACTTAACCTTATATAGCTGCCATATAAACCAATCAGTGATCTTGACTTCTTGAGCCTCTAGAGGGCGCAGTTTTTATCCAATTTGCATGAAAATGTACAACTGCTTCTCCTATGATCTTCAACGTACATGTCAAATATGGTCTGAATCTATCTTGATACAGTTCGCATCTATAGCTTGATACAGCTGCCATATAAACCGATCTTCCGATTTTGCTTCTTGAGCCCCTAAAAGATGCAATTCGTATCCGAATGGACTGAAATATTACACAATGACTTCTACAATGTTTATCATTCAATTCATTTATGGTCCCAATCGGACTAAAACTTGATATAGCTCCAATAGCATAACTGTTCTTATTCATTATTCTTTGTTTGCCTAAAAAGAGATACCGCGCAAAGAACTCGACAAATGCTGTCCATGGTGGAGCGTATATAAGATTCGGCCCAGCCGAACTTAGCACGATCTTACTTGTTTTAGTTGAAATAGCATTAAGAAATGTTTGCTAATATAGCGGCCCTATGTTTGTTGAAATAGCAGTAATGTCTGCATTCGCATTTTCAGCAGACAAAAACTGCTGTTTTAGCAAACATGTTTGCTGCTTTGAATAACAGATCTGGTTGATTGAAAACTGATCCAATGCACACTAATTTTATTATTTTTTTCTTCGCAATATATAAAAGCGTGATTTACTTACTAGCTGATGACTGCTCAGCCTAAACGGCTTAAGCTAGAATTATGAAATTTTGCAGAAATGGTGCATGTTTGTGCAGTGTGAACGGAAAGTAGTGGGAGAATGATTTTGGGCTCAAATTGAGAAGCTCTTTCAAAAAATTGGATTAGTGAAAAAAATCTTCCAAAATAGTATCGGAAGTTGGAGAAATAGTACTTTTAGTACTGCAATGGGCACTATTCGGTACTTTCTTTTTTTTAGCTACTAAAAAAAAGTACCAACAATTTACGAATTTAGAGATTTGCCTTAAAAGACCTCTGCTACAAAATTATGAGGATGAACAAAAATGGACAAAATAGTATTGGTAATGGGAGAAAATGTACGTTAGTACCGCAATTCGTACCATTTGGTAATTCCTTTACAGATGGAGTTAGAGGTCTAAAATTTGGCATGTAGGTACTACTAGGAAAAATATGATGGGTGACTAGGTTAGGTTGAAAATAGGATGCGGATATTCATCCGCCCCATGCCACTATGGACATACACCTAAGCCAGTTATTGGCTTGTTGTGCGTTATAAATACTAAAAATTAACCTCGAAAAAGAAAATTTAAGTCAGGAATACCGTGCTACTTACAAAATTCCTAATTGTTTTCCATACCCCGACCCTTAATTGGTTTATGTCCGGTATTGTCTCCTCCCCCAAGTGCCGGTGTCTGTTAGCTGTAAAAGCCGGGCAATGACATAAGAATTGTTCCAACGTCTCATCATATTCCCCACTTGCCCTACACATGCTATCACTTGACGTACCGATTTTGTATAAGTGATATTGTAGTTCTATGTGTTTTTCATCTTCCTACCAACCATTTCGCTACTCCACATTATTATATGCGCATTCGTAGCCAACGCTCTTGGACTGCGTCGATCCGAAAGGTTTCGAGTTAACCAAGTTAATTGACGGCAGTCCTCTGCACTGCCAAATCTCCTGCTTATTAATTCCCCCTTACTCTGCTGTGGGCCGGCACTCAAACGATGCGGATCGTAATGGGTGACAAAATGTTCTATTCGTGCATATTGGTATCAAAATGTGCTAAAGAGTACGAAATAGCATATCATCGCCTACAGCGAGCGGGGACAGCTAAAACTAAGCAAACGTGACAAATCGTACCAGGAGTGGAAGAAAACTTACTAATTGTGGTGTAATTGGTACCTTGAAAGCATATATTGGACAACTAGAAGACTTTTTGAAAATCGTACATATAGGTACCTAAACATTGAAAATGGAAGATTTTTTGAAATTCGTTAATTTAATTTCTAAAACGTAGAAAATGGTAATCCTATGCACAGTGCGATAAAGCTCTAAAACTTGACATGCAGTTACACCATGGCAGTATATTGTGGGCAACTAGAATAACAACTAGAACTTATATGGTTGAAAAGTCCTCTAACCAAATACGAAACGCGTCCCATAGTGGTTGGTGTGTGTTGCTATCTTTGGCTTTCCTTTTCCATTTGCATATCCGATCACTGAGCTCATCTCTCGTCTCGAAAGAGAAACAAACAAAAATTGCAAAAACTTGAAAATGACAAAATAAATTTAGTTGAAGAGATTAATTTCAATCTACATACCAAACTTTGTCAAACCAGCAAAAATTAAAGCTTCTAGGAAAAGAACAAAGATAATCGAGAGAACGGTTTATATGGGAGCTACACCAGGTTATAGACCGATTTGGACCGTACTTGGCACAGTTGTTGGAAGTCATAATGAAACACTACATGTAAAATTTCAGCCAAATCGGGACCGATATGGCCCATTTACATTACCAACCGACCTACACTAATGAGAAGTATTTGTGCAAAATTTCAAGCGGCTAGCTTTACTCCTTTGGAAGTTAGCGTGCTTTCGACAGACAAACGGACGGTCGGACTGACGGACGGACACGGCTAGATCGACATAAAATGTCGCGACGATCAAGAATATATATACTTTATGGGGTCTCAGACGAATATTTCGAGTAGTTACAAACAGAATGACCAAATTAGTATACCCCCCATCCAATGGTGGAGGGTATAAAAACTGCACTATATACTTCTCTGTATTTGTCACAGTTCTAATCAAAATTTTTGCGATGACACGAGCGGTACAGCTGATGACTATAATGGCCGGATAAGAGACAAAACGCGAAAAGATTAGCTGATATTAAAACGTGAGTAGTTTAAAACCTCAAGGTTTTAATATCAGCTAGTGCATGAACCATTCCTTCGCATATCCTTGGTCCCTGGATAAGAACCACCTTTAATCCTCCTGTCATCAGAAGGACCTTTAGTGGCGCCGAAGCCGACTTACTATGTTGGAGATTTATCTGCGGACCATAGTCAAGAATCAGATTTTCCACCACTGTTGCGTTAGCTACTGAGCGAACAAGCACAGGGCAGCTTTTTTTGTCCGTCGATGCTCTAGGCGCAGTTACGTATGTTAATGCAGATATGCACAAAACAAAAATTAGAATTTATGTGTGATTTATGCTCTATAAATATTTCTAATTCACTCCGTAAATAAAAATTAAATTATTTGACAGAACGAATGAAGTTTTTTAAAAGTAAATACATATAATAATCATAATAACTTTTCCCCTCTTGTCTACCGTTGAATCAGAAGAAAACATTGTTCTTTAATTGAAAATAGAAAAAATATGCTTTTAATCACGCGTGTTTCGTTGCTGTCTCAATAATTGACTGAAGCCAAGAGAATACGAGTACGTGTGAATTAAGCATCAACTCTAGCGCAAAAAGAATTTAGTTTTGTGCACCCTATCCCCGCTACTCTTTCTTTTATAATTCGGAAACGTTGCAATTCTGCACTGTTTCCGAATTTTTCATTTCGGCAAATCGAAAAACCTGTTAAGATGTTTTGTTTCCTAAAACTACTCATTGATCTTTGTTCAAAAAGACCTCAAATTCGAGTTCCAGGAATTTGCTTAAATTTTGTGAGTGCGCACAATGGGATAGAATCGAAAAAAAAAAATAATTAAAAATATGCTATTTGAGAACGTAGGGAGATAGCTCTTGAAATTTGAAATGGTTAGAGCTGGGATCATGCGCAAAATTTCAAGGCCCTAGGTGGTCCGGTTGTGGCATGATTTGGATTGGTGACAAAATTTACAATGCAGCATGCGACAACATACGATTATTCAGTTAGAACGTATACAGTTTAAAATTGAAAAAAATATAAAAAAGTGGATGTTCTGCATTTTTTGGTAAAAAAAATTAGTTTCATTGATTAGTCTTTATTGAAAAAAGCTACACACAATACCCCAACTTTTTCCTTTTTTGAATAAGATATGTCAATTTAAACGTATGCAATATTTACTTCAAAACAGGCATTTTTATACCCACCACCGAAGGATGGGGGTATATTAATTTTGTCATTCCGTTTGCAACACATCGAAATATCCATTTCCGACCCTATAAAGTATATATATTCTTGATCAGCGTAAAAATCTACAACGATGTAGACATGTCCGTCCGTCTGTCCGTCCGTCTGTTGAAATCACGCTACAGTCTTTAAAAATAGAGATATTGAACTGAAACTTTGCACAGATTCTTTTTTTGTCCATAAGCGAGTTCGAAGATGGGCTAAATCGGACTATATCTTGATATAGCCCCCATATAGACCGATCCGCCGATTTAGGGTCTTAGGCCCATAAAAGCCACATTTATTATCCGATTTAGCTGAAATTTGGGACAGTGAGTTATGTTAGGCCCCTCGACAGCCTTCGTCAATTTGGCCCAGGTCGGTCCAAATTTGGATATAGCTGCCATATAGACCGATCCTACGATTTAGGGTCCTAGGCCCATAAAAGCCACATTTATTATCCGATTTTGCTGAAATTTGGGACAGTGTGTAGAGTTAGGCCCTTCAACATCCTTTGCCAATTTGGTTCAGATCGGTCTAGATTTGGATATAGCTGCCATATAGACCGATTCTCCGATTTATGGTCTTAGGCCCATAAAAGCCACATTTATTATTCGATTTTGCTGAAATTTGAGACAGTGAGTTGTGTTAAGCCCCTCGACATCCTTCGTTAATTTGGCCCAGATCAGTCACGATTTAGATATAGCTGCCATATAGATCGATCCTACGATTTAGGGTCCTAGGCCCATAAAAGCCACATTTATTATCCGATTTTGCTGAAATTTGGGACAGTGTGTAGAGTTAGGCCCTTCAACATCATTTGCCAATTTGGTTCAGATCGGTCTAGATTTGGATATAGCTGCCATATAGACCGATTCTCCGATTTATGGTCTTAGGCCCATAAAAGCCACATTTATTATTCGATTTTGCTGAAATTTGAGACAGTGAGTTGTGTTAAGCCCTTCGATATCCTTCGTCAATTTGGCCCCGATCGGTTCAGATATGGATATAGCTGCCATATATACCGATCCTCCTAATTAAGGGTCTAAGGCCCATAAAAGTCACATTTATTATCCGATTTTGCTGAAATTTGGGACAGTGAGTTGCGGTGAGTCCTTTGACATCCTTCGTCAATTTGGCCCAGGTCGGTCCAGATTTGGATATAGCTGCCATATAGACCGATCCTACGATTTAGGGTCCTAGGCCCATAAAAGCCACATTTATTATCCGATTTTGTTTAAATTTGGGACAATGAGTAGAGTTAGGCCCTTCGACATCCTTTGTCAATTTGGCTCAGATCGGTCCAGATTTGGATATGGCTGCCATATAGACCGATCTCTCGATTAAAGATTTTGGGCCCATAAAAGGCGCAATTACTGTCCGATGTGGCCGAAATTGGGGACAGTGGGTTAAATTAAGCCCCTCGACATAGTTCTGCAATATGGCACAGATCGGTTCAGATTTGGATATTGCTGCCATATAGCCCGATCTCTCGATCTAAGATTTTGGGGTCATAAAAGGCTCGTTTATTGTCCGATGACGCCGAAATTTGGGACGGTGAGTTATGTTAGGCCCTTCGATATTCTTTTTAAATTTGATCCAGATCCGTTCAGATCTGCCATATAGACCGATATCCCGATCTATAGTCTTGGTCCCATAAAGTCGCATTTAAATCCGATTTCGCTTAAATTTTGCACAGTGACTTATGCTAAGCATTTCGACATCCGTTTAGTACATGGTTCAAATTGGTTTAATTTTAGATATAGCTACTTAAAAGACCAATATTTTGTTATACGCAATTGAAAAATAACTTGTACTTATAAGTATTTGGTCCAAATCGGAACATATTTCGATATAGCTGCTATGGGGCATAAGGTATGCATTTTTCACCTGATTTTGACGAAAGGTGTTTCACATATATACCCGAGGTGGTGGGTATCCAAAGTTCGGCCCGGCCGAACTTAACGCCTTCTTACTTGTTTTAAATTGGAAAAACCCCTCGAGTTCTGAAAATGCAAAGCCAACATCCCCCTTTTGGGTTTATGTTTTTGATACCCACCACCATAGGATAGGGGGTTTATCCATTTAGTCATTCCGTTTGCAACACATCGAAATGGCCATTTCCGACCCTACAAACTATATATTTTTCGGATCTTCGTAAAATTCTAAGGCCTCAAAACGATGTTCGTGTGTCTGTCAGCATTCATTAATTGAGATATTGAGCTAAAATTTAGCAGAGATAAGTTTTTTGCTGCACGCAGTTTAAGTTCTTGATCGGGCCATATTTGGATAAAGCTGCCATATAGGCCGATCAGCCGGTTAAGGTTCTGCAGCTCATAAAAACTGCATTTATTATTTGATTTCGCTGAAATTTGAAACAGTGAAATGTTTTGAGCCTCCCGATATTCGATCCAAATATGAAATATTTCGGTCTATATTTCGATATAGGTTAGGTTAGGTTGAAAAGAGGGTGCAGATATTAATCCGCCCCATGCCACTATGGACATAGACCTAAGCCAGTAATCGGCTTGTTGTGTGCTCCAAAAACTATAAAGTAATCTCTAAAAAGAAAATTTAAGTCAGGAATACCGTGCTACTTACAAAATCCTTAAATGTTTTAAATACCGCTCCCCTAAGTTGGTTCATGTCTAATATTGTGTCTCCACCTAAGTACCGGTATCTGTTGGACGCGAAAGCCGGGCAATGACAAAGGAAATGCTCCAACGTCTCATCATCTTCCCCGCATGCCCTACACATGCTATCACTTGCCGCACCGATTTTACATAAGTGAGCTCGTAGTGCTATATGTATCGTTATGATACCAATAGCTATACTGACTTCCTTCTTGCTTCCTTTCAGTAATAGCCTCGTCTTCTCACGATCTGGATACCCCCATAGGATTTTCGCCGTCCTACCGACCGTTTCGCTTTTCCACAATGTTGCATGCGCATTTGTCGCCCACTCCCTTAACTCGGACTGCGTCGACCCGAAAGGCTTCGGGTTAACCAAGTTTATTGACGGCAGTCCTCTGGCCTTCACCGCCAAATCGTCTAAACTTTCATTTCCCCTTACTCCATTATGACCCGGCACCCAAACGATGCGGATTTTCCCATCCTCAAAGAAGGCGTTACTCTCCTTCTTACACAGCAAGACTGTTCGTTACCTTACCGTCCTGGTTGTTATTGCCCTTATGAAAATTTTTCTGTCGGTAAAGATGTTCAGACTTGACGTCTTCGCGTTAGCACCACACCTCTTCACGCATTCCGTGATCGCCCGGATCTCCGCCTGCAGGACCGCATTATGGTCAGGCAGTCTAAAACAGATGTCAGTCCCTGGGTTTTCAATGTAAACCCCCAGGCCCACTCTGTCCTCTAGCTTTGATCCATCCGTGTAACATGATCTTCCAGATGGCAATACTAGGGTTCCGTCAATCCAAGACTGTGCCGATGGCAGGTATCCGATCGCAAACCTCTCCACTTCCTTCCAGGTTTCCCATCGTCGCCTCGATTATATCGCGATGGTAAGAGCTGCTCCCATCCTCAATCCATTCTCCCATCGCCTCACACTTAATCTGTATGTCAATGGGTCGGATATCTAGAATAGTCTCCAGTGCCCTAGTGAGCGTGGTCCTCATCGCCTATGCCGACACAACATGTTCTCTGAACTTGTTGTATGGTCCTTACGATCCTTTTTCTCCATACTAGTCCACCAAACTACCGAGGCGTAAGTAAATATTGGTCTAATCACGCTCCTGTAGAGCCAGTGGACTATCCTAAGAGTCAGGTCCCATTTTGAGCCTACGGCCCGTCTATATAGTTTTTTTTTCAGTTTCCTGTCCAAGATCACACCTAAGTATTTGACCTTGTCAGATATCGAAATCGTCTTATTGAGGAAACGTGGTGCGTTAAATTCGCCCACCTTCGTCTTCCTCGTGAACAGGCATATTTCAGTCTTCTCTGGGTTAACATTGAGACCTCTGGGTCTAGCCCAGTCATATGCCATATTCAAGACCCTTTCGGCCCTTCTGCATAGCTCGTTCAAAATATTATGTATTAGAATTATTATAACATTGTCTGCGTAGCAGACGGGTTCAAATCCCTCCTCAGTCAGCATCCGTAATAGGTCATTTGTGGTGGTCACCCGTAGGAGTGGTGATAAAATGACCCCCTGTGGCGTGCCCTGTGCCACTTTCTCCCTTATATTTATGCCATTGGACACACAATTTATCCACCTGTTCTTTAACATATATTTTATCCAGAGTCTAAGGACCGAGTCCACACCGTACTGGTCTAAGGATTGGATAAGTGTGTCGCTCCGCACATTGTTAAAAGCCCCCTCGATGTCAATGCATACCGCCAGTGTGTTCGTTTTGGCATCGAAGGATTCTTCTATTTTATGCACAACCACGTGCTGGGCAGTCTCCACCGACCTTCCCTTGACATAGGCATGCTGTTTGTATTTCAGCAGTTCGCTTGATGTCCTACTCTTTATCATGGTGTCCACAATTCATTCCAAGGTTTTGAGTAAAAAGGACGTAAGGCTTATGGGACTGCAGGCCTTTGGTGTCGCATAACTTGCATTGCCGGGCTTGGGTATAAACACCACTCTTGCCTCCTGCCAGGCTTTGGAGTATATGAAAGTCCTAGGCACACTGTGAAAGTTTTGGCCAGACGAGGCGCCAGATAGTCTCTTTCTCTCTCTGTAGTAACGCCGGAGATATTCCATCAGGTCCGGGTGACTATAATGGTTTGAAGCTCCTCAAGGATTCCTTCACATAAATTCCGTTATTATAAACCTTCGATCAACGTCATTATTCCAAGATTCCGGTGTCTCCGTGGGTCCCGTCGTATCCTGTGGAAAATGGGTTTTCATCAAAAGCCTCAACAAGTCCTCCGCTGTCTCTGCTCTCACTCCCATATCGTCTACTAAAGTTTGAGTTTGGTCATGGGTTTTTGAGAGAAACTTTTTTATCTTGGCGGCGTCATTAACGCTATCGACTTGTTCGCAGAAAAGCTTCCAGGAGGCACGTTTTGCCGCTCTGGTAATCTCATTGTATTCCTTAAGCCGTGTGTAATACACATCCCAATAAACTTTCGCTTTTTTACGACGTGCTCTGTTAAAAAGTCTGCGAGCTCTTTCCCAATATTGCGAATCTCTCCGGTCATCCAGGGTTTTTCTTGGGCTGATTTCCTTTCCCGAAGAGGACAACTATCTTCGAAGGATCCCACCAGTGCAGTCGTAATCCTGTTGACATTATCGTCAATCTCCTTTATGCTTGGGCAATCTAAATTATCTTGCCCAAGTCTTCTTCTGAGTAGCCTTCCGAATTTTGTCCAGTTGGTTTTCAACTTACTCCGGAAGCTTATAGAAGTTGGCGCTGGCCGTGCTATTTTAAACCTAATGTAGTGATGGTTAGTGGCGGTGTCGGAGAGTCGAAAGGCAGATAAAGTGATGCCAGGTATGCTCCACCATCTCCCTGTCTCACCACTGTTGCATCCGACGTTGACAACTCTGGGGAAAATATATAATTCAAATTTATATGATAAATAACACAGGTCCTCGGCCGATCTCTCTTTTTAGTTTTTACGTTTGGGAATAAAAGAAGTCAACGGTGCCAAGTCAGGACTATACCGCAGATGACTCATCAAATCGATGTTTTGAGTGCTCAAAAATGCAGTTGTTTCATATTTTTGGAGCATTTCTTTCGACCAATCAACGCGAGCCTTTTCGGGCAATTGACAAAATTGTGTGGGATCCCAATGTTCAATGCCTAAGGTTGTCTTAATCTCACAATAGGCAAGCACCAATGGTTTTTGGAACAACAACTGATTTTGGATGACCTTCACGAAATTAGTCTTGGAGTGAACTATGAAACGGTTGAATTCACCATACCATTGATAAACACTGGTCATTGATTATCGCCAAAAATTTAATTACGGATATCGATGCACTGTTGTTGAGTTAATCCACGTCGATAGTTGTAAAAAATAATCGCACCAAAAAGTGCACGATTTTATTCCATTTTTTGGGCGAGATGAATCTTTTAAGTAACTGCTAACAACACAAATAGTGCTCGTATGTCAAACATTAGGTTTAAAAGTACTTATAGCCTCAAAAATTTCAAGCTTTACGATCGAACTGTCAGTTGGCGGATTGCAACACAAGGGTTGTCCAATCCCGAAATCTAAAAGGCAACCCTCGCATAAGGAAAATTCGTATGCGCTTAAATACCAATTTCGTACAAATTTGTTGTATGATAACCCTTAATTAATAACATATAAATTTAGAAGTATTGAAGTGTTTCTTAAAAAGTATTCTTTTTTTTCTGTGAAATATAAAAAATGATTTTAAGGTATGAGGTATAAGCAGAATAAATAAAAATTAGATTTTGTTTATGTTAGATAGTAGACGTAATAGTTTCCAGGAGTATTTTACCAAGTGCTTGTACATTGTGAAATAAATTATAGTATAATAGTATTTTTAATTTTTTAAATATTTTACAATTTTTGTTTGTTTCGCTTTTTGAGACGAGCTCAATGATCGAATATTACAAATGGAAAAGGAAAGCCAAATATAGCAACACACACCCACCACTACAGGACGCGTTTCGTCTTTGGTTAGAAGACTTTTCAACCATATTAGATGTGATGGTTTCAAGGGCCGTACGTTGGTATGTTGTATTTGAATCGTATCAATAGCGAAAATGCATCTATGATACAATTACCACATTAACCACGCTCGACAACCCTGTCTATTAGCTGTACTTTTTCCCAATGCATGTGTTTTTTTGTGTAATGACAGACTTTTTTTATGGCAATTACACTAGTTCCGTGGTACACATGATTCTGCGCATCTGTAGGAAGTTGTATTGAGGCTGCAAACTGTAAAATTGTGTGAAAATTAGATGATATTTGCTAGTAAAATAATTATAATTCTAATCGAATTAATAACCTTAAAAAAACCAAAGCAGGCTGCTGCTTTGGTTATATAGTCACACTTTTCTCAAACATAACATCTACTCACATAACATACTTTCTCATACTCACTCTCACATTTGCTCGAAATTAAATGTTAAGAAAAACTACGAACCACGTCCGCTACCGAAATATACCAACACATTCAAAGGCAGACAAATCATATCCACACATACACATTCAAAGAAATACACACATTTTTTGACAATAAGTTGTCATTTACTTTGCTGAAATTCTGTTAAAAAATATTAAATTAGGATTATTATGATCAACATTTGCAATCATTTATGAAAAATATGAATTTTGTCATAAGCAACTGACTACAAACAAACGAATTTTGTTCTTAATGTGTGTACGAATTTCCCAAAAAAAAAAATAATTTAAAGCAACCTGATTGTTTGGTAAAGCAGTTATCTTGTTCAAGATTTTAATGAAATCGTCTTAAAAGTGAATTTCCTTATTTAATTGATCATACCTGTACATGTATGTACATCTATACAACGTGGTGGACTTCATACTGAAATGTCCTTAAAATATATGGTAATAAGCTAATAAGTAAGATTTTGCTAAATAATTTTTCCATACAAACTTATTTTGTATGTCACAATTAAGGTTGTAAATTTACTTTCCGCAAGTATTTTTGAACGAGAATTAAAGATTTTTAAACTGGTTATATGAAAAAATTTTTAGAAAATTTCCATACCCATTTTAAGTATAGGAACTAATTGTAATTTCTTTGAATATATGACATGTTTCCAAAATTTAGCAAATTTTCATAACAAGAGAGAAAAATTTCATAAATCATTTTTTCAGTGTACAGGCAGTTTTCTTAAAATCGATCAGACTAGCGATTGAACGAATAAAGATATCCACTTGAAAAGATATCCAATGTATTACATTGGGGATTTCAAATGGCTAATATCTCTTATGATTCGCTTATAGATATAGCTCACCTATAAACCGATCTTCCATTTGAGTTATTGAGTTCTTGGAAGCCGCAATTTTTGCTCAATTTGGCTGAAAATTTGCACGTTGCATTATGGTACGCCTTCAAACAACAGTTTCACATTCGGTCCAATTCGTTCAATAACCTGATATAGATCGCATATAAACCGATCTCCTGATTTGATATCTTGAACCACTAAAAGCTGAAATTGTTATTCGTTATGATTTCCAAAACGTGGTCATATCGGTCTTTAATATGATATAGGTAAAGTAAGGTTGAAAAGATGGAGCGTATAATTTTCCGCCCCATGCCACTATGGATATACACCTAAGCCAGTAATCGGTTTGTTCTGTGCTTTAAAAATTAACAAGTAAAAGCGTGCTAAGTTAGGCGAGGCCAAATATTATATACCCTCTACCATGGATCGCATTTGTCAAGTTCTTTTCCCGGCATCTCTTCCTAGGCAAAAAAGGATATAAGAAAAGATTTGCTCTGATATTAGAGCGATATCAAGATATGGTCCGGTTTGGACCACAATTATGTGTAAAATGTCAGCCATTTCAAATAGGAATTGCGTTCTTTAGGGGTTCAAGAATTAAAATAGAGAGATCGATTTATATGGGCCGATTTGAACCATACTTGTCACAGTAGTTGGATATCATAACAGAACACGTCGTGCAAAATTTCCTTCCAATCGGATAAGAATTTCGCACTCTAGAGACTTAAGAAGTCAAATCCCCAGATCTGTTTATATGACAGCTATATAAAGTTATGGACCGATTTGAACTATAGCACAGTAGTTGGATATCATTACAAAACACGTCGTGCAAAATTTCATTGCAATCGGATAAGAATTGCGCACTCTAGAGGCTCAAGAAGTCAAGACCCAAGATCGGTTTATATGGCAGCGATATCAAAACATGGACCGATTTAAACAATACTTAGCGCATTTGTTGGAAGTGGTATCAAAACACCACGTGCAAAATTTCAGTCAAATCGGGCCAAAATTGCGCCCTCTAGAGACCCAAGATTTGTTTATATGGCAGCTATATCAAAACATGGGCCGATATGGCCCATTACAGTCCCAACCGATCTACACTTATAAGCAGTATTTGTGCAAATTTTAAGCGGCTAGCTTTACACCTTCGAAAGTTAGCGTGCTTTTGACAGACAGACGGACGGACATGGCTAGATCGACATAAAATGTCGCGACGATCAAGCGCGACTACCACTGTAACTACTCGAATATTTCGAGTAGTTACAAACAGAATGTCGAAATTAGTATACCCCCTATCTTATGGTGGAGGATATAAAAATCAATTTGTGTTTGTTTGTAGGTTTGTTTGTTTGTGTGTTCCTTATAGACTCAGAAGCGGCTGAACCGATTTTCTTGAAATTTTCACACATGGTGCATAATGACTCCGTGGTGAAAACAGGGCACTTCATTTTTTGATATCTGAAGGGGGGCGGACCCTCCCCCTTACCCTAATTTTCAGAAACGCCAGATCTCGGAGATGGGTAGTGCGATTTAAGCGAAATTTTGTGTGCTCTCATATAGTACCCTAAAAATAAAAATTTGGTATCCAAATTTTGGATGGGGTGTCTAGGGGGGCCGCCCCACCCTAAAACCCACCAAACATATATTAAGATCAATTACGACAATATGGGACTCAAATGAAAGGTATTACGATAAGAAACCGTGTCTGATATCCAATTGTCTGACCAAGTGCTAGGGGGACCACCCCAAGCCCCAAAACACCCCTATATCGGACCTATTTTTCGACCATGGCAACATGGGACTCAAATGAAAGGTAGTTCCAAGTAGAATACGAATCTGATATCCAACTGTGGGACCAAGTTTCTGGGGGTCCACCCCTTCCCCAAAATACCCCCCAAACTGGACTTATTTACTGACCGTGGGAATATGGGGCTTAAATAAAAGGTTTTTGAATGTAGAATACGAATCTGATATCCAAATGTGGGATGAAGTGTTTGGGGGCCGCCTCTCCCCAAAAACATCCCCATAACCAAATTTGGGGACAAATTTACGACCATTGCAATATGGGGCTCAAATGCAAGGTCTTTGGGAGTAAAGCACAACTTTGATATCAATATTCGGGAAAAGTGTCTATGGGGCCACCCCACCCCCACAACACCACCAATATAGTAAGTATTTGCTGACTATTGCAATATGGGGCTCAAATAAGAGGGTTTTTAAAGTGGAACACGAATCCGAAATATATTTTCAAGCACAACTCACTGAGTGGCCGCCCATAACCCAAAACACCTCCCAAGCCGGTCATGTTCGCCGACTATGGAAATATGGGGCTCAAATTTGGGAGTAGACCACGTATCTGATATCAATTTTAGGGACCAACTGTCTAGGGGACGTCCCACCACCATAACAATAGGACATATTCGCTCACCAAGACATTTCGGGTCTTAAAGAGAGTGTAACTTACAAAAATACCCCAAAGGGTAACAATTTTTCGACCATGCCAATATGTGGCTCAAATGAAAGGTATTTGAGATTAGAAAACGAATTTGATTACCAATTTTGGGACCATGTTTGGGGGACGCCTCATAGTGTAAACTACCCTAAGCCAATGGCAATATGGGGTTTAATTAAATGATTTTTGAATGAAGAGCACGATGCTGATATTTTTTGCAGGGTCAAGTGCCTGGGGGACCACCTTACCCCCGAAAACACCCCTAAATCGGATATCATGAGAGTAGCGGACTGAAATAAAGTATTCTAAGAATGGAGTACACCTTACATCCAAACTTAAATTCGTATACCAATAAAGATCATACGGGATTCGGACAAAGGCACTTATATTGTTAAGCGATGAGTCAAGCGATATACTATAGTCGTAGCATGGTATTTCACTAAAAGCTCTTTACTTGTCGCAAATAAATATTCCAAGGAAACTTTTGTTCCATATAAAGTAAAAGAAGGCGAAGCGGAGCGGGCCCGGGTCAGCTAGTACAATATAAATTAAGTTGTATGGCATAGTTTTATTCTACATACCAGTAAAAATTTAAGGTTCTAGGAACCGAACAAGGATGGTCGAGATACCGGTTTACATGGGAGCTATATCAGGTTGGAAGCTGATTTTGGCCGTACTTGGCACAGTTATTGGAAGTCATAACAAATACCGCATGCAAAGTCGGACAATAATTTCGGCTTGTAAGGGCTCAAGAAGTCAGATCGGGCGATCGTTTTATATGGGAGCTATATCAGATTATAGATCGATTTGGACTGTCGAAATCACGATAACGGTCGAACCCGTAAAGCTACCCACTTGAAATTTGGGCATATACTTCTAATTGATGTAGGTCGTTGGGGATTGCAAGTGGCCCATATCAGATTTGGATATAGTTCCCATATAATCCGATCTCTGGATTTGACTTCTTGAACACCTGGAAGCCATAATTTCGGTCCGATTTGGCTGAAAATTTTCACGTAGTGTTCTGTTATGACTTCAGTGCTAGGCACGGTCCAAATCGTTTTATATTCGTTCTATAACCCAAATCGTTCTTGAGCCATTGTAAGCCACAAGTTTCGTCCGATTTGACTGAAATTTTACACGTAGTGTTCTTAAATGCCTTTCAATAAGGTATTAAAAACGGTCCAAATCGGTCTATAACCTGATATAGCTCCCATATAAAACAATGCCCCGATTTTGCTTCTTGAGCCCCTGCAAACCGCAATGACTTCTACAAAGTTCAGCCCTCAACTCATTTGTGGTCCGAATCGGATTATAACTTGATATAGCTCCAATAGCGTAACAGTTCTTATACATTATTCTTTGATTACCTAAAAAGAGTTACCATGCAAACTCGACAAATGCGATCCATGGTGGAGGGTATATAAGATTCGGCCCTGTCGCACGCTCTTACTTATTTAATAAACAAGTAAAAGCGTGCTAACTTCGGCCGAGCCAAATCTTATACACCCTCCACCATGGATCGCATTTGTCAAGCTCTTGCCACGGTATCTCTTTTTAGCAAACAATGGATAAAAGAAAAGAATTGCTATGTTATTGGAACAATATCAAGGTATGGTTAATTTCGGACAATAATTAAACTGAAAATTGGAGACCATAGTAGAAGTCGTTGTGTAAAATTTCAGCCAAATCTAGTAAGACTTGCGCACTTTAGGGGCTGAAGAAATAAAATAGGGAGATCGGTTTATAGGGGAGCTGTATTAGGCTATAAACCGATTCATGTCATATTCAACACGTATGTTAAAGGTCACGAGAATTTTAGCCAAATCGCAAAATACTTGCGCCCTTTAGAGTCTCAAGAAGTCAAGATCCCATATCGGTTTAAATGGCGGCTATATCAGGTTATGGATCGATTTGAACTATTCTTAGCACAAATGTTGAAAGTTAAATCAAAACCACTCATGCAAAATTTCAGCTAAATCGGATAATATTTGCGCCCTCTAGTGGCTCAAGAAGTCAAGACCCCAGATTTTTTTATATGGCAGATATATCAGGTTATGGATCGATTTGAACTATTCTTAGCACAGATATTGAAAGTTAAATCTAAACCACTCAAGAAGTCAAGACCCCAGATCGGTTTATATGGCAGCTATAACAGGATATGGACCGATTTGAACTATTCTTAGTACAGTTGTTGAAAGTCATAACAAAACACGTCATGCAAAATTTCAGTCAAATCGGATAATAATTGCGTCCTCTAGCGGCTCAAGAAGTCAAGACCCCAGATTTTTTTATATGGCAGCTATATCAGGTTATGGATCGATTTGAACTATTCTTAGCACAGATATTGAAAGTTAAATCTAAACCACTCAAGAAGTCAAGACCCCAGATCGGTTTATATGACAGCTATATCAGGTTATCGACCGATTTCAATTATACTCCGCACAGTTGTCGGATAAGAATTGTAGCAGCTCAAGAATATATATTTATACTTTATGGGGTCTTAGACGTATATTTCGAAACAGAATGACGAAATTAGTATACCTCCTTCCTATGGTGGAGGGTATAAAAATTGCCTATTTTGAGGTACAAATAGAACCCATTTAAGTTGACATATCTTGTTCAAATTTCACTTAAAACGCATCTACTGTATGTACTTTTCAAAAAAAAAAAAAATAATGTTATTAAAGCAAGTTTTTTCAATAAGGACTGATAAAATAAAATATTTGTTTGTCAAAAAAATTTAAAAAATACACTTTTTTCTCATTCTTTGACTATCAACCTGTATAACTTTTATCTGAATAATCAGATGTGGATACATTTTGCAGATTAGTCGTACTAAATTTTTTCACGAATCCAATTCATGCATAAAAATTAAAATCGAACCACAAATGCTTTCGTAAATTGGTAACGTACAGCCTTCAAGGCCTCCACACCTAATTTGATTCAAAATTCTCCCCATACACGCAAAAAAAAAATTGTTTGACATAAAGGAAATTTTGCTCAGTAAACTTCTTTACTGAATAATTTTGGTCTTTGTTTACAATAAAAGTATATGTTTATTGCGATAAATTCTTGCAAGAATTTTTGACAAATATAAAGTGACAAGTCGCAATACCTTTCATTCTTGATATATAGAACATGTTATTCGGGGATTCAACAATTTTTTTTATTTATAAATAAATTTAATATCAAACGTTAAAAACGGGTTGTGCATATTGAAAAGGATGCCAAGTTCAATTTAATGTTGTAGCATAATTCAAACTCAAATTCTTATCAATTATAAGCATATATCAAATGGTAATTCAAACTCTTTCAGAGTATATTTGGATTTATTTCAATTTTATGATTTTTGCATTAAATTATCTACTTTGTGGTGGATATTTCCTTATCGCGTAAATGTTACGAAACAGTGTATGTTCCATATGAATTCTTGTTGTGTTTTCTTGTGCCAGGCTGCAATTTGGGTGTTGTTCTAATGATTTTTGTCATTGGTCATACCAACACTTTTGTACCAAAACTTTAAAAATTGTCACCTTCTGAGTTTACTATCCGCACGTGTCGTGCTGCTCAATATACTAACTGCTGTTTGCATAGTCAAAACAAAAAAGGAAAATACGTTGTGTTAGAATGTGCCTATACCAATAGAGAGCTTATTATTGCAATTATTTTCAAGCCTATGTGTCTGCTTGGGATTATTTTCTTATGTACGTGCAAAGAAGCACGGCAATCGAAGCACTTTTGCAATCAAAGAAAAGGAAGGTCTTTTAACCGTAGATGAAGCTGCTACAGGGTTTACAAAAAACCAAACTAGTTACGTTCAGTATTATTACTTTGATGGCTAACGTTTGATATGTTGAAGCGAAACGTTACACGGTTGCAATAACTATGCAATTGTCATTGTCAATTGTCAACATAAATTGTTGACAACATTCTGCGCAATAAAGCAATATCCGTCCTTTGTATTCGTCACAAATTCTTGCATTTTATCGTGCATTTTTGGCGTGTAGAGACGAAGCTTATTAAACCTGGAAGACATGTTTTCAGACATATTTGGATATAGCTCCCATATATAAGTTCGTTCAATTTGGACTAATATTGCAATATTGTTGTTATTTTTGCGAAATTTGGCCCAAAGCTTTATGTCTCTTCACTCGACGGAATTTGTTATTCAAAATAGCAAAACCAACAAAATCTGCTGTTTTAAATACAAAAATCTGCTAACATGATGAAATACTGATTAACTGCCAAAAAATGTTGCTTTTGTTTTATTTTATGAAATTTTTATACCCTCCACCATAAGATGGGGGGTATACTAATTTCGTCATTCTGTTTGTAACTACTCGAAATATTCGTCTGAGACCCCATAAAGTATATATATTCTTGATCGTCGTGACATTTTATGTCGATCTAGCCATGTCCGTCCGTCCGTCCGTCCGTCCGTCCGTCCGTCTGTCTGTCGAAAGCACGCTAACTTCCGAAGGAGTAAAGCTAGCCGCTTGAAATTTTGCACAAATACTTCTTATTAGTGTAAGTCGGTTGGTATTGTAAATGGGCCATATCGGTCCATATTTTGATATAGCTGCCATATAAACCGATCTTGGGTCTTGACTTCTTGAGCCTCTAAAGTGCGCAATTCTTAACCGATTGGAATGAAATTTTGCACGACGTGTTTTGCTATGATATCCAACAACTGTGCTAAGTATTGTTCAAATCGGTCTATAACCTGATATAGCTGCCATATAAACCGATCTTGGGTCTTGAGTTCTTGGGCCTCTAGAGTGCGTAATTCTTATCCGATTGGGATGAAATTTTGCACGACGTGTTTTGTTATGATATGCAACAAGTGTGCCAAGTATGGTTTAAATCGGTCCATAACCTGATATAGCTACCATATAAACCGATCTTGGGTCTTGACTTCTTGACCCTCTAGAGGGCGCAATTCTTATCCGATTGGAATTAAATTTCGCACGACATGTTTTGTTATGATACCCAACAACTGTGCCAAGTATGGTTCAAATCGGTCCATAACCTGATATAGCTACCATATAAACCGATCTTGGGTCTTGACTTCTTGACCCTCTAGAGGGCACAATTCTTATCCGATTTGAATTAATTTTTGCACGAAGTATTTCGTTATGATATCCAACAACTGTGCCAAGTATGGTTCAAATCGGTTCATAACCTGATATAGCTGTCATATAAACAGATCTGGGGATTTGATTTCTTGAGCTTCTAGAGTGCGCAATTCCTTTCCGATTTGGCTGAAATTTTGCATGACGTATTTTATTTTTACTTTCAACAACTGTGTCAAATAAGGTTCAAATCGGTTCATAACCTGATATAGCTGCCATATAAACCGATCTGGGATCTTGAGTTCTTGGCCCCTAGAGGTCGCAATTATTATCCGATATGCCTGAAATTTTGTACGATGGATCCTCTCATGACCATCAACAAACGTTGTTTATTATGGTCTGAATCGGTCTATAGCCCGATACAGATCCCATATAAATCGTTCTCTCTATTTTACTTCGTGAGCCCCAATGGGCGCAATTCTTATACGAATTGGCTGAAATTTTACACAGGTCTCCAACATATAATTTAATTGTGGTCCGAACCGGACCATATCTTGATATCGTTTTAATAGCAGAGCAACTCGTTTCTTATATCCTTTTTTGCCTAAGAAGAGATGCCGGGAAAAGAACTCGACAAATGCGATCCATGGTGGAGGGTATATAAGATTCGGCCCGGCCGAACTTAGCACGTTTTTACTTGTTTATGCTAGCCTATTATGGCCAGTCATGTGCTTGATTATGAACTGTAACACATTGAGTCTGGAATAAAAGCCAGCCAATTACTTTGAAATCACTAAATAGAAAGCGATGTTGAAAAGATGTTGTACAACTGCTGAAGGGATTAGCTTGCTGTAGCAAAATTAAAGTCTCCATATTCCGAATTGGGATGTAGATTTAATTTCAAGGCATGCTATGAACTGTAGGCCCGACAGACGGGAATATAGAAAGCAGCACTATTGTACAGATGATTAGACTAGCCACCTAAGAAACGTTTACAATTGGCGTGCATGCGATCAAATTAACATATTCTTTAAAAGAGACGCGTGACTGACTGACTAAACAACGCCCAGTCCAAACGGCTAAAGCTAGAATCATGAACTTTTGCATGAATGTTGGTCTTAGGTATTAGGGACGGGATAAGACATGATTTGATGTTAGTCGCACGTTAAGGTACTAAAAAGTACAAAAATATTACCGTAATTAAAGAGCGTCACAAAAAATAAGATTTGGGGAAAACAATTTCCCAAAATAGTACCGGACGTCTGAGAAATAGTACGTTTAATACCGCAATTGGTACTTTTTGGTAACTTCTTTATGCAATGAGCTAGAGCTCTGATTTTTTGAACTTAGGCACACAAAGACAATCTATGCTGGGAGCCTTAGTCAGTTTCTGGCCATTTGTAAATTTAGGTACTAAAACGTACCAAAAAGGTACGAAGTATGTGAACTTTGCACAGGGCGAACGGTTAGAGCTAGAACTTCGATATTTGGCTTTGGTGATTGTTGTTGCGAAATAAAAGGAAAAGGAGTTAGGAGCTAGGAGCTAGAAAAAATACGGAAAATAGTTCTGGAAATGAAGGAAAACGTACGTTTAGTACAGAAAGAAGTAAAATTGCATACTCTTTCTACGGATCGAGATAGAGCTCTGAATTTGGCGTGTAGGCGTACAACTAAGAAATATATGATAGGTATCCAAAAGATTTTTCACAATTTGTACATCTTTGTTTGCGTGACAAGTTTGGCTAAGGCTATAGGCATGGCGTACTACGGGGCCAAAGCTATCTTTTTCCAGATTCTGAAGACTACGATAGTCAAATACTCTAATATTGAGCTATTATTCAGGGCAGTGACAGGACATTCAATACCGTCTAACGAATGGGGGCCGACGACGAGACCATCACCGACTTTCTTAATATTGAGAAGATTTGGATACGTAGAGATCCTAATACTAAACATCAGGCCATGCAAGAAGGAAGATGCAACCATCTACTACTTTCTCAAGATTCGGAAGACTAGGATAGACAAAGATCCTAACATTGAAACATCAGGCAGTGCAGTGACAGGAAACTCAATGCAGCCTAACGAACAGGGACCGGCGATGGAACCATTACCGAGTTTCTCAAGATTCGGAAGACTAGCATAGGCAAAGATTGTAGTATTAAAACCTCAGATAGTGTAGTGACGAGAAACTCTATGCAGTCTAGGGAACAGTGAGCAGAACATCACCCAGTCCCAAAATGCCCATTCACTGGAGGACGAATGATTGAGGTAATTCAGATAAACCTTCACCGGAGCGAGACAGCTACACACGCTCTGATGGAGAAAATCAGCAAGGGTAAGATTCATATTGGCTTAATTCAGGAGCCATGAACGATCCGGAACAACATTTCTGGTTTAAATCATATCAACTACCAATTACTCTATGCTAACGCTCTATGTACTCGGCCGAGGACCTGCGTTATTTGTCATAAAAATTATAATTATATACTTCCCCAGAGTTGTCAACGCCGGATGCAACAGTATTGAAACAGGGAGACGGTGGAGCACCCACGTCGGAGGTACAACGGCTGGTGAGGAAAGCAAAACAAACAGGAAATGAGGTACTAATAGGGTGCGATGCGAACTCTCACCACATTTCGTGGTGTAGTACCAACATTAATGAGCGGGGCTAAGCCCTGACAGAATTCTTAAATACTAACGTCCTATTAACACTTAATATTGGTAGCACTGCTACCTTTGTTAATAGAATTAGGGAGGAGTTTTTAGATGTGACAATATGTTCGGAAAATCTAATTGATAAGGTTCACTTTTGGAGGGTCTCCATAGAGCATTCGTTCTCAGACCATCGTGGTATTAGGTTAAGAATAGTACGGCCAGCGCCGAATCCGATACTCTTCCGCAATAATTTGAAAACCAACTGGCCATAATTCCGAAGACTTCCTAGAAGAAGACTTGGGTAAGATAATTTAGATTATCCAATCATAGAAGACATTGACGACAATGTCAAGAGGATTACGACTTCACTAGAGGAGTCTTTCGAAAATAGTAGTCCTCTTCGAGATAGGAAATCAGCCCAAGAAAAACTCTGGATTATCGGGGTATTTCGCAAAGAGAGATCCACAGACTTTACAATAGAGCACGTCGTAAAAAAGCGAAAAGTTTTCTGGGATGTGTACACACGGAGCAAGGAATACAATAAGGTTGATACCGTTAATGACGCCGCCAAGATGAAAAAGTTTCTCTCAAAAACCCGTGTCAAAACTGAAGCGATAGTAGACGTCGTGGGAGTGAGAGCAGAGACAACGGAGGACATGTTGAGGATTTTGATAAAAACGCATTTTCCACAGATTACGAAGGGAATCACAGAGACAACGGAATCTTGGAATATTGAGGTTGACCGAAGGCTTATCAAAACAGATTTTATGGTCAAGGAAGCCTTTAAGCTTTAAACCATTTAAGAAACCAGGACCAGATGAATTAATTCCGGCGTTACTACAGAGGAGGCCGACTATCTGGCGTCCCATCTCCCATCCCATCTAGACACTACGAGTATACCTATTTCGTCATTCCGTTTGCAACACATCGAAATATTTATAATTAATGATTAATATTTGTTTTTGTTCTCTTATCCCGAAATATAAAAGGCAACCATCTAATTTTAAACCTACAGTAACTACAGCCCAATAATTCAACTTCTGGTATTATCTTTTTAAGGGAGCTGTATCTAAATCCTTGCCATAAATATTTATACGACATTGTCCCCATCGATAAACATGGAGGATAGTGTGGCACAGACACATGCGAATTTTTATACAATCCACCATAGGATGGGGGATAGAGGTTACATTATATTATGGAATTGGTCAACCCTTCTGTTGAAATCTGCCAACTGACAGGTATATCGTAAAGTTTGACATTTTTCAGGTTATACGTTTTGACATACAAGCGCTATTTGTGATTGATTCCAAAAAATGGAATCAATTGTGAACAATTTCGTGCAAATATTTTTTACAATTTTCGACGTGGATTAACTCAACAACAGTGCATCGATGAGCTAAATTCAGTTTTTGGCGATGAAGCTCGCCAAGATGGTATGTTGAATTTAATAAAGGTCGTAGTTTAATCCAGGACGAATTTCGTGAAGGTCGTCCAAAATCAGTTGCTGTTCCAAAAACCATTGATGCTGTGCGATAACTGAAATTGCAAGATCGTCATGTGACCTATCGTGAGATTGAGACAGCCTTAGGCATTAGTGGGACCAGCATACATCCAATATTGCATGAACATTTGACCGTCACATATATTTGTTTGTTTTCGACAATTTGTTCAAATGTATGCAAAAGTGCATAGATCTTAATGGGGAATATTTTGAAAAACAATAAATCGATGTTTGATGATTAGTATTTGTTTTTGCGTTCTCTAATCCCGAAATATAAAAGGCAACCCTCGTATTTAGGAGTAAAGCACGAATCTGATATCAATGTTGAGATAAGGTGTCTTTGGGACCACTCCACCCCCATAACACCGCCCAAATAAGTCCTCTCTGGTGACCATTGCAATATATAGCTCATATTTTGGACAAATACTTCATATTAGTGTAGGTCGGTTGGTATTGTAAATGGAACATATCGGTCCATGTTTTGCTATAGCTGCCATATAAACCGATCTTGAGTCTTGACTTCTTGAGCCTCTAGAGGGCGCAATTCTTATCCGATTTGAATGAATTTTTGCACGAAGTATTTTGTTATGATATCCAACAACTGTGCCAAGTATGGTTTAAATCGGTTCATAACCTGATATAGCTGTCATATAAACAGATCTAGGGACTTGACTTCTTGAGCTTCTAGAGGGCACAATTCCTAACCGATTTGGCTGAAATTTTTGCATGACGGATTTTATTCTTACTTTCAACAACTGTGTCAAATAAGGTTCAGATCGGTTCACAACCTGATATAGCTGCCATATAAACCGATCTGGGATCTTGACTTCTTTAGCTTCTAGAGCCTCTAGAGGTCGCAATTATTATCCGATTTGCCTGAAATTTTGTACGACGGATCCTCTCATAACCATCAACATACGTGTTTATTATGTTCTGAATTGGTCTATAGCCCGATACAGCTCCCATATAAATCGATCTCTCTATTTTACTTCTTGAGCCCCCAAGGGGCGCAATTCTTATTCGAATTTGCTGACATTTTACACAGGTCTCCAACATTTAATTCAATTGTGGTCCAAAGCGGACCATATCTTGATATCGCTCTAATGGCAGAGCTATTCTTTTCTAATATACTGTTTTGTCTAAAAAGAGATGCCGGGAAAAGAACTCGACAAATGCGATCCATGGTGGAGGGTATATAAGATTCGGCCCGGCCGAACTCAGCACGCTTTTACTTGTTTTATGTAAATGTCACTTTGTTATGATAAAACCTTTAGGAACTTCGTCTTTAGTAAATGCTCTCTTTTTATGCAAAATCTCAAATATTCTTTAAAGGTAAACATTTTTCGTTGACTGGAAAATATGCATTGTTACACGAAAATATTATTCGTTTGCTTCGCAAACATCTCATTTTTGGTTTTCCAAAGAATAATTGTCACTCATTCAACAGTTCGTATTGGTAGCAACTCGATCGTGTGAGGATGTAAAGTGATCATTTTTAAAATGCCTCGTTAGGTAGACAAAATTAAAAATAAGTGATAAAAATATAAATAAATAATACAAAATTAAAACTATTTTTTGCTTAGCTTAAAGCGCAATGAATTAAAACGAACTTAAAAAACTTAAATGGATTCGTCCGAACATGAATGGCTTTATTTTCAACTGGGTATCATCACATCCAATAAACTGTAAAAGTGTTTGAAGTATATGTTCCGCTCAAAATATTTTTAAACAATCTATGCGCCGTATAAATTCTTGTTGGCTCCAGCCAGGTGATGCTGTTTGTTTGTGTTTTGTACAAAAGAGCATTTTTTGTATCTGTTGTGATATTTGAAGAAATGTCACCTTCCGAGTTTACATACGCACACAACCGCGTTTCTACCACTAGGGGTGGTACTCTATCCGACTTTTCACATGAACAACTGTCAAACTCCACATAAAAAATGTATAAGCTAAAAAAATTGCTTAAAAAGAGCATTTAAAAAGAATTAATCCTAGTGTTAAATGAATGTAAGTTTGAGGGAGTACAATAAATTTCATGTAATTATGTTTAAAAAATTATGACACTTTGTTAAAGTTTTTCGCAACAATTCCGAAAGCTGAACAGCATTCTCTGCTTTACTGTCTGTTGTTTGATTGTCCATCACTTATTGAAGGATAGAATAGGTTAGGATTAAGTGGCAGTCTGCATCAGACTCACTTAGAAGTTATCGTCCATTGTGATACCTTAGGAACAGGAGAAGGAAAATACCTTCTAGTTCCTTATTATTGAAGGATAGAATAGGTTAGGATTAAGTGGCAGTCTGCATCAGACTCACTTAGAAGTTATCGTCCATTGTGATACCTTAGGAACAGGAGAAGGAAAATACCTTCTAGTTCCTACCGTTGAACCATCCAGATCACTTCATAAAGCCCGAAAACTTTCGAATGTTCACATCGGCTGAATCAGACAAACTCTAAAAGAAATGGAACCTAAAGTGGAACTCCTTCTAACTTTCAGTGCGGGACATACGCATGGAAAGTGGTCTATAATCTCTTTTTATTCGACGTCCTCACAGCTTCTGTAAAAGTCATTACTGGCAACCTTCAGTCTGCCAGTACGGTTTTCGATCAGATCGTGTCGGGACGGATACAATGACTGACTTCAAAACGGGAGACCTCTTAAAGTTTGGATAAGGACACATAATCTTGGAATGCTCATAGCCTCTTCTTTGTGACCATCGTTCATTCGTTGGCCTTCGGGCCGGATCACGAAGATTAAGATTGTATGTCGCTAGAGCCAAACCCACAGATTTCAGTTCCCCTGGAATGTGTTTGGTTGCTCCTAGTCTCGCAAGCCCGCATACTCTACAATTCCATGGCCTGGTAAGCACAACAGGTGAATTTTAAATTGTACAGCCATCTCGTTGAGACATATACGACAGGCGAGGGCGGATTTTGAATTCAGAAATACGTTCTCTAGGGACCTAATGGCTGTCTGAGAAGATATTTATGCCAATCGTCATTATGACATTAAATCTTAACCATTCTTCCACTTCTTTAATTGCAAGGATATTTGCCTGCTACACATAACAATTGTCGGGTAACCTTCTCGAAATGATCAGTGGAAGTTCTTGGCAGTACACCCGGAGCCCACATGGTCGTCTAATTTTGAACGATTCGTAAGTCTATGTAACTTCTGTTACCAGGGATATTGTAGTTCCAATCGGTTCTATCAGGAATAGTGGTACTGTACTATTTATCAAAATAAGGGTAAGGAAATGTTTAATTCACACTGCCTGGAATATCGGACATTGTATCAAGCATAACGCTTGATAACGAGTCCATGCCTCCAAATGACCAAAGAGAAAGGTACCTTAGCCTCACAGCGGTGGTCACAGCAATTTGTCTAGTCACAATATTTGGAGGCGTTAGATGTAACATTAAATTTAGTGCATCAAATGTTGTCGTCCTCAGTTCTGCTTTTATAAACAAACAAGAGCAAGAGTTGCGTTTTTTACACTTTCCGAAATGTTTGATTTGAAATTAAATTTCTTATCCAGCAAAACATCCTGGTATTTGGCTGTTTCAGTAAATGGAACATTCTCTCCTCCTAAGGAGGCAGATGTCACCGTAGGCAACCTGTATCCTCTGCTGAAAAGAACTAATTCTGACTTGCGCGGATTTACGCCTAAACCACTCCGCTGTGAGTATGCTGATGAAGTGGCTATTGCGGTTATGGAAAAGTTTCCCAACACTCTTAGAGATATACTTCAGAAAGCACAACGTGCGACAGCGAAGTGATTTAGGCGTAAATCCGTGGATCAGTTTGCGTTAATGGAGGATATAGGCGACGTATGAACCACGAGCTGTATGACTTGGTGTCAGAAATTTTAGAATGAGCGAAAAAAATCGAGGCGCTTGGAACGCTATTCTACGTTCGGCTAGTGGAACAAATGTTCTGACATAGCCATTTAAAGTAAAGTAAGGATATATTCCAAAGCATAGGAGATATTGTAGTACACCTCGTGGAGGTGCTCCTTTGCAAACCCTTTTTGTTAGATCTGCAAATCTATATCTATTATTAAGAAACTCAATAATAAAGCTTCTGACGTCGGTTTTACATTATTGAAAATGCCTTTAACGTCAAGAAATTTTACCATTGCATATTCCTTGAAAGCGAGAGAACCCTCTATGTAGGTAACTACAATAGGTCGTGAAGGGTTGTTTCAGTGGATTTGCCCTTTCCATATGCATGCTGTTGGCAAGACAGGCGATTTCCAGGGATCTTTGCTCTAAGATATATTTCCATTAACCCTTCAAGAGTATTTAGCATAAAGGATGGCAGACTAATAGGACGTGTGGTAAAGTTTTCCTGCTTTTGGTATGAACATTACCTTTGTGTCTCTCCATCCCATAGGTATATACGACACAGCTTGTAATTTAATCGGTGATACATCATCATTAATGAATAGGTTGGTAAGGTCTAAATATAAGTTTTGATTGTCAGCGCATGGGTCCCATACTTTACAACAGACTTGACCTCCATAAATGAAAACCATTTGGAAACCTAAGTAGATGTATTTTCATTTGTTACAATCCGAGACAAAACAATGAAAATGTCCTAATTTTTTGGTCCAATCTTTGTTAAGCCCACTATAATGTATTTCTGTCGAACCTTACGTGGTCGCTAAGTTACGAGTTGATATGAAGGCGTATGTACATTAACTGCTTTCAACATGAATACTGAGAACACACGAAAGGTGAAATGGGTCTCTTGATTAGGCTAATTGTAATATTTTTTTTAAATCCACCATAATAGGATGGGGGTATACTTATTTAGTCATACCGTTTGTTACTTCTCGACATATTGATCTGCGACCCAATAAAGTGCAGTTTGTTTAGCCGTCCGTTCCTATGTCGAAATCATGATAGCAGTTAAACGAATAAAGATATTCGTCCATTCCTTTGTCGAAATCATGATAGTATTCGAACGAATAAAGATATCCACTGGAATTTTTGCCCAAATACTTTCTGTTAGTGTAGGTCGTTGGAGGTTGCAAACAGGCCATGTTGGCTTTTATTTGGAATGGCAAAAAGTAAAATTAAAACACTTTTAAAAAGTTAAGGCAAAATGGGGTGTTGCAAACTGTTGTCAGACCTATGGATGTAGATAGGTCTGGCAATGAGTACTTGTTTGATCCCGCAGATTTTTTGACTGAAGAATCGGAAATTGATAAAAAAATGGACAGCTTAATCAGTACAAATATATGAATTCGTTGGGAGGTATAGAACTAAAGGCCTAAACAGAATGAGGACCGTCGCGTTGAAAAATTCAACTCTGCAAACAAATTTCAAAGAAATCATCTTGAAAAAGTTAAACAAGCTTTTAATTTAACGACTCAAACACTACCTACGTGTGGCAGTGTCAAAGTTGAAAATTTTTGAACTTTTCCGCATTGCGTTTGTAGGATTTGTGTGCAGAGTTGCATTTCCGCAAAGCGCTCATTCTATTTCGTCCTTAAGAGAAGCGTCAGCATCAGAGAGTTGCAAAGTAGACGTCCTCGCAGGTGAATGCATATTGACAAACAGTTTCCCGTTAAGATTAGTTCCGTACGCTTTTCGCTCATTTTTTTTTTTTGTGGTTTCCTCCAGGAGAAAGAAAATCTGGATTTTAGTAAATTTAATGTAAGTATTATATTAGAATCATTGAGATTATGTTAGTGTCCTCGTAGGTGAATGCATATCATTTTACATATGTTTTCAACTTTGCAAAACTAACATAGTACCAGTCCTTAGGTTAAACAATAAACCAAAAACATTGATAGAAATTATTCAGGAAACAATTCATTAGGATGATAATAATAACGTGTATGGTGATGAGTTTGGCATTGAACCGCCGATTTGACAATTTGACTTTTTCTAAATGAATAACATTTAATTTGTCCGAAGTTGTTGGGAAAAGAGTTGTTGCCGTTAACAGTTTAACTATGCAATTCACAAAATATGGTTGCCCAAAAAGTAATTGTCGGTAATATATTGTAGTAGTAATATAGTCGGCGTTGACAAATTTTTTCAACGGCTTGTGACTCTGTAATTGCATTCTTTCTTCTGTCAGTTATCAGCTGTTACTTTTAGCTTGCTTTAGAAAAAAGTGCGCGAAATTTTGTTTACATTTGTTTGTTTGGCGTCATGGGTAACCATATGGGTACCACATGTATTGAAAGAAATTCATTTAACAAACCGAATCAACGCTAGTGATATGTACCTTAAACGCAATGAATTCGATCCGTTCGTTTTTAAAACGAATCATAACTGGAGATGAAAAATGGATTGTTTACAACAACTTTAGTCGAATACGATCATGGTCCAAGCATGGTGAACCAGCTCAAACCACTTCAAAGGCTGATATCCACCAAAAAAAAAGTTATGCTGTTTGTTTGGTAGGATTGGAAGGGTGTGGTATATTTTGAGCTGCTTCCAAGGAACCAAACGATTCATTCGGATGTTTACTGTCAACAATTGGACAAATTGAATACAGCCATCAAGGAGAAGCGACCAGAATTGGTCAATCGTAAAGGTGTCATATTCCACCAGCACAATATAATCGCACTTGGTTCAGTTTTTTGCAGATAAAGGCCAGAAGTTCTATGAGCATGGAATACTAAATTTGCCAGGAAGATGGCAAAAGGTTATCGAACAAAATGGCAATTATATATTTGATTAAAGTTCATTCTAAGTTTTATTAAAAATGCATTTACTTTCTTTTAAAAAATCCGCAATTACTTTTTAGGCAACCAATATAGCCTCCAAATATGTGATCACAAGCTGTTATTTTCGATTCTCGTGAAGATAGCCCTCCTTCAAAGAAATCAAACATTTCTGCGACTAACTGTGATTTATTTTATCAGCTGTCACATCTCTGGTGGTAAGATGAAACACTTTTTCCCGAGTGTAAAATTATACATTTCATACGAGTACGTATCTGTTTCCCTTAACACGTGTAATCCTGCATTTATATGTAAATTTTCTGTTCGCTCTCTGAATGAAATCAGTTTCAATTGACGAGGGAGACAAGGGCGAACTTACGTTCAAAGACAGCAAAGGAAAATGTGAATACTAAGAGCCCAGAAAGCGGTGGAAGAAAAAAGAAACACCACATCTCCATAGCATCGAATAAGAAAACCCTGATGAAATAAAATGATATGTATGCTCATGTTAAGCTAAGTAATTGTAAAGTTTCGTCTGTCTCCTGTTCCTACAGCTACCCGACCCCACTGAGTTTAGTTAAGATAGGGCAACGAGAGATACCCTAGTGCTTGAAGACCAATTGGTGGTGAAGGTGCTGTTTTGCCGCACGTGAAAACTTTATGTAAACTACAATTAAACATTTGAAAATTTAACAAAAGTTTTCATGTGTAGTTGTGTGCCTGAATCTATTATTTAATTTGCAGAATTTGAGGCGACAAAAAGTATTTGAGACCACAATTCTCTAATTTGTACCCAACCATTGTTTCATCAACCAAACGCATTGTTAAGCATTTAAATTAAGCCAATTTTGAGTATGGTATGGTCTGTGGGCATACGCCAAACTAAACATGAGATGTCAAATGTTATCATATACAATATATACCATTGCTTTGCAACGCTAAGAAGTAGAAGAGGCCTTTTTTTGACCGAATACAAGAAATTTGGTAAGAATTGACTTATAATTATTTTAATCACAGTCATTTTGAAATATAAAATATTTGGAGTTTGATTACGCAATACTTTAACTTTAAAGTA
The DNA here is from genome assembly GCF_963082655.1 of Stomoxys calcitrans. NCBI lineage: Eukaryota > Metazoa > Arthropoda > Insecta > Diptera > Muscidae > Stomoxys > Stomoxys calcitrans. Next base: position 143,418,108 of record NC_081553.1, on the reverse strand, counting down.
GGTATAGATTGAGATACAGTGGCTATTCAATTATTGTATACCCTACTTTTTGTAGGTGTAGGGTATACTTTTGTTGATACCGCCCGATAATATTCAGTTTTGTTGTATACGTTTCATAAGTTAACAAAGCAATTCCGTTAATGTCTTGTCCTATAAAGTAAAATATTTAAGTGACAATCTTCCCTCCGACTCACTTAAACGATTTTGCCACTGTGATACCACAGGAAGATGCCTTCTAGTTCCTATTGTTGAACCATCCAGTTCGCTTTAAGACCCAAACACTTGCGAATGTTCACATCCGCTAAATCAGACAAGTTCTCAAAGGAACGAAAACCTATTATGAAACTCTTCCTTCTCACTTCTTGTTAATGGCAACCGACAGTTTGTCAGGATGTTTTCCGATTAGAAAGTGATCAGTCATGACGGGCACAATGACTGAAACGTCTGTTCTAGCTAGCGACAGCAAAGCGGTAGACCACTCCAAAGCTAGATTGAGTCACATAATTTTGGAGTACTCTCAACCACCACTTTGTTACAATCTGTCATTTGTAGTCCTACAAGACTGATCCTGAAGACCAAGCTTACTTGTCGCAAGAGTCATTCCCACAGAATTCAGTTCCCGTGGAATGTGTAAGGTAGTTCCTAGTCACGCAAGCTCGTCTGCTCTTCTATTCACTGGGATATCTGTGTGACCCGGCACTCAGAAAAGATGAATTTCTGACTGGTCGGAGGACGGTGTTTGAATTCAGAAATATGTTTTCTAGAGATTAAATGGCTGCGTGGCTGTCTGTATTAGCCATTCTACCATTTTTTTACCCTTCACCATAGGATGGGGGTATATAATTTCGTCATTCTGTTTGTAACTACTCGAAATATTCGTCTGAGATCCCATAAAGTATATATATTCCTGATCGTCGCGACATTTTATGTCGATCTAGCCATGTCCATCCGTCTGTCTGGCGAAAGCACGCTAACTTCCGACGGAGTAAAGCTAGCCACAAATACTTCTTATTAGTGTAGGTCGGTTGGTATTGTAAATGGGCCATATCGGTCCACGTTTTGATATAGCTGCCATATAAACCGATCTTTGGTCTTGACTTCTTGAGCCTCTAGAGTGCGCAATTCTTATCCGATTGGAAGTTTTGTTATGATGTCCAATAACTGTGCCAAGTATGGTTCAAATCAGTTCATAATCTGATATTGCTGTCATATTAACAGATCTGGGGACTTGACTTCTTGAGCTTCTAGAGGGCGCAATTATTATCCTATTTGCCTGAAATTTTGCATGACTTATTTTTTTTTCTTACTTTCAACAACTGTGTCAAATAAGGTTCAAATCGGTCCATAACCTGATATAGCTGCCATATAAACCGATCTGGTATCTTGACTTCTTGGGCTTCTAGAGGTCGCAATTATTATCCGATTTGCGGATTGCGGATTTTGTACGACGGATCCTCTCATGACCATCAACATACGCGTTTATTATGATCTGAATCGGTCTATAGCCCGATAAAGCTACCATATAAATCGATCTCTCTATTTTACTTCTTGATCCCCCAAAGGGCGCAATTCTTTATTCGAATTGACTGACATTTTACACAGGTCTCCAACTTATAATTTAATTGTGGTCCAAACCGGACCATATCTTGAAATCGCTCTAATAGCAGAGCAAATCTTTTCTTATATCCTTTTTTGCCAAAGAAGAGATGCCGGGAAAAGATCTCGACAAATGCTAAATGGTGGAGGGTATATAAGATTCGGCCCGGCCGAACTTATCACGCTTTTACTTGTTTAAATTGCGAGGATACACGCTACTGTGGTCGAGTAACCTTCTCTATATGACCAGTCCAAGTTCCTTAGAGTACACCCCAAGGCCAACCTGGTCTCCTGGTTTGGAATCATTCGTAAAGAAATCAATGTAACTTCTCTTATCATTGATATAATAGTTCCAATCAGTTCTATCAGGAATAGAGGTACAGTACTTTTTTTTTATCAAAAAGCGGTTCACCGCCTGGAACATAGGAGAAAACTCAATTAACCTCACAGCAGTGGTCGCAGCAATTTGTCTAAATTCAGTGCATCAGATGGTGTCGTCCTCAATGCGGCTGTGACTGTGACAAACAAGCCATCCTTTGGATTCGGCTGAGTATTGAACAGAAGGTAGGCTGCAACTGCAATATATACCCAATGCATGACACGCGGGTTAAGCCCCCAACGTTTACCAATGGCTCAATGCCAATGTATAGGGCACAAGTTGCCTTTACTGTCCTTTTCAAAAGTTTGGATTTGAAGTTGAATTCCTGTCCATCAAAACACCCAGCTTTTTTCGCTCTCAGTAAATGGAATTTTTTTCCTCCCAAGGAGACACTTGCCAGTGTAAATAACTTGTATCTCCTACTGAAAAGAAGAACTTCCGTCTAAGACGGATTTACACTTAGACCACTTTCGGTAGCCCACTTCGCTGTCGCACGTATATCTTCCCAAGTGTGCTGGGAAACTTTACCCTAACCAAAATTGCCATGTCATCAGCATACGCGACCACTTTTACGCCTTTTTCTTCCAGAGACAATAATATATTGTTAATGGCTATATTCCAAAGTAGAGGAAACAGTACACCTTCTTGAGGAGTTCCTCTGCTGACCTATCTTTTTAGATCCACCGGTCCCAAGCTCGCCTTAATGTATCTTTTAGTAAGTAAATTATTCATAAACTTCTTTTACGGTAGTGTTGATGCTTAGATGATCAAATTCTGTAATTATTGACGTCGGTTTTACGTTATTAAAACCACCTTTAATGTCAAGAAATGCTACCATTGTATATTCCTCGGTAGCGATACATTCTTCTGTGAAGTCGATTAGGTCGTGAATGCCTGTTGCGGTGGACTTTTTACCCTAGGTTATATGTAAGGGGACGATCATGGCAATCGCAATTGCCAACCACTTCATTCGGAGACATCTGACCCATTTTGTTCCTCCTTCAAAGAAATGAAATAAAAGGGAAGGGAGTCGAAACCCATTAGAAAAATATAAATAAAAAGTCCACACAGAGACCGAAAGATGTCTCTCTGACATCGGCCATTCTGGCCTTTTACGAAAGTACAGATCTAATCGGGCGTCGAAAGACAGTAAAAGAGCAATGAAGAGAAGAGGTGTCTGTCCATAATACTACGCCGCCTCCCCGCCATCTTGAGCTTTCTAACAGCAGATGCTCAATCGTTTCTAAATCCTTCTCATCTCCGCAGACCCTACATAAATTCTCATCGTCCCGAACCCATTGCCAAGCAACGACCTGGCATTGCAATGGCCGGTCATACATATCACTCTCACCAACAATTCTAGGTCACGCTTCCCAATCTCAAGAACAATCGACGTCCTCGTTCCGGAGAACCTTGGCCACAAGGCCTTTGCAACCCTGCAACCCACAACGATAGTCCACGCCGAGTAAGCGCATTTATCAAAGTAGGAATTAACTATCCCAAAAAACCTCTTCAGAGGCAGGTTCGCCACCGGCGTCGCACTCCAGAGACCATCTGTGACCCGAACCTGGCCAGCTCATCAGTGAAGGATGACAAACTAATGGGACGAAAATCTTTCGCCTTCGTTTGGTAAGGTTTTCCTTCTTTTTAAATGAATATTTCCTTTGTATCCCTCCAGCCAACAGATATAAGCGACATGTGGATACAAGCAGAGTATATCTCCCTAAGCTAAGCATCCAATCTATCGGACCAAGCTTGTTATTTAAACGGTGGCAAATCATCATCAAAAGTTTTCTGCAACCTTTCCTTAGTTTAGGGGTCCACCGTGGCGGTCACCGTGTGCCCCTTGATTGGGCTGGCATAAGCTAGTCACTCCGGGCTTTCGTGATCTGTTTTACCATTACGAGGGCTGCTATATAAGTTTCTGGACGAGGTTACACTAAGTGTTGCCTAGTGCAATCTAATGTTACTATTGGAAATTTTGAAATTTTAAGCCTAATCGTATTCCGAAGACGTATGATCATCAGTTGTGTTGTTTGAAAAAATTAATTCGGGGAAAATGGAATTAACCTTTTTAGTGTGATCATTTTTCACAACTTTCGAAGTGGATTATGACGGCAAGAGCGCACTGATGAACTTAAATTTGTGTATGGCGATGAAATAACAATTTTTCACCATGACAATGCCTGCTCTCACACATAAACTCAAGCCATTTGAAGTATAGTACAAAAAGTTTTACAACTTATATTTATGTTAGTACTAGTATGTAATTTGTTAGCGGTCATTTGCCATAAACTACGTAGCCATTCAACCAGAAATGAGCCTCATCGCTGAACAAAATTTGTCAAAATTTGAACACATTTCGAACCGAACACTGATTTTGGTAATAAAATTCAATGATTTGCAAGCGTTGCTCGTTAGTAAGTCTATTCATGATGAAATGTCAAAGTATACTGAGCATCTTTCTCTTTGACACCATGTCTGAAATCCCACGTGATCTGTCAAATACTAATGCATGAAAATCCTAACCTCAAAAAAATCACCCTTTACCTAATATCTAATATTAAAACGGTTTTGCGAGGGGCCGCTTCTGCAATATTTTCTCTGAAGCTAAAATAATAAAGCTGTGGACATCCAACACCTCGCAGTTACAAATCCTTCTGCTGATATTCTCTGATACAAAGGTAACATCTAGTACCTCCTGCCTGTTCCTGGTAATAAAGGTTGGTTTATACCCTTATTACTAATCGCCAGATTGCAACTTTTAATATTTTTGATAAGCAGCTCATTCCAACGTTGACATCCGAACATCGGCATAGCTGGTGATGTGCAAATATGATGTTATGTTTCCCTACAGAAACGGCTTTAACCAGCAACTTAAGGCTTGAAGGCGGGATCTCTGGATAGTGTGCCATATATAGGGAAGCCAAGCAGTTATGAGACTTTTTATTTTTAAGGCTGGCTACCACTGAATCTTCATTTACTCCACACACCCATGGTTCCTGGATAAGAACAAGGGCAAATCCTTCTGACATCAGAAGGACCTTTAGTGCCACCAAAGCGACCTTACAACGGTGGAGATTAATCTGGACTCTGTTGCGTTAGGCTTGTCATCTGAGACCCCCAGGAGTTCATCGTCGCAAGATTCGTTTGATCTTTTCATGATGAGAAAGAAGTGGAACCACACTTCCTCAGGCCAATGCACACATAAGTTGTGGACGATTCTTCCATAGATGTTATCGAAGCACCTTTTGAGTTCCGTCCTTCCCCGCTGGCACACACCTTGAGCCCAATCCAACTGGATGACCCACACACAACCATTTTTTGGGTCCCGTCGTTACGACTTCCTCTTGTCTTCTGATCGTGGCAAGGGGACATGGTATTCAGTCACCTGTAATCCACCAGACATCCAATATACAAATCATTGAGTCGGTTGTTGAAAGTTTGGGATAACAGTCTCACAAGTTTGGATTTAGGATCTGCGAGAAACCTTGGCATCCATTGCTGCACCTGGCCAGATCTCAGGGCGCAATGGTACATGCCAATTGAATGATGACCCCGAAAGGTACTAATTTGTATTGGCCCCGACACCAGCCTGCTTCGTTACAGACTTAATGGTGATTTTTTAGCTATTATCTTTTTGGCAACACAGCTTTAAACAGCTCAAGCACGTTTTGTGTTTTGTTTCACTGTCAAACATCATCAGTTTGGTCTATAATTTAACTATGAATAGTCTTACAAACGAACAACGCTTGCAAATTATTGAATTTTATTATCAAAATGCGTGCTCTTAACAGCTTCATCGCTGAAGAAAAGAAGCGATGAAGCTGATTTATATCTAGAAAAAGTCACAGTTTGGTGCGGTGTATGAGCTGGTGGCATCATTGAACCATACTTCTTCAAAGATGATGCGAATCGTAATGTAACTGTCAATGGTGAGCACTACCGTGAGATGATATCCAACTTTTCTATACCAACCACCGGGAATATTCATTTTGTCATTCCGTTTGCACCACATCGAAATATCCATTTCCGACCCTATAAAGTATATATATTCCTGATCAGCGTAAAAATCAAAGACGATCTAGACATGTCCGTCCGTCTGTCTGTTGAAATCACGCTACAGTCTTCAAAAATGGAGATATTGAGCTGAAACTTTGCACAGATTCTTTTTTGCCCATAAGCAGGTTAAGTTCGAAGATGGGCGATATCGGACTATATCTTATCATATAGACCGATCCTCCGATCTAGGGTCTTAGGCCCATAAAAGCCACATTTATTATCTGATTTTGCTGAAATTTGGGACAGTAAATTGTCTTAGGCCCTTCGACATCCTTCGTCAATTTGGCTCAGATAGGTCCAGATTTGGATAAATCTGCCATATAGGCCTATTTTCCGATTTAGGGTCTAAGGCCCATAAAAGCCACATTTATTATCCGATTTTGCTGAAATTTGGGACAGTGTTTTGTCTTAGGCCCTTCGACATCCTTCGTCAATTTGGCTCAGATCGATCCAGATTTGGATATAGCTGCCATATAGACCGATCCTCCGATTTTGGTTCTTAGGCCCATCTTTCTTCAATATGGCCTGATCGGATCAGATTTGGAAACAGCTGCCATATAGACCGATCCCTCGATTTAATGTTTTGGGCCCATAAAAGGCGCATTTATTGTCCGATGTTGCCGAAATTTGGGACAGAGAGTTAAGTTAAGCCCCTCTATATATTTTTGCAATTCGGTCTAGATCGATCAAGACTTGCATATAGCTGCCATATAGACTGATATATCGATTTAAAGTGAAATTTGACATTGACTTATGTTAGGCTTTTCGACATCCATGTTGTATATACATAACTTAACACCATTTTACTTGTTTTGCCAAAATGCAAGAGCTTGACTTGCATGACATGTGGTTTGTGCCACAGCACGGGTAACAATCGACTTATTGAGAGGCGTGTTCGGTGAACATTTTATATCACGTTCGAGGCCGGTCAATTGACCACCTAGATCGTGGTATTTAACGCTTTTAAACTATTTTTTGTGGGGCTATGTTAAAGCTCATGTCTATACAGATAAGCCAGCTTCAATTGACGTATTGGTAGACAACATTGAAGCAATTATTCGTGAGATACCTGCCGAAATGTTGGAAAGAGTAAGTCAAAATTGGACTAAGCAAATGAACCATTTGAGGCATAGACACAATCCAATCCTTACACATTAATTATATGAACCGTTCTATCGATTTAAATAAAGATTTTCTGCATTTTTATGAATTGTATGTGTTTTTATACCCTCCACCATAAGATGGGGGGTATACTAATTTCGTCATTCTGATTGTAACTACTCGAAATATTCGTGTGAGACCCCATAAAGTAAATATATTCTTGATCGTCGTGAAATTTTATGTCGATCTAGCCATGTCCGTCCGTCCGTCCGTCCGTCTGTCTGTCGAAAGCACGCTAACTTCCGAAGGAGTAAAGCTAGCCGCTTGAAATTTCGCACAAATACTTCTTATTAGTGTAGGTCGGTTGGTATTGTAAATGGGCCATATCGGTCCATGTTTTGATATAGCTGCCATATAAACCGATCTTGGGTCTTGACTTCTTGAGCCTATAGAGTGCGCAATTCTTATCCGATTGGAATGACGTGTTTTGTTACGATATCCAACAACTGTGCAAAGTATGGTTCAAATCGGTCCATAACCTTATATAGCTGTCATATAAACCGATCTTGGGTCTTGACTTCTTCAGCCTCTAGAGGGCGCAATTCTTATCTAATTTGAATGAATTTTGGCACGTAGTATTTTGTTATTATATCCAACAACTGTGCCAAATATGGTTCAAATCGGTTCATAACCTGATAGCTGCCATATAAACCGATCTGGGATCTTGACTTCTTGACCCCTAGAGGTCGCAATTATTATCCGATTTGCCTGAAATTTTATACGACGGATTCTCTCATGACCATTTACATACGTGTTTATTATAGTCTGAATCGGTTTATAGCCCGATACAGCTCCCATATAAATCGATCTCTCTATTTTACTTCTTGAGCCCACAAAGAGCGCAATTCTTATTCGAATTGGCTGACATTTTACACAGGTCTCCAACATATAATATAATTGTGGTCCAAACCGGACCATATCTTGATATCGCTCTAATAGAAGAGCAAATCTTTTCTTATATCCTTTTTTTTGCCTAAGAAGAGATGCCGGGAAAAGAACTCGACAAATGCGATCCATGGTGGAGGGTATATTAGATTCGGCCCGGCCGAACTTAGCACGCTTTTACTTGTTTTTTTTTTTTTTTTTTTGAAAAACTTTCCTATAACTTTTAAAAAATCAGCCTATATAAGAGGAACATGCAATTTGACGAAGAATTTGTAAGTTGGATCAAAATGAGGAAAGTGGGTTTTACTTGCCTCTTAATACGCTTGAGAGAAATTAAACTTAAGGCGCCCGTTTCGAACTTATATGTGTGCCTTATATTTCTTTATGGCTTTTATACCCACCACCGAAGGATGGGGTATATTCATTTTATCATATATTCTTGATCGTCGTAAAAACCTAAGACGATCTAGCCATGACCGTTCGTCTCTCTGTTGAAATCACGCTACAGCCTTTATATAGAGAAATATTAAGCTGAAACTTTGCACAGATTCGTTTTTTGTCCATAGGCAAATTAAGTTCAAAGGTGGGATACATCAGACTATATCTTGATATCGCTTCCATATAGTGCGATCTGCAGATTTAAGGTCTTAGATAAGTTTTAAAAAAGGGTGTGAATATGAATACGACCCATGCCACTATGGTAATCGGCTTGTTGTGCGCTCTAAAAAGTATAAAGTACCCTCGAAAAAGAAAATTTCAAGTTAGAAATTCAGTGCTATTACAAAATCCTTAATTGTTTTCAATACCACTCTCCTAAGTTGTTTCCATTCTGATATTGTGTCCCCGCCTAAGTTTCGGTGTCTTTTAGCCGCGCAAGCGGGCAATGACATAGGAGATGCTCCAACGTTCCATCATCTTCCCCACATGCCCTACACAATCTATCACTTGCCGCACCGATTTTTATAAGTGAGCTCGTAGTCATATGTGTCCTATTATGATACTAAAAGCTATACTGACCTCCTTTTTACTTCTTTTCAGTAATAGCCTCGTCCTCTCATGATCCGGATAACATCATAGGATTTTCGCCGTCCTACCGACTGTTCCAAAGTTTTACATGCGTGTTTCATCGGACTTCGTCGACCGGGTTAACCGAGTTTATTGACGGCAGTCCTCTGGCCTTCACCCCCAAATCGACTGCCATTTTATTTCTCTTTACTCCGTTAATCTCCTTCTTACCTTGCCGTACTATTCGTGACCTTACCATCCTGGTTGTTATTGCCCTTAAGGCAATATTACTGTTCATCTGTCCGTAAAGATGTTCACACTCGTCGAACTTGCGTTAGCACCACACCACTTCACGCATTCCTTCATCGTCCGGATCTCCGCCTGCAGAACCGAATTATGGTCAGGCAGTCTAAAACAGATCTCAGTCCCTGGGTTCTCAGTGTAGACACCCAGGCCTTCTCTGTCCTCTAGCTTTGATCCATCCGTGTAATATGATCTCCCAGATGGCAATACTAGGGTTCCGTTAGTCTAAGACTATGCCGCTGGCAGCAGTGCCTATCACTCGAACTCAAGTGTCGTCTCTCCACACCCCCTGAGGCACAAAGCTTGACCTTGTGAGAAAGACGGACATCCCACAGCTCCCAAGGGCGACGGTCTCCATCAATGATGTGGGCGGCGATATCGCTGCAGAACGCATGATGATACTTCCAAGGAGATTTTTGACGGTATCAATACATTCCACTGACGCAAAGCGCAGCGTTGATTTCTATTATAGCCTATTGTTTGTGTCAAAAGGTTTTAAATGACTTTTATTTCCATAAAATTTTACGCAAACAAATTTAAAAAATGAAGCAACTATAAATGTTAAATGTTAAAAAAAAATAAATTTTTACCAATTTTTACGACGAGCCGACAAGAGATCGGTCTATATGGCAGCTACATCCAAATCTGATCCAAATTGCAGAGGGATGTCAAGGGGCCTAATACAACTCATTGTCCAAAATTTCAGCAAAATAAATGTTGCTTTTATGGACCTAATTTTCTATATGGGGGGTATATCAAGATATAGTCCGATATAGTCCATCTTCGAACTTAACCTGCATATAGATAGATATAAATCGTCTTAGGATTTTTAAGACGATCCAGAATACTTTATAGGGTCGGAATCGGATATTTCGATGTGTTTCAATTTTGGCTTTATAAAATAATTTCGAGGTAAAAGTTTATTAGAAAATTCGGGTCCGAGGGCCCCCTCCCATCTCACGATTTGACTTCGAGAACGTCTGGAAGCCGCAATTCTGTCCGATTTGACTGAAATTTTGCACTCGGTATTCTTTTATGACTTCCAACAACTGTGCCAAGTACGGTTCAAATTGGTCTATAACCTGGTATAGCTCTCATATAAACTGATTGCCCGAATTGACTTCCTAAGCCTTTGCAAGTCTCAATTTTTGTATTGACTTTCAACAACTATGCTTAGTACGGTCCAAATCAGTCTATAACCTGAAATAGCACCCATAAAAACTAATCGCCCGATTTGACTTCTTGAGCCCCTACAAGCCGCAATTATTGTCCAATTTGACTGAAATTTTGCATGTAATGTTTTGTTATGACTTCCAACAACTGTGCCAAGTACGGCCAAAATCAGTCTATAACCTAATATAGCTCTCATGTAAACCGGTCTCTCGATCGTCCTTGTTCGGTTCCTAGATTTTTGCTGGTTTGACAGAAGTTTGGTATGTAGAATAAAATATTGCTCTACAACTTAATTTATTTTTTATTCATTTTTAGAAGGATCCATGGTGGTGGGTTCCCAAGATTCGGCCCGGCCAAATTTAGCACGCTTTTACTTGTTTAAACTAGATTTTAAGTCTCTCGAATATACCCAAAAAGGAGGAATTGTATACATAAAATGGGACAGAAAAATCTCAAGTGCCAAATAGTGGTCAATTTTACTTCCATTGAGTTCAATTTTCATTCATTAGGGATCCAAATTTTTTTTTGGTTGTGGAACAGCGAAAGAAACTAATGTAAAGACGGTGAGTCCGTATTACAGCAACTATATGGAAATGTACTAAAGTATTTGTATTGTATTTGTATTTGTATTTGTATTTTTATTATGATAAAACCCATACAAAAGACAGTGTCTTATATAAAGCATGGGTTAGTAAATTGATAAATACAATGAGTTCAACAAGTTTTCATTTAAATAGAACAATAATTGGTACAAAATATTTAACAATTTAAGCAAAGTTACTGATACAATATTTAAGTTAAAAAAAGGTTTAAACAAAACAAAAAAAAAAAAGAAAAAGAAACTTTAAAGAAAATTTAACAATTTAATCAAAGTTACTAATAAAATAAATTAAAAAAATAGTTATAAAAAAAACAAAACAAATAATTAATTAAAATGATTATAAATCAAAGATTTGAACTGTCGTTCATTACTTATAATTTGAATACTATTGGGAAGATTATTCCAGAGACGTATAGCATTAACAAAGAACTGTTGTTCAGATACACGATATTGATGACGTATTTGTATTACTTGTTTACCTCTTGTAGAGTTAGCAAAACGCAAAACAGAAGCCAGATATGACGGTTCGTTGGTATAAATTATCTTGTGGATCATTTGCAACAAGCGTATCTTAAGGAACGAGTTAAAAGAGACACCATATACTTGTCTGGTAAAGTCAGATACCCGGTCTCTTCTACGCAAACCAAAAAGGTATCTAACGACATCGTTAAAGGCCACGTGCAATTTATTCCTATGAGTTACATCACTACCGTAAAAAACCTCGCAAGAGTATAATAGTTTCGGCAGAATAAATGTCCTAGCCAAAAGCATTCTTATTGACAAAGGGGTATACTGTCGACTCATATATAAGTTTCGTAAAACGCCGTAGGTCCTGCCCACTGTCATTCTGACATGATTCTTCCATGAAAGTCTATCATCAAACTCCAAACCAAGGTTTCTTGCAGATGAAACAATCTCAATTGGGGCTCCAGCAATTGCCACATCAAGATTGGGCGGCATTGTCACCCGATTCCTACCAATTACAAGGCACTTTGACTTTATTGGATTTAAAAGAAGTCCGTTGGCGTTTGCCCATGTGTTTATCCTATCCAAGTCATTATTTAGTCGAAGTACGCCATCGATCAACCTCCCCGGCGAGGAGCTCATATACAGCTGTACGTCGTCGGCATACATATGAATACCACAGTTGCGCAACTGTCCAGGAAGGTCATTGCTATATAAGGAAAAAAGGAGTGGGCCCAACACAGACCCCTGTGGAACACCTCTTGAGACTGGAAGATAACTAGAACAGCGGTTATCAACACATACCGATTGGCTTCTATTCGTAAGATAGGAATATATAAGATCCGTTGTTCTTTCAGAAAATTTAAATAAATGTTTCAGTTTAAGGCAAAGTATATTGGGATCAACGGAATCAAAAGCTTTCGAATGATCTAAAAGAACAAGAAAGGCAACTTTATCGCTGTCAATATCACTCCTTACATCTTCAACTACTTTCAACAGTGCAGTAGTGCAACTGTGCTTTGGCCGGAAACCAGATTGAAAATTTGTTAGCAGCGAATTATTCGCAATATATTCAGATATTTTCCGGTTGACTAGAGTCTCAAATATCTTAGAGACGAATGGAAGTATTGCTATTGGCCTAAATTCCTGGTTATTCTTTGGTATTGGGACTATCCTTGCCCGTTTCCAAGACTGTGGATAGCAACTCCTTAAAATAATATTGTTAAAAAGATGGCACATATACGGAAGAATAAAGGGTAGAATTATCCTAAAAAATCTTGGGTCAATACCATCAGAACCAATGGCATTAGACTTAATTGATTCTACAGCGCTAACGATATCGCTTTGTTCAAAACGCTCAAGATCAAAACGTAGGTCTGGTGAGGTGTTGTTACTACTATGGTTTACGTTACTAAATTCACTGTCGTAGAAATGTACGTTTGGCTCAGGAAAAGATATGTTCAAGAAACTCCTATTAATCTCATCTAAATCAATATGTCTATCAATTGATGCATTATCACTTCCTATTCCAATTGACTTTATATGTCTCCAAGTATCTTTCGTGTTCAATGCCTCTTGAAATTTACGACTAAAATAAGCTATTTTCTTCGTCTTTATACAAGAAGTGGTCTGATTCCTCGCACGCTTGTAATCATTAAAGAGTTCAGGTGTTCTAAAACGCTTCCATCGAGAGTACGCACAATCTCTTTTACGTATCAATACTTTAATATCATTATCAAACCACTGATTCCCATTCGAAAAAACAGTTCGGGTCTTCATCGGAACACATTTGTCGAAAATCTGACTCACATTATGTTGAAGAAATGCAATCTGTTCATCTACGCAAGACATGCCATAAAGTTTCTGCCACTCAACGGTGCCAATTTCACAAAGTAGTGAGTTATAATCAATGTTTCTATAGTCTCTGTACGTATATGTTATACTTGTATATTCCATTGGAACGCCATAAGTCAAACAAGTAAAAACGTGCTAAGTTCGGCCGGGCCGAATCTTATATACCCTCCACCATGGATCGCATTTGTCGAGTTCTTTTCCCGGCATCTCTTCTTAGGCAAAAAAGGATATAAGAAACGAGTTGCTCTGCTATTAAAACGATATCAAGATATGGTCCGGTTCGGACCACAATTAAATTATATGTTGGAGACCTGTGTAAAATTTCAGCCAATTCGTATAAGAATTGCGCCCATTGGGGCTCACGAAGTAAAATAGAGAGAACGATTTATATGGGATCTGTATCGGGCTATAGACCGATTCAGACCATAATAAACAACGTTTGTTGATGGTCATGAGAGGATCCATCGTACAAAATTTCAGGCATATCGGATAATAATTGCGACCTCTAGGGGCCAAGAACTCAAGATCCCAGATCGGTTTATATGGCAGCTATATCAGGTTATGAACCGATTTGAACCTTAATTGACACAGTTGTTGAAAGTAAAAATAAAATACGTCATGCAAAATTTCAGCCAAATCGGAAAGGAATTGCGCCCTCTAGAAGCTCAAGAAATCAAATCCCCAGATCTGTTTATATGACAGCTATATCAGGTTATGAACCGATTTGAACCATACTTGGCACAGTTGTTGGATATCATAACGAAATACTTCGTGCAAAAATTAATTCAAATCGGATAAGAATTGTGCCCTCTAGAGGGTCAAGAAGTCAAGACCCAAGATCGGTTTATATGGTAGCTATATCAGGTTATGGACCGATTTGAACCATACTTGGCACAGTTGTTGGGTATCATAACAAAACATGTCGTGCGAAATTTAATTCCAATCGGATAAGAATTGCGCCCTCTAGAGGGTCAAGAAGTCAAGACCCAAGATCGGTTTATATGGTAGCTATATCAGGTTATGGACCGATTTAAACCATACTTGGCACACTTGTTGCATATCATAACAAAACACGTCGTGCAAAATTTCATCCCAATCGGATAAGAATTACGCACTCTAGAGGCCCAAGAACTCAAGACCCAAGATCGGTTTATATGGCAGCTATATCAGGTTATAGACCGATTTGAACAATACTTAGCACAGTTGTTGGATATCATAGCAAAACACGTCGTGCAAAATTTCATTCCAATCGGTTAAGAATTGCGCACTTTAGAGGCTCAAGAAGTCAAGACCCAAGATCGGTTTATATGGCAGCTATATCAAAATATGGACCGATATGGCCCATTTACAATACCAACCGACCTACACTAATAAGAAGTATTTGTGCAAAATTTCAAGCGGCTAGCTTTACTCCTTCGGAAGTTAGCGTGCTTTCGACAGACAGACGGACGGACGGACGGACGGACGGACGGACGGACGGACAGACGGACGGACATGGCTAGATCGACATAAAATGTCACGACGATCAAGAATATATATACTTTATGGGGTCTCAGACGAATATTTCGAGTAGTTACAAACAGAATGACGAAATTAGTATACCCCCCATCTTATGGTGGAGGGTATAAAAACATAAGTCATGTTTTGAAAATAGGGGTGCCGATAATTGATCATATAACTTAACATCAGTCTTGGAACTTACGAAGAACAAGTCAATAAGAGTCTCTGTTGTCATTGTATAGTGTGTGGCAGTATTGGAATTAACAACATGCAACCCTATTGATTGCATGCTCCCCGTCAAATGTGTTTCTTCAAGCACATTACTATTGAAGTCACCAGTGACTATAATATCATTATAATGACAATTTATATCCTCAAGTCTCTTCACCAAGTCATCATATTGCACTCTTTTGTTCGGACGGTATACAACCCCAACCAGAACTTTTCTACGCAAACAGTGAAGTTCGGCAAAAATATATTCAACTTTGTCTGTTGAACTAGACGAAGCAATGGGTCTGAAATCTATGTCATGTCTTATATAGATAGCAACTCCACCACCTCTGCCATCCCGATCGGATCTTAAAAACCTGTAACCATCTACCATTTGGAGACCGCAATAACGTCAACACCGGATTTCTCAAATATATAGCGAAACTCATCAATTGTAGACAGTACAAATCTTTGATTTTAAATTTATGTATGAAAAGGCAACGTTATTTAGTTTGAAAGATAAATAAAAATAAATAAATAATAGTTTAAAAGGGTTTAATTTCATGAAAAATTTAATTAAAAAGATTCTCATCATTATTGTTTTAGCAAGTATCTGCGTTATGTTGTTCTCTGCTAGTTTCAGCAGAGCGAAAAAGAGTATCCAGCATATTGATGTGTTCAATGCAAATTGGGTTATCATTAACAAAGTGTTTGATATAGACCAATCCGCGATAAGTGTACGCCGAATGTACTTGATTTTGTTTCCTCAATCGAACTGCAGCTTGAAGGATCTGATAGTTGGAATGTGTTAGGTTTTCTTTAATATAAAAATTGGTTTCCGTTTGAAACCCTAATATTGATAAGGATAGGTTCGATTTGGTGTTCCTTCTGAATTCGCTTAATGTTTTTAAGAAATAGTTTTTGTCGTATGGAGAGTGTAGTTTGACAATAATTACAGCATCTGGGGAATAATTCTGGTGCTTATTGTTTTTGTTTTGCAGTCGGTATATGGATTTAACAACTGGTGTAGGAATGTTTATAGTTTGACATATATTTTCAAAATAGAGTGGAAGATTTTCGCCTTCAGTGTACGGAATTCCGTTAAGTCTAATATCACATGCAACCAGAAAATTAGCTTGTTTTAGTGCTTTTATTTTTAAGTCTTTTATCTCGGTTTTGAGGTTGGAAATTTCACACATAGCTGTCTCTAAATATGATACTCTTTCAATTACATTGTTTAAGTCCACTCTCATTTCGGTTATTTTCTTATTAATTTCTGTTAATATTCTGTCCTCACTTTCCTTAATCATTGCTTTTATTTCACTAGATATACTTTCGGATTGTTTTTCGAGTCGATTGTCCAGGATTTGCAAGAGGCGAAAAGAGGAATCCGCAATTCTAGGGGAATTAGCCAGATTTTCAGTCAATGAGTTTTGGGCTTGGAGTCTTGTTCTTTTTGGAGCGGACATTTTCGATTAAGAATTTAATAATAAAAATAAAAATGTTTTTCAATATTTGACGATTTTATGGGATTTAATAATTTTCCGATTTTGTAATTTTATTTGACAATCTGGCAACTCGTTTGAGGTATTGCCAATGTCTTTTTAGCTAGGTCACGAACCTATGATCTGGCAATGCCGAGTTATAACCATTTGACGTTTGGTGACTGTTTTTGTTCTTCTTTCTCTTGTTATGTTCACAAGGTTGGTATTGTTTTGTAATTGTGCTTTATGTTTATGTTTCTGTTTTTTTTTTTAATGAGTACAACTGTTCTGTTTTTTTGTTTGTTTGTGTTGTTTTTGTTTTAATACACTGGTACTCTTCGTAGGTATTTAGAAGTTAAGTGCCTCCCTTAAAGAGAACACTTTACACTGTGGTGGAGAGAGAATGTTTTTGTTTATGTTTGTTTTTTTTTACTTCTTTTGCCGTTCAGAAGTAGAAATATCAATTTTTATTTTCACTTGTTGGTTATTTTGAACGCTTTTATAACTATATGTTTTGTTGTTTCTATCAATCAAGACTTTTTGAACACTATTAAACAAGATTTTTTAAAATTTAAGTGGGGAAAACAATGCAAAACTTCAATTAAAGGCGGAACAAAGAAAAACACGTCCGTTCGCTGCTATGTATTCTCGGATGTCAACATTTGACGATAATATTTTTGATCAAATTGAATTGAATTGAAGTCGTTGAGGAAGACAAATGATGTAAACAGAATATCAAACAAATATTTGTTCCCAAATTTTTATACCCTCCACCATAAAATGGGGGTATACTAATTTCGTCATTCTGATTGTAACTACTCGAAATATTCGTCTAAAACCCCATAAAGTATATATATTCTTGATCGTCGTGAAATTGTATGTCGATCTAGCTATGACCGCCAGCATGTTCCCATGCTGTTGGGTTGCTCACCTGTGTGAATATGCAACGTATGTATATTCACACGGCAACGCGGATGGGTGTCCATATGCGCGAATCAGATTACCTAAGCCAGACAATGAACATGACCAAGGCCAGACAATTGTCTCACACATATACACACTACATCTCCCTTTTCACAAAAAAATGATTACTTGCTAATCATTTTTTAATATGTACAAAATTACTTAATAGATAATTATTTCTTATGGAAAATATAAACGTTTTTAATAAAATCTTAAAGTTAAAAAAAACAATAATTATTAATTCTACAATTTAATTAAATGTTATGTGTTAGTTATATTAATTTTCTTAAAATGACAGGATATACATTTAACAAAATTACAAAAAAAAAAATTAATAATAAATGCTAAAATGAACTTAATTAAGGTACACGAATTTGAATATATTTAAAAAGAAATACCAAAAAAAAAACTATGAAAATAAATTGGTGAACAGGCCTGTCTCTAATCTATTTTCTAAATATTTTTAATCTATCGCTATGAACAGTAATAGTCTTTTTGCCCTTTATAACGTAATTACCATTTTTCATCACGTCAATTATGTTATAAGGGCCTAAATATTTACTATCTAATTTGTGACCAGTTTCATTACGAAGAAGCACAGTATCACCTATATTGAAAATTGGTTCGATTTTTCCTTTATCATGCCTTTCTTTACGCTCTATTTTTGCCGTTTCTAGCAATTGCCTTGCCCTTTTATACGCCATTTCCATCCTGTATCTTACTTCCTTGGAGTAATCCTCAGGATTATACAATGGTTGAATATCCTTAATTTGATTAAATACCTGAAACATGTTCGGAACCCTGCCGAATAACAGTTCATAGGGGCAATATCCGTGAGAAACTGAAGGTGTCGTATTGTAACAATACGTGAAGTACCTTAACCACACATCCCAATCGTCCTTGTCAATGGATATGTAAGACCTTACATATTCGTTGAAAGTCCGATGGTTCCTCTCTACTGTCCCAAGAGTTTGATGATGGTAGGCTGTGGAAGTAATGTTTTTCACTTTCAAATATTTGCACAAGTGTTCAATCAAACTGTTTTTATATTCAGTACCCATGTCAGTAACTATAGTTCTCATAGGCCCATAAGTCAATATATGAGACTCAAAGATTGCTTTAGCTACTGTTTTGGAATTTTTGTCCGGTATTGGCAAAGCAACTAAGTATTTTGTGAAATCACAAATAAGTGTTACTGCATACTCATTGCCTGTTTCGGATTTCGGGAAGGGTCCAATGGTGTCAATCAACACAATATCAAAGGGCTGTGCTGGCGTATGTGTCAATGTCATCGGAGTTTTGGTATGTCGGGTTACCTTTGAGAGTTGACATTTCTTGCATGCCTTAACATATCTGGTAATATCCCGAACCATACCTTTCCAATAATAGTGTCTTTTAATCTTCCCGTAAGTACGTGTAATACCAGCATGACCTCCTTCAGCGGCATCATCATGGTATCTTGTCAAAATAGTCTTTTTTTCTTTCTCATTATTTCCGTTTATAATGGTCACCATAGGTAGTAGCGCTACTTTTACCCTATTTAATATCTTCTTGCCCGTTTTCTTGAATAAATCAAGTGGAACAAATTTAAATATTTGTTCGCTTGGTGCCATCTGAAGTTGGGATATTTTCAGTGAGCCAGCTTCTCTATTAAGCCTGTGGAAAAATTGATCTAAATCAAAATTTCCATTAGCACACAAATCCACAACATGAATTCGTTTTAAAATCACTTTGCCATGTTTTAAGCAACACTGGTTTAAAGATAACTTTAATTTTACGAATTTTTTAACATCATTAAAATTAATGACGTCATAAACGTTGGGCTCTTCGATTGAAATATTTCCACGAGTGTCGTCATAAACGTGGTTTGGACTATTTCGACGAGTTTCAGATCTTGTCACGACTTTATATACTCCAACTGTCTGTTCATATTGCTCTTTTAGCTCATTAAGAGTGATGCGGGAAAGAGCATCCGCTACAACATTTTGTTTTCCCTTGAGAAATTCCACGGTAAAATCATATTCCTCCAAATCCAATCTTATTCTCGTCAACTTGGAACTTGGATTTTTGAGCGAAAATAAATATGATAAGGGCTTGTGATCCGTTTTCACTAAAAAATGTGTTCCGTAAATGTACGGCCGGAAATATTGTATTGCCCAATGAATTGCAATTAACTCTTGTTCGGTTGTTGATTTATTACTTTCGCCGTTTGTAAACGTTTTGGATGCAAATGCAACAGGAAGCTCTTTTCCATTATACTCTTGGCTGAGCACAGCTCCACATGCATATTTGCTTGCATCCGTTGTAATACAAAATTGCTTTTCAAAATTCGGGTACTGCAGAAGTGTAGGTTTCAACAATTGTTTCTTGAGGTACTCGAATGCCTCATTGCATTGTAATGTCCATTCAAATTTTACATTTTTCTTGCAAAGTCGAGTTATATGCCGAGAATAGAATGAAAAATTTCTGACAAACCTTCGATAATAATTGCAAAAAGCAATAAATCTTCTAGCACTATCGCTATCGGTTGGAACAGGATACTTTTCAATTATGTCGTATTTGCTCTTATCAGGTAGAATACCATTATCCGTACATAAATGACCAAGAAAATTAACTTCACATCGAAAAAATGAACACTTGTCAGGATGAAGCTTGAGGTTATATTTACGGCATTGTTCGAAAACATTCTTTAAATTCTTTAACATATGATTCGAACTACATCCGATAACAATCAAGTCATCCATGTAGACAAAAGCTTTTGTGGGTTCTAGTCCCGAAAACGCAAGTGTCATCATACGCTGGAAGGAATTCGGAGCAATTTTTAATCCATATGGTAATCGAGTGAACCTATACGAACCATTGTCCGTGGAGAATGATGTTATGTCTCGTGATTTTTTCTCCAGTTCTATCTGATGAAAGCCAGACATCAAATCTAAACATGAAAAATATTTAGCTCGACCGAGTTGATCCAAAATATCTTCGATTTTCGGGAGGGGAAATTTGTCTGCTATTACCTTTTTATTAATTTGGCGATAATCAACAACTAAACGCCAACGCTTTTGTTCAGAATTTGGAAGCGCCTTTTTCGGAACAAGAAGTAGTGGGCTATTAAATTCTGATACGGACGGTTCAACTATACCATCAGACACAAGTTTATTTACTTGTTCGTTTATTTCTGCTCTATGTGTATGTGGAATCCTATAGTTTTTTATATATACCGGGTCAGAGTCCTTGAGTTTTATCTTTTGTTTATAAAAATTATTAGCTGTGATTGGTTCTGTTTCTAAACCAAAAACATCCGTGTAATCAGAACACAATTTGTGAAGTTGATCCTTAAACTCTTTGGGACAATTCTTTTCCAACCTTGAAAGAATTTCCTCTTTTCTGTCATTTTGTAGATATTTTTGTTCAATCAAGTCATAATTTTTCAAACTCTCAGTCGCAATACTCTTGGTGTTTAGTATAACATTTTGTGAAGTTGTATTCAAAATTCGAACAAATGTGTTTTTAGCATTTACTATAGAGCTAGCGACTAAAACACCAGGTTGAAGTTCCTGATTCATCACTAAAAACTCTTTTTCGTTTGT
Source organism: Stomoxys calcitrans (assembly GCF_963082655.1). Taxonomy (NCBI): domain Eukaryota; kingdom Metazoa; phylum Arthropoda; class Insecta; order Diptera; family Muscidae; genus Stomoxys; species Stomoxys calcitrans. The sequence goes on along the minus strand of NC_081553.1, from coordinate 143,396,880 downwards.
TGTTATATGTACTTTTCTAATTACTTCAGAACGAGCAGGTAACAAAATGTTATGGTTAACGTCAGAAAATATAATAGGGACTTGAATATTACAATGAAAGTTGTTAGGTCTTAGAATCAACCAATCATGGTGCTCATTGAAATCCAAAATACAGTTGTATTTCTTAATGAAATCCATGCCAAGAATACCATCACAAGGTATACGGAAATTCCTATCCACCACCTGAAAATCATGGGGGATTAAGAATTTATCAATTTGGAGATCCAAATCAATTGATCCAAATGACTTGGTTGTTCCTTCACCTATACCACTTATTATTGTGGTATTAGACTTGATTAATTGACTATATTCTTTATTAAATTGCTTTAATAAGGATATGTCCGCTCCTGTATCTACTAATAATGTGAGAATGTTATTAGAAAAATTGTTTTTTGCCTTCACAAATATGCTCTGACTTAGATTTATATGATGTATAGTTGGATTTTGGACTATTGTTCTCCCAAGGGAAGATTCAGGTTTCCCGAATCATTATTTTCTTCGGTAAGGATACGCACGTTGCGGTTCCTATTACCTTTATTGTTTCGACTGTCGAAATTGTGGTTATTGGAGCCACGTCCTCGATTGTTTCTATAGTAACGACCTCGTCCTCTATAGTGGCCATTACCCCGTCCACGACTATTTCCGCGTCCATACCATTTCGAATTGTAGTATCTTACATCAAAGGTGGACATGCCCTCGGTGCAAGATGATACAAATTTCGACACCGCATCATTCATTGTGCTAAAGTTCCCAGACTCCATTATAAGCCGAACTCTATCGCTGGATGCGTTTTTCGACATCGTTTTGACGGCTACTTGAGTTGAGTACTTCTGTGCTAATTCTACAGGTAGTCCGTCAGAAATGTAGGCGTTAGACAGTGCTTTCGTAAGCTCCTCAATTTCACTCACAAACGAGTTTGCCGTCTTATTTCCTTGTCTAATATTTAAAATTTTTGCTGTGATAACTTCAGTTGATTCGCCTTTGACAGATTTTCTCAATGTTATTATTATGTCCTTGATGGTCCCTTCTGAGCCGATAAGGTTTCTCGCCGTCCCTTTTAATTTTGTCTTAATGACTCTCACTGCAATCTGTTCATGAGTTTATTTTACTGAATCTATAAGGTCCAGTGCATCAAGAAAACTCTGCAGATTTTCGGAGCTTCCGTTAAAATCCGGTATGACCCTTGTGGCCAAACCCAGAAAGTCCGTAACCGATTGTGTCATGTTTCCTGCCTCGTTTGCAATGTCAAAGAGTTTGGTAAGTGATTCACAATCAATGTTTTCGCCAACTTCCTCTAATTTAATGTAGAAAACGACCTCGTCATGGAAACTCACTGACAATCTATTTTCTATGCCCTTAGATTCCAATAAATTTGCTAGTTTATTTCGTACATCCAAAAAATATGCTTCTGCTGCTATTTTGTGGGAGGGGGTAAGATTATCGTAGTACCCTTTTAAAATGTCCGAATTTTTTCCAGGGCTTCAAATAATATTTTAAGGTGTCGACCTAATGTCTCATTTCCTATCGGTCTGTCTACTTTCAGACTTTTGTATGACCTATCAAAGTTCTGCTCTTTGATTATTCTGGCTACACCGATTATGTCGATCCAGTCCATGTGAGTTCTAAAATTTAAAGATTTTCATTTATTTTGTGTGCTGGTATGGCTGGTCAAGATTTTTTTTTAAGTTATTTTTTTTTTTGACATATTGATTCCTATACCTTTTCAAGATCGTTTGCAACAGAAGCGGCCCTTATATAATTCTTCTGTAGAGCCCTCTTATGCAGTTGGTAAAGAGTTACCAATAGCTGGGCTGCCAATAAACTAATTATGATTAAGAAGTAGTTGGTAGGACTTTCTACCTTTACAACAATGTCGTTAATCACATTGGCATTGGGATCCTCTATCTTTGATTCCGTACTACCCATGATTACTATACTCTTAAATGATTACGCCGATTAAAGTCTAAATATGTTGAACGAATCACTTGTGCAGCGTCAACAACCAAAGGCGGTAAGAAGAGGCTTAATAAAGTATATGATGTCTCTTTTAACTCGTTCCTTAAGATACGCTTGTTGCAAATGATCCACAAGATAATTTATACCAATGAACCGTCATATCTGGCTTCTGTTTTGCGTTTTGCTAACTCTACAAGAGGTAAACAAGTAATACAAATACGTCATCAATATCGTGTATCTGAACAACAGTTCTTTGTTAATGCTATACGTCTCTGAAATAATCTTCCCAATAGTATTCAAATTATAAGTAATGAACGTCAGTTCAAATCTTTGATTTATAATCATTTTAATTAATTATTTGTTTTGTTTTTTTTTATAACTATTTTTTTTTTTAATTTATTTTATTAGTAACTTTGATTAAATTGTTAAATTTTCTTTAAAGTTTCTTTTTCTTCTTTTTTTTTGTTTTGTTTAAACCTTTTTTTAACTTAAATATTGTATCAGTAACTTTGCTTAAATTGTTAAATATTTTGTACCAATTATTGTTCTATTTAAATGAAAACTTGTTGAACTCATTGTATTTATCAATTTACTAACCCATGCTTTATATAAGACACTGTCTTTTGTATGGGTTTTATCATAATAAAATACAAATACAAATACAAAATAAACTGTGTCCACAAATACATAAACTGAAACATGGTCTTTTCTTATTTTGTACATAATATAAATTAAAATTTTTACTTTTTTTTTCGAGACAAAAATAGTCTTTCTCCTTAAAAAAAAATCTATACATATATGTATATTTAATATATGGATTTTACTTAACTTTTGAATGCGTTATTGTTGTTGTTGTCCTGCGAAACTCTTTGCGATGGAAGCAGTTAAACTATTTTTAACAATTAGAATTAGCTTATGCTGGAACATCTTTACGTTTCTGGTTGTGGTGGTGGTGGAAGTTGTAGATGCGGTCCCTCTATTTGTATTGTTGTTGCTGCTACTTGTTGTTGGTAATAATAAAGGATTGGAAAAGATGCAATTAACTGATTGTTGGTTTAGCAACAAATGATGGTTGTTGTTGGCGCAGTGTTTCATTTTATAATTGCTGCTTGATTTTGCTTAAGAAGATCCTTTTTTATTGTGCTTCAGTTCTCATCTTTTTTTTTTTGTGTTGCTGTTGTGTTTTAATGTTTTCTTCTTGTTTAATTCTTTTTGTTTGCTTTTTTTCAGTTTTTTTTTTATGGAGTTTTTTGTATTTCATTTATGTTTATTTTCTATGCGTTGTTTTTGCCGTTGAATAATTAAAAAAATCGTTTTTAGTTTTTTTTTTCACTGTGGTCTAAATGGCGGCGAGTAGGGTGTATTTTTTTTTATTTTCACGGTCGCCATGTGAAAGAATTGAGGACCACTTCAATTGGCTGCATGCCGTCTGTCTGTCGAAAGCACGCTAACTTCCGAAGGAGTAAAGCTAGCCGCTTGAAATTTTGCACAAATACTTCTTATTAGTGTAGGTCGGTTGGTATTGTAAATGGGCCATATCGGTCCATGTTTTGATATAGCTACCATATAAACCGATCTTGGGTCTTGACTTCTTGAGCCTCTAGAGTACGCAATTCTTATCCGATTGGGATGAAACAACAACAACTGTGCCAAGTATGGTTAAAATCGGTTCATAACCTGATATAGCTGCCATATAGATCATATAGATCTGGGGGTCTTGACTTCTTGAGCCTCTTGAGTGCGCAATTCTTATCCGATTGGAATGAAATTTTGCACGACGTGTTTTGTTACGATATCCAACAACTGTGCCAAGTATGGTTCAAATCGGTCCATAACCTTATATAGCTGTCATATAAACCGATCTTGGGTCTTGACTTCTTGATAGGGCGCAGTTCCTTTCCGATTTGAATGAATTTTGGCACGTAGTATTTTGTTATGATATCCAACAACTGTGCCAAATATGGTTCAAATCGGTTCATAACCTGATATAGCTGCCATATAAACCGATCTGGGATCTTGACTTCTTGAGCCTCTAGAGGTCGCAATTATTATCCGATTTGCCTGAAATTTTGTACGACGGATTCTTTCATGACCATCAACATACGTGTTTATTATGGTCTGAATCGGTCCATAGCCCGATACAGCTCCCATATAAATCGATCTCTCTATTTTGCTTTTTGAGCTCACAAAGAGCGCAATTCTTATTCGAATTGGCTGACATTTTACACAGGTCTCCAACATATAATTTAATTGTGGTTCAAACCGGACCATATCTTGATATCGCTCTAATAGCAGAGCAAATCTTTTCTTATATCCTGTTTTGCCTAAGAAGAGATGCCGGGAAAAGAACTCGACAAATGCGATCCATGGTGGAGGGTATATAAGATTCGGCCCGGCCGAACTTAGCACGCTTTTACTTGTTTTACGATAATTATATCAAGGAGTTTGAAATCATTATCCTCGATGAGGATAAATACTTCCCCGAGTACGAGATATGTTGGAAAGATGCCAGAAAAGTAAGCAGATATGACCGTGCTATTGGCGGTGTGTTAATAGGCGCGAGAAAAACTTTGTCTCAAACATGCTTAAAACACGAATATATCTTTTGCCCAGAACATTGTGGTTTACATATTTGAATAGGAAGCTTTCAAATGTTGATAGTTCCACTTTGCACGATAGTTCGCACTAGCGAAATTGTTTATGGAAGAAATCACTCGCGACAACTTAATAGCTTTTGGGCGATAAAACGTAAGAATTGAAGAATCACAACTCGATATTGTAGACATTCGTTCCCTGCATGTACGGGAACGACATAGTCTAAAGACATGGAATTGAATACGAATGGACGAAGGTACAAAGATTTCTGCAATGAAGAAAACCTGGTTGTTTTAAATAGCTAAACATTAGGAGTTGAGTATAGCAATTTCACATATGCGAGCAATACCGGCGCCTCCGTCAGTTATATATGCTTAATATCTACTAACATGCTTCAATATGTGGAGATCTTAAAAGTTGTAGAAAAAATCTGGTTTGCAAATAACTCTTGGCCTAGAACCTGGTTTTTTGAAATCGTCATCAAAATTAGATATACAGGCTTATCTAAATACGAAAAAACGATATAAGGCGATTTGTCAAATCTAAAAAAGTATGTACTAAGCCAAATCTCTGATAAGCTTAATGAAAGCTCGAACGGTAGATTTTAAACAAAGAAATAAATGATCAGGACTTTCATATAAGTCATACATTATCGAGCGAGGTACCTAAGATTTATTTTGTGAAACTGCTACAGCAAGAACAAGCATCTTTGAGTGTACAATATGCGTTAGTAACAAACCACACGGTAGACAAAGACAATATAAGAGAAAACAAGTAAAAGCGTGCTAAGTTCGGCCGGGCAAAATCTTATATACCCTCCACCATTGATCGCATTTGTCGAGCTCTTGCCGCGGTATCTCTTTTTAGCCAAACAAAGGATAAAATAAAATAATTGCTATGTTATTGGAACAATATCAAGTTATGGTTCATTTCGGGCCATAATTGAACTGAATATTGGAAACCATAGTAGAAGTCATTGTGTAAAATGTCTGCCATATTTAGTAAGAATTGCGCACTTTAGGGGATGAAGAAGTAAAATAGGGAGATCCGTTTCTAGGGGAGTTGTATTAGGCTATAAACCGATTCATGCCATTTTCGACACGTATGTTAAAGGTCATGAGTGAAGCCGTTGTACAAAATTTCAGCTAAATCGGATAATAATTGCGCCCTCGAGTGGCTCAAGAAGTCAAGACCCCAGATCTGTTTATATGGAAGCTATATCAAAACGTGGACCGATATATTCCATTTACAATCCCAACCGACCTACACTAATAAGAAGTATTTGTGCAAAATTTCAAGCGGATAGCTTTACTCCTTCGAAAGTTAGCGTGATTTCGACAGACAGACGGACGGACAGACGTGGCTAATTCGACTTAAAATGTCATGACGATCAAGAATATATATATATACTTTATGGGGTCTTAGACGAATATTTCGAAGAGTTACAAACAGAATGACGAAATTAGTATACCCCCATCCTATGGTGGAGGGTATAATTAAGCACATCTTAGCTAAGACAAAACCAAATAAGGCCCCTAGCGAAGACAGAATGAATTCTTTTCAAACGCAGCAGTCGAATGCTTAGCACAGCTCTGTACAATCTCCAAAAAAACTACACCGAGGGCAAGATTGACGAAAAATTGAGGACAGTAATATATACTGTCCATAAATTAGAAAGCCCAGACGATGCATTGGTCCAGATCGGTACAGATTAGCCATATGGACCGTTTTTTATTCGATTTTATTATTCGATTTCGCTGAAATTTGACACAGTGACCTTTGTTGACTTTCCGATATCAGTATCCTATATTGGTCAGATCGGTCTATATTTGGATGTAGCTTCCAAAATGACCCATATTTTGTTCTACAAAATTGAATAGTGATTTGTATTTATTACACCACTCAATGACAGTGCCAAGTTTGGTCCATATTTCGATATAACTGCTGTGGGTGCATAAATTATGCATTTTTCGCCGGGTTATGATGGACTGGAGAAGATCTATGGGACTATTTTAGTACAGAAGCTGGTGTAAAACAGAGGTGCTTATAATCACCTCTGTTACTTTTCCTATATATATATATATATATATATATATACTAGCTGACCCGGGCCCGATCCGCTGCGCCTTCTTTTACTTTATATGGAACAAAAGTTTCCTTGGAATATTTATTTTTGACAATTATATATATATATATATATATATATATATATATATATATATATATATATATATATATATATATATATATATATATATATATATATATATATATATATATATATATATATATATATATATATATATATATATATATATTAGCTGACCCGGGCCCGATCCGCTGCGCCTTCTTTTACTTTATATGGAACAAAAGTTTCCTTGGAATATTTATTTTTGACAATTAAAGATCTTTTAGTGAAATACCTTGCTACAAAAATAGTATATCGCTTGACTAACATTTTAACAATATAAGTGCCGTTATCTGAACCCGATATGATCTTTATTGGTCTACGAATTTAAGTTTGAATGTAAGGTGTACTCCATTCTTTAAATACTTTATTTCAGTCCGATAGTCTCATGATGTCTGATTTAGGAGAAGAGGTGGTCCCCCAGATACTTGGCCCTGAAAAAATATCAGCATCGTGCTCTTCTCTGAAATACCATTTTTTTTAACCCCATATTGCCATTGGCTTAAGAGGAGTTTACAGGATGAGACGTCCCCCAAACACATGGCCCCAAAATAGGTTATCAAACTTGTTTTCTAATCTAAAATACCTTTCATTTGAGCCACATATTGGCATGGTCGAAAAATTTTTTTCCTTTGGGGGTGTCTTGGGAAAGGGGTGATACCCTAAATACATGGTCCTACATTTGGATATCAAAGATTAAAGTGGAGGATCCGCCCCCCATCAGATATCAAAAAATGTACTACCCTATTTTCACCATGGGGTCATTATGCACCATCTGAGAATATTTCAAGAAAATCGGTTCAGCCGTTTCTGAGTCTATAAGGAACACACAAACATACAAACAAACAATCAAACAAACCTACAAACAAACACAAATTGACTTTTATATATAAGATGAGTGAAGTAATGTATTGGAAAGAGGAGCCACAGGTATAAAAACCCCACTTTATGCGGACGACATAGTCATTTTAGCCAATGATACAAAGACCCTGAAACAAATGATATTAAACTTGAAAGAATATTGCAAAAAATTGAGCTTTATAGTCAATACGGAGAAGTGTAAAATTATGGAATTCCGAAACGGGGGAAGATTATCCCAACAGGAAAAATGGTTCTTTCAAAAGTAGCAAAATATAGGTATTTAGGGGTTAATTACCCCAAAAATTACTAAAAAAAAGAAAACTATTGTACATTTTTCTACGCAAAAAATGGAGTTTGTATACGGCAGTATGCAGGTACGCAGCTCAGTTCTGGGGGTTTACAGATTTTGTTTGTTGAAAATAGTTTTTCATTTGTCAGACTCAACCCCAAACCATTCGCTTTATTTGGATACAGATTTGCATGAAAGTCATCTATATACACTAAGACTTCATGTGAAGTATATTTCCATCACTTTATTCAGATACGAAGGAGATAGACTACCGCCCCAACTATCGCGTATAATGGTCCAACAAAAACATTTCTGAGTGAAAGGTCTGAATAAAATTCTTGTTAAGTTGGATATGCTACCATTTCTGGAAAATGTGGCATAGAAAGAGTGGAACACTAGGACTAACAGCTTGATAGATTCATTAGCTTGAGCTAGCAGACAAAACTCACATCAGAAAGCTCTAGTAAGTAGGTCTAGATTTTACAGAAACTTGGACTTCACAAGAAGGAGTTTATTCCTGAATGGCCGATATAACACTAGGAAATCATGTGGATATTTAAAGCAAGAGTGGAATTGAATTTACTTCAATGCTAATCAGAGAGGCTTAAACCTGTTTGAGGACGATTTGTGCATATTATGCAATTTTAGAGGGAGAGACTATTTGCCATTTTATTGTCGTATGTCCCATATTAAGAGGCCATCGCAATGTCTTCTTCAACAAACAAACCTTGACAGAGCCTGAACTTATTACAATCTTAGATGGAAGAGAGTTAACCGACTGGGGAAATCTTATTAATTACATCAAAAATGCATTGCAATACCACAAGTTTATATTAACAGAGTTTGAATATCAATTATAAGCATAAACAAAAATGTTTCTTTACCATAGTTTAAAAATAAAAAAAAAAAATAATTACCAAAATCCGGATTTATTACTTACTACCTCAGTATTGGAGACCCCCACAGTGGTCCAATGCCTATAATAAAATGCGCACAATTTCGAAGAAAAACCAGTAAGGAAAGGCAAATCGGGTGGTGCCGACTATATAATACCCTACACCACCTAGTGCATGCAGTACCATTTATATGTAGAACTTATCTCGAAAACTAGTAAGACTTTAATTTGGATACCAAATGAAATAGCAATTTGGGACCTTGTAAGATTTTCCTACCATAGGACAAAAGATTTAGATTTCCACATCTTTAAAAGGCCATATCGGATAAAAGATTATATGGGAGTTATATTGATGGTGGTTTTTACTGCCATAAAAGTCCATATCGGATGAAATATACACATTGGAGCTATATCTAAATTAGGACTGATTTTAATGAAATTTTGCGTACGTATTGGAACGTCAATTTAAACGTCTCATGTAAAATCGGGCGAAAATTGTGGATTCTACAGCCTTAAAAAGCCATATCGGATGAAAGATATATAGAGTATCTATATCTAAATCTAAACAGATTTTTATGAAATTTAGCACACATATGGAGACGTCATATAAAACACTTCATGCCAAATTTTGTGAAAATCGGACAAAAATTGTGGCTTCTACAGCCTTAAAAAGCCATATCGGATGAAAGATGTATATGACAGCTATATCTCAATCTGAACTGATTTTTTTCAAAATCAATAGCGTTTGTCTTTGGGCTAAAAAAGTGACATGTTCGTGACAATCGCACAACAAATACGACGAAAGTGATTCTGAGTCGATCGGTATACTTAACAATGGGTCTGGCTCTTCTCCTTCTTAGCGTTGCAAACAAATGCACAAATCTATAATACCCTGTACCACAGTGGTGGTGCAGGGTATAATAACAAAATCAATATATTCTTGATCAGCATAAACATCTAAGACGATCTAGACATGTCCGTCCGTCTGTCTGTTGAAATCACGCTACAGTCTTTAAAAATAGAGATATTGAGCTGAAATTTTGCGCAGACTTTTTTTTTGTCCATAAGCAGGTTAAGTTCGAAGATGGGCCATATCGGACTATATCTTGATATAGCCCCCATATAGACGGATTTGTCGATTTTGGGTCTTAGACCCATAAAAGCCACATTTATCATCCGATTTTACTAAAATTTGGGACAGTGAGTTACGTTAGGCCCTTCCACATCCTTCGTCAATTTGGCCCAGATCGGTCCAGATGTGGACATAGCTGCCATATAGACCGATCCTCCGATTTAGGGTCTTAGGCCCGTAAAAGCCACATTTATTATCCGATATTGCTAAAATTTGGAACAGTTAGTTGTGTTAGACCCTTCTACATCCTTCGTTAATTTGGCTCAGATTGGTCTAGATTTGGATATAGCTGCCATATAGACCGATCCTCCGATTACAGGTCTTAGGCCCAAAGCCACATAAAAGCCACATTTATTACCCGATTTTGCTGAAATTTGGGACAGTGAGTTGTGTTAGGCCCCTCGATATTCTTCGTCAATTTGGCCCAGATCTATTCAGATTTGGATATAACTGCCATATAGACCGATTCTCCGATTTAAGGTCGTGGCCCGTAAAGGGCGTTAAGTTAAACCAAGATTTGGATATAGCTGCTATAGACCGATCTCTCGATTTAATATTTTGGGCCCATAAAATGCGCAATTTATTGTCCAATGATGCCGAAATTTGAGATAGAGAGTTGAGTTAAGCCCCTCCACATATTTCTGCAATTTGGGCTAGATCGATCAAGATTTGCATATAGCTGTCATATAGACCGATATCTCGATTTAAAGTCTTGGTCCCAAAAAAAGGCGCATTTATAATCCGATTTAACTGAAATTTTACACATTAACTTATGATAGGCTTTTCGACATCCGTATATGATTTAGATCGATTTATTTTTAGATATTGCCAAAATTTTGTTATACATAGTTGTACAATAACTTGTACTTATTAGTAATTCGATGTTTCGATATAACTGCTATGAGATATAAGGTATGCAATTTTCACTGGATTTTGATGGAAGGTGGTTTACATATATACCCGAGTTGGTGGGTATACAAAGTTCGGCCCGGCCGAACTTTACGCCTTTTTACTTGTTATTTTATTATTCGAGTGCTGTGTGGCATGTGGCACCGTCTTGTTCAAACCACATGTCATGCAAGTCAAGCTCTTGTATTTTGGGCAAAAAAAGTTGGATATCATCTAATGGTAACGCTCACGTATCTTTGAAGAAGTACGGTCCAATGATCCCATCAGTCCATAAACCGCACCAAACTGTGACTTTTTCTGAATTCATTGGTAGCTCTTGCAATGCTTCTGGCGGATCTTCACTCAAAAACCCACAATTCTGCTAATTTACGTACATGAAATGAAAAAATTTGAGAGCGTTGTTCGTTTGTATGACGATTCATGGTTAAATTATAGACCAAACTAAAAATGTTTGATAGTGAAACAAAACACGAAACGTGTGTGAGCTGTTTAAACCATTGTTGAAAAATAAAAGCTAAAAAATCACCCTTTAATTCAATCGGTAATTCAATCATCAGGACCAGGCGACTTAAAGGAGTCGACTCAGATACAATTTCGCCATTAACATCCGACAAATGCTTACCAGTGACAACCTCTACTAGAGCCACTTTGTTCATTGGAGAGTTTCCCGGGAAATCTGTGTCAACCAGTAGTTCTAGTGTTTCCTCACTCGACATTGTCCATGCAATCTCTGACTTCTGAATATATTTCACCATAATAGGACTCGAGGGTAATAGCCTAGAGGCGTCAGACATATCCTCCAAAGAGCTGCAGAGTTCCACCCAGGATTTGTTCTCAGCCTTTCTCAGCTTGCCCTTGAACATTCTTAGCTCAGCCTTATAGACATCCCAATCTTGTGGTGCCCTTGTGTCTTTCGCTCTGCTGAAGAGTCTGTTTGCCCCTTCGGTTGGCACTAAGATAAGCAGACACAAGCGAGTCATATTGGGCCTTCGTGATCCGCTTGACCCTTATGTCTATATCCTCTTTCCCAGTCGCATATCCTTCCGTTTAGATCTTCCGATACCAAGGTAATATCTAGTACCTCCTGTCTGTTCCAGGTAATAAGGGTGGGTTTATTCCTTTTATTACAAATCGCCAGATTGCAATTCATAATATATTCGATAAGCAGCTTACCATTTAAGTTTACATCCGATCTTCTCCATATCTGGTGATGTACATTAGCATTACTTCCTACAATGAGGCTTTTCTTCCCTACAGAAGCGGCTTCAACCAGCAACTTAAGACCTGAAGATGGTATCTCTGAATCGTGTGATATGTATAGCGAAGCCAGCCAGTAATGAGACTGATTCATTTTAAGGCTGGCTACTACTGAATCTTCAGTGCTTAGCGATAGAATAAGAAAAACATTGAGACTATTCTTTGCGAGAATGTAAGCTGTGTGTCTCTCATTCTCCATTCAATTGAGTAGTTTCAACCCAGGATTTCTTAGTCCACGAACCATTCCTCCACACCCATGGTTCGTGGACTAGAACCACGTCAAATCCTCCTGTCATCAGGAGTACCTTTAGTGACGCCGAAGCGTCCTTTCAATGGTAGAGATTTATCAACAGAAACCGGACCATAGTCAGGATGCAGAATTTCCACCACTGTTATGTTAGCCTTGTCTTCCGAGTCCGCTAGCACTTCCTCCTCACAAGATTCGATCGATCTTGTCATAATGAGTTTCCTTAAGCCTACCGGGGCAGTTAAGGAAGCGGGACACCGGACACTTGTGGTGTGGACGATTCCTCTTTAGATGCTTCACTTGCTGCAGCTGTCGAAGTATCTTTTAAGTTCTGTCCTTCCCCGCTAGCGCACACTTTGAGCTCAATTGAACCGGATGACCCACCCACATTTGGATTGTCGGGTCCCGATTCGACGCCTTCCTTTCCTGTTCCGATCGTGGCGTGGGGACTTCCATTCTTTAGCAATCCTCCAGACTGTGGAGATGTGATCGAAAATTTCTCAGACAAGAGTTTTGCAAAAACTGCTGAGTGGTCCTAAACCCACCGCTTCCATAAACCTTCAGCTTCAACTCATTGAATCTGTACGACACAACTCCATCAGACTTGTTGACATCTGCGAGACAGCCGGATTTTAGTACGAATACTACTACTCAACCAATCTTTCAGTCGGTGGTTTAGAGATTGTTATTAGGATGCTATGGCCTGATACCACGACCGCAGCTGTTGGGTCTTTGGACTCCTTTTTAGGCCTTCTCCCGGGCTCTAGATGTGCCGGCCTACTGGAAACAGACGCAGATCATCAACCGTCTAATGGATACAAAAATCGGCTATCTTTGAGTTAATTATATTTTTCTTCCAAAATTAATAAACTATATCGAGTTACAGAAAAGTTCTTGCGGAGCGAAATAAAAATACGTCCGCTTCACTCAAAGGTTCAAACAAGAAACTACCCTACCTTAGGTCCCACAATAATATTAAACAAGTAAGAGCGTGCTAAGTTCGGCCGGGCCGAATCTTATATACCTTCCACCATGGATCGCATTTGTCGAGTTCTTTTCCCGGCATCTCTTAGGCAAAAAAGGATATAACAAGTAAAAAGGCGTTATGTTCGGCTGGGACGAACTTTGGATACCCACCACCTCGGGAATATACGTAAACCACCTTTCATCAAAATACGATGAAAGTTGTATACCTTCTGTCCCATAGCAGCTATATCAAAATATATTCCGATTTGGACCAAATACTTATAAGTCATTGTTCAATTGTGTATAACAAAAAGTTGGTCTTTTAAGTAGCTTTATCTAAAAATAAACTGATCTGAGCTTCATACGACACGGATTTCAAAAAGCCTAACATAAGTCCCTGTGTCAAATTTCAGTGAAATCGGATTATAAATGCCCCATTTATGGGGCCAAGACTTTAAACCGAGATATCGGTCTACATGGCAGCTATATCCAAATCTGGACCGATTTGGGCACAAAAATGTCGAAGGGTCTAACTCAACTCACTGTCCCAAATTTCGGCGAAATCGGACAATAAATGCGCCTTTTATGGACCCAAAACCTTATATCGAGAGATCGGTCTATATGGCAGCTATATTCAAATCTTTACTGATCCGGGCTATATTGCAGAAGGAAGTCGAAGGGCTTAACCTAACTGACTGTCATAAATTTCGGCGACATCGGACAATAAATGTACCTTTTATGGGCCCAAAACCTTAAATAGAGATATCGGTCTATATGGCAGCTATATCCAAATCTTAACCGATCTGTGCCATATTGCAGGATTAAATCGAAGGGCGTAACTTAACTCACTGTGCCAAATTTCGGCGACATCGAAAACTAAATGCGCCTTTTATGGGCCCAAAACCTGAAATCGAAAGATCCGTCTATATGGCAGCTATATCCAAATCTAGACCAATCTGAACCAAATTGACGAAGGATGTCAAAGGGCCTAACACAATTCACTGTCCCAAATTTCAGCAAAATCGGATAGTAAATGTGGCTTTTATGGTCCTAAGACCCTAAATAGGAGGATCGGTCTATATGCCAGCTATATCCAAATCTGGACCGATCTGGACCAAATTTACGAAGGATGTTGAAGAGCCTAACACAACTCACTGTCCCAAATTTCAGCAAAATCGGAAAATAAATGTGGCTTTTACGGGCCTAAGACCCAAAATCGACAGATCGGTCTATATGGCAGCTATATACAAATCTGGACCGATCTGTACCAAATTGACGAAAAATGTCAAAGGGCCTAACACAATTCACTGTCCCAAATTTCAGCAAAATCGGAAAACAAATCTGACTTTTATGGGCCTAAGAACCTAAATCGGAGGATGGGTCTATATGACAGCTATATCCAAATCTGGACCGATCTGAGCCAAATTGACGAAGGATGTCGAAAGGCTTAACACAACTCACTGTCCCAAATTTCATCAAAATCGGAAAATAAATGTGGCTTTTAGGGGCCTAAGACCCTAAATCGGTGGATCGGTCTATATGGGGGCTATATCAAGATATACTCCGATATTGCCCATCTTCGAACTTAACCTGCTTATGGACAAAGAAAGAATCTGTGCAAAATTTCAGCTCAATGTCTCTATTTTTAAAGACTGTAGCGTGATTTCAACAGACAGACGGACGGACATGTCTAGATCGTCTTAGATTTTTACGCTGATCATGAATATATATACTTTATAGGGTCGGAAATAGATATTTCGTTGTGTTGCAAGCGGAATGACAAAATTAATATACACCCATCCTTCGACGGTGGGTATAAAAAAAGATATGCTCTGCTATTAGAGCGATATCAAGATATGGTCCGGTTTGGACTAAATAATATTATATGTTGGAGACCTGTGTAAAATGTCAGCCAATTCGAGTAAGAATTGCGCCCAAGAAGTAAAATAGAGAGCGATTTATATGGGAGCTGTATCGGGCTATAGACCAATTCAGACCATAATAAACACGTATGTTGATGGTCATAAGAGAATCCGTCGTAAATCGTATAATAATTGCGACCTCTAGAGGCTCAAGAAGTCAAGTCCCCAGATTTGTTTATATGACAGCTATATCAGGTTCTTAACCGATTTGAACCATACTTGGCACAGTTGTTGGATATCATAACAAAACACGTCGTGCCAAAATTCATTCCAATCGGATAAGAATTGCGCACTCTAGAGGCTCAAGAAGTCAAGACCCAAGATCGGTTTATATGACAGCTATATCAGGTTATAGACCGATTCGAACCATACTTGGCAAAGTTGTTGGATATCATAACAAAACACTTGTTGCAAAATTGCATTCCAATCGGATAAGAATTGCGCACTCTAGAGGCTCAAGAAGTCAAGACTCAAGATCGGTTAATATGACAGCTATATCAGGTTATGAACCGATTTTAACCATACTTGATACACTTGTCGGACATTATAACAAAACACGTCGTGCAAAATTTCATTCCAATCAGATAAGAATTGCGCACTCTAGAGGCTCAAGAAATCAAAACCCAAGATCGGTTTATATGACAGCTATATCAAAACATGAACCAATTTAAACCATACTTATCGCAGTTGTTGGAAGTGATACCAAAACGTCACGTGCAAATTTTCAGTCAAATCGAGCGAGAATTGCACCCTCTAGAGACTCAAGCAGTCAAGACTCAAGATCGGTTTATATGGCAGCTATATCAAAACATGGACCGATATGGCCCATTTACAATACCAACTGACCTACACTGATAACAAGTATTTGTGCAAAATTTCAAGCGGCTAGTTTTACTCCTACGGAAGTTAGTGTGTTTTCGACAAACAGACGGACGGACGGACAGACATGGCTAGATCGACATAAAATGTCGCGACGATTAAGAATATATATACTTTATGGGGCCTCAGACGAGTATTTGGAGAAGTTACAAACAGAATGACGAAATTAGTATACCCCTATTCTATGGTGAAGGGTATAAAAATAAGTAAGTCGAATACCCGTATAATTTGATTACCCATATAAGCACACATTCTATTTTTTTTTTTTCATTTTGAACCCATAAATGTCTGAATTTTTATTTAGTTTGGCTGAAAGTTTGTATTCAAAGCACTTTGTTGCCTTCCAATACCCATATTAAATACGGCTCTGATGGGTCCATATTTAGTTATAGCTGTCATACGAGCCAAAATCCGCTTTTGCTAATCAAAAAAAAAAACAAGTAAAAACGTGCTAAGTTCGGCCGGGCCGAATCTTATATACCCTCCACCATGGATCGCATTTGTCGAGTTCTTTTCCCGGCATCTCTTCTTAGGCAAAAAAGGATATAAGAAACGAGTTGCTCTGCTATTAAAACGATATCAAGATATGGTCCGGTTCGGACCACAATTAAATTATATGTTGGAGACCTGTGTAAAATTTCAGCCAATTCGTATAAGAATTGCGCCCATTGGGGCTCACGAAGTAAAATAGAGAGAACGATTTATATGGGATCTGTATCGGGCTATAGACCGATTCAGACCATAATAAACAACGTTTGTTGATGGTCATGAGAGGATCCATCGTACAAAATTTCAGGCATATCGGATAATAATTGCGACCTCTAGGGGCCAAGAACTCAAGATCCCAGATCGGTTTATATGGCAGCTATATCAGGTTATGAACCGATTTGAACCTTATTTGACACAGTTGTTAAAAGTAAAAATAAAATACGTCATGCAAAATTTCAGCCAAATCGGAAAGGAATTGCGCCCTCTAGAAGCTCAAGAAATCAAATCCCCAGATCTGTTTATATGACAGCTATATCAGGTTATGAACCGATTTGAACCATACTTGGCACAGTTGTTGGATATCATAACGAAATACTTCGTGCAAAAATTAATTCAAATCGGATAAGAATTGTGCCCTCTAGAGGGTCAAGAAGTCAAGACCCAAGATCGGTTTATATGGTAGCTATATCAGGTTATGGACCGATTTCAACCATACTTGGCACAGTTGTTGGGTATCATAACAAAACATGTCGTGCGAAATTTAATTCCAATCGGATAAGAATTGCGCCCTCTAGAGGGTCAAGAAGTCAAGACCCAAGATCGGTTTATATGGTAGCTATATCAGGTTATGGACCGATTTAAACCATACTTGGCACACTTGTTGCATATCATAACAAAACACGTCGTGCAAAATTTCATCCCAATCGGATAAGAATTACGCACTCTAGAGGCCCAAGAACTCAAGACCCAAGATCGGTTTATATGGCAGCTATATCAGGTTATAGACCGATTTGAACAATACTTATCACAGTTGTTGGATATCATAGCAAAACACGTCGTGCAAAATTTCATTCCAATCGGTTAAGAATTGCGCACTTTAGAGGCTCAAGAAGTCAAGACCCAAGATCGGTTTATATGGCAGCTATATCAAAATATGGACCGATATGGCCCATTTACAATACCAACCGACCTACACTAATAAGAAGTATTTGTGCAAAATTTCAAGCGGCTAGCTTTACTCCTTCGGAAGTTAGCGTGCTTTCGACAGACAGACGGACGGACGGACGGACGGACGGACGGACGGACGGACGGACGGACGGACGGACGGACGGACGGACAGACGGACGGACGGACGGACGGACGGACGGACGGACGGACGGACGGACGGACGGACGGACGGACAGACGGACGGACGGACGGACGGACGGACAGACGGACGGACAAGGCTAGATCGACATAAAATGTCACGACGATCAAGAATATATATACTTTATGGGGTCTCAGACGAATATTTCGAGTAGTTACAAACAGAATGACGAAATTAGTATACCCCCCATCTTATGGTGGAGGGTATAAAAATCAAATATAATTGAATATTAATTTATGAATTGATCTAAAGGTTTTAAGAATACATAGATATATTTTAATAACCTAATAATGATTTCATATGAGAGCAGACAAAATATTTACGGAAATAATATGTGCTTTTAAACGAAAAATTTAATCCTGAAATTGCCAAAAAACCTATTACCTAACCTAAACGAAAAGTGTAAATCTCACATTGCCAAAAAAAATTTATAAATATACAGAATGTGTTTTAATTATCGTGGAAAGTTCCAAAGTTGGGAAAATTTCCCTGCAAAAGTGGGAGCACTTTGACTTAAGATTAGCAGAAAGTGCCAGCTCTTATCAGCAAATTAATTTTTTTGGGTGTTGTAGTCATTCGATATTTCTGCAGAATAGCGGCGCATTGTAGCAAATTGAAGAGAAGTGATCATTAAACGTGTTACGCGCACTCTGCAACTAATAAGTTCGAACAAGTTCTCTGGACAAGGGCCAAAAACACACAAAACTCCTTACAAATTATTTCACTGAATGGCAGTCACTCAATCATTTAGGTCCTGACAAATTCACGAGAACAAATTTTTTGGTGGTGGCATGGCCCTATTCATGGCTCAGTTGCTATTTATCTCTTCATTTGTTCACGTGAATTCGTTCGTTCTTTTGGCCTAGGACAGCTGCAACGCTCTGCCAAAGTCAATAGATAGTAATATCTTCCGGTAAACTCCATTCCCATTTGCCTACGTTGAGGTTCTACAAGTTTTCCAAGAAATTTGTTTGAATTTCTGCCAAGAAATGAAATGAAGAAAAACATCTTATCGTTTAATGAACTGCAGAAGTTTATGAATATTTCATTTTGCTTTTTATATTAACATTTTTTGCTCCTTTTCCCCATTCCCGTGTTCCCCATTCGCTAGTATCAAAAAACACTTACAAGCAAGGATACGGATGTTTGAAATCGTGCATGTGGGTATATCTCTGTGATACTTGTTCAGCAAATACTTCATAAAAAGCAAGATTGCTCTTCACTTCCGCAGAAAACTTATTCCGAGCTAATATATTCTGTCTGCAATATTAACAAAGCTTGCACTGGTTTGTTACAAATACAAATATGTATGGGACTTAATATGAGAACCATCATCATGACGAGGGATTGGGTGTTGCTTGTATTTAATCACTTAAATGTCTAATACCAGCTCGTGGCCAAAATAGAATAACTCGAATCACTTTTTATACCCTACACCACCACTGTGGTACAGGGTATTACAGATTTGTGCATTTATGTGCAACGCTAAGAAAGAGAAGAGCTAGACCCATTGATAAGTATACCGATCGACTCAGAATCACTTTCTGATTGATTTAGCCATGTCCGTCTGTCCGTCTGTGAGACCATGTATTACTGTAATCAAAATGCAGGTCGTATTTCTTGTCCGATTGTCACGAAATTTTGCGTAAGTCACTTTTTAGGCCCAAGGACAAACGCTATTGATTTTGAAAAAAAAAAAAATCGGTTTAGATTTAGCTATAGCTCCCATATATATATATATATATATATATATATATATATATATATATATATATATATATATATATATATATATATATATATATATCCGATATGGTTTTTAAGGCTGTAGAAGCCACAATTTTTGTCCGATCTTCACAAAATTTGGCATTGGATATTTTATTTTAGGTTTATTTAGGTTGTGTGCGAAATTTCATAAAAATCGGTTCAGATTTAGATATAGCTTCCATATAAATCCTTCATCCAACATAGACTTTTATGGCTGTAGAAGCCACAGTTTTAGTTCGATCTTTAAAATATTTTGCACCAGGTGTTTTATTTGGCGTCCTAATATGTGTGGAAAATTTCATGAAAATCGGTCCAGATTTAGATATAGCTCCCATATATATCTTTCATCCGATATGGCCGTTTAAGGCTGTAGAAGCCACAATTTTTTACCGATCTTTACAAAATTTGGCGTGGGGTGTTTTATTTGACGCCTCCATAGGTGTGGAAAATTTCATAAAAATCGGTCTAAATTTAATATGTAGCACCCATATATATGTATCGCCCGATTTGCACTTAAATGGCCGTAGTAGCTACAATTTTCAACCGACCTGCACAAAATTTGGCACGGACTGTTTTGTTACTGCACTTAATATATAAAAATCGGTTTAGATTTAGATATAGCTCCCATATATATCGTTCATCCGATATGGCCTTTTAAGGCTGTAGAATCCACAATTTTCGACCGATTTTGCATGAGACGTTTAAATTGACGTTGCAATACGTGCGCAAAATTTCATTAAAATCAGTCCTAATTTAGATATAGCTCCAATGTGTATATTTCATCCGATATGGACTTTTAAGGCAATAAGATCATAAATTTTGGTCTCTATAATATAAGGCGTGAGATATTCTATTTCATGTCCCAGTATGTGCAGTTAAAATTTGTACATGTTTCGATATAACTTCCGTATAATCTTTATCCGATACGGCCATTTAAAGATGTGGAAATCCAAATCTTTTGTCCTATGCTGGCAATATCTTAAATTGCTATTTCAATTGGTATCCAAATTAAAGTCTGACTAGATTTCAAGATAAGTTCTACATTTAAAAACTACTACACTAGGTGGTGTAGGGTATTATATAGTCGGCACCGCCCGCCTTTTGCCTTTCCTTACTGGATTTTAGTTTGTGTTAAGCCATGTTATTGTTAAATGCTATGCAAAGTACACTACGAAAGAAATTAAATGAATTGAGATTCAACAGCGAGTCCTGATGCTTTATAGAATTGCAGCAGTAACTTTGTTCTGTTTAATACTTCAATAGATTTTTATAGGCTCAAGTATCGATTTAAATGGCGGTCATTTCTTATTTTGGAACCATATAAGCTTTTAGCGGCTTAAGACAATTTAAAATTCCGTTAGAAGTTTGTTCGTGCACTCCTTTTTCTTTGATCATAAAATTATTTCATTATGTTGTTGAAATTGTGTCCAGCTAAGACCAAAGGGCTTTTGTTTCAGGATAGAAAAGCAATTTTAAAAAACCTTTTAAGGGACAACAGAGTTTACCACAATATAAACGTTTTTCTGGATACGGTTTTTATTGAATAAACTTTGATATATTCATGATTGGACATTAAAATTTGGTATTGTACGTCTACTAAAGGATATTTTCGATCATGAAAAACAACTTTTTAATATTTGCTGTATTATGGGGTTTTATGTCGCTTACATTATATTCGGGTACACGCTGGAAACCTATTTCTCAACAAAATGGCGGTTACATAATCATATATGATTAAATTACTGATCGGCTTTTATCAGATTTTCTTGAAATTTAGCACAGATGACTAAAGACCCAAATCGTTGTAGATTTAAATATAGATCACATATGTGTGCTCGTCCGATATTGTAATAATTTGATCATATATCAATTGAATTTCACGAAATTTGGCACTTAAAGTTTTCTTATGACTCTTGAGATTATTGGCAAAGTTTACACAAATCAATGCAGATTTAGATATAGCTCAGATACATATGATTCGACCAATTTTCACTTCTAGAGCCCTTGTATTCACATTTATCAACCGACCTCAAACATTATACATAATGTCTTCTTCTATGACTCCTACTATGAAGAACAGAATTGGGTCGAAATCGATTCAGATTTACATATAGCTCCCATATATATATCTTTGTACGATTTTAGCTAACATTGCAATAATATGGTCATTTATCCACCGATCCTCAAAAATTGGGCTCGTAGAATTATTTTATTGCACTTGAAATTTTTAGTGAATTTAATAGAAATCGGCTTACATTTAAATATGTCACCAATGTAAATGTATGTATAGCCCTATTTTCACTTCTAGAGCCTTTAATTACCGATCACAAAATTTTGCACAATATTTCCTTTTAAAACTGCCACTTTGTCTTGATGAAATCAGATCAGAATAGCATATAACTCTCAAAATCGGGAATATATATATATATATATATATATGTATATATACAACCAGTAAGGAAAGGCAAACGTCGGGCGGACACCGACTTTATAATGCCCTACAACTACCCCACAGGTACAAAGTGGGAGCTATATCTAATTATGAACCAATTTTGATGGACCTAGGCGGTTGTTCTCAGATGGGTCATTAAATAATCCGTATCAAATTTCGAGCAAATATGTTTAAAATGTAATAAATAAGGTTGACAAATGACAACATTATTGTAAAATACCCAAAATCTGACGAACATATATATGGGACCTACGTCTTAATCAGAACCGATTTTGTCCAAACTTCTTAGATATTGTGGTTGGCATCGAGGAAAGCGTTGTATAAAATTTTGGCGATATATATATGGTAGCTATATTTAAATCTGAACCGATTTATATGAATTTCACCAGTGATATTAAAGTTAATAATATTAATAATCATAAGAAAATCCTTTCTGCCAAATTTCGAGAGAACCTGTAACAAATGACCACTTTATTGCAATATTTCTCAAAATCGGACGAACATATACATGCGAGCTTTATCTAAACCTGAACCGATTTCGACTAAACTTTATAGATATTGTGGAAGTCGTCGACGAAAGCGTTGAACAAAATTTTGGGAAGATTGGTCAATAAGGGCGCTGGCAGTGGGTCTGGGAATGAAAATCAGGCGATATATATCTATATATACATATATATGAGAGCTATATCTAAATCGGAACCGATTTCTATGAAATTCACCAGTAATTTCGAAAGTCAAGAGAAAATTCTTCCTCCCAAATTTCGAGGGAATCAGTTAACAAATAACCATTTCATTGCATTAAATCTGAACCGATTTTTTATAGCTCCCACCTTATATAGCCCCCATTTTGAACCTAAAGGGTAGGTGTTGGGTATTAATTTAAGATTTAAACGAAATTTTGTTGCTCTCTTATAAAGGGTGATTTTTTAAGAGCTGTAGGAAAGTTTTAAAAAACACATGCAATTCAGAAAAATGCATGAAATCTTTATTTGAAACGATAGTACGGTCCCTACAATTTAATGTGTGAAGATTATTTCATGCAAATGTTTACCAAATTTGCCATACTCTTTTCAACATTTCGGCCGGTATCTCACGAATAAATCTTTCAATGTTGTCTTTCAACGCGTCAATTAAGTCCGTTTGTAAATAGTCTAAACAAGTAAAAAGGCGTTAAGTTCGGCCCGGCCGAACCCACCACCTCGGGTATTTATGTAAACCCCCTTTCATCAAAATCCGGTGAAAAGAGCATACCTTATGTCCCATAGCAGTTATATCGAAATATCATCCATCCATCTTTTTAGTAGCTAAATCTAAAAATTGACCGATCTGAACCATATACAACATGGATGTCGAAAAGCCTAAAATAAGTCAATGTGTCAAATTTCAGTTAAATCGGATTAAAAATGCGCATTTATTGGGGCCAAGACTTTAAATCGAGATATCGCTCTATATGGCAGCAAAATGCAAATCTTGATCGATCTTGACCAAATTGCAGAAATATGTGGAGGGGCTTAACTTATCTCTCTGTCCCAAATTTCTGCAACATCAGAAAATAAATGCGTCTTTTATGGGCCCAAAATATTAAATCGAGAGATCGGTCTTCATGAAAGCTATATCCAAATCTGGACCGATTTGTGCCATAATGCGGAATAATGTCAAGGGACTTAACTTAACTCACAGTCCCAAATTTCGGCGACATCGGACAATGAATAAGCCCTTTATGGGCCTAAAACCCTAAATCGGAGGATCGGTCTATATGGCAGCTATATCCAACTCTTGACCGATCTGAGGCAAATTAACGAAGGATATAGGAGGGCCTAACACAACTTACTGTTCCAAATTTCAGCAATATAGGATAATAAATGCGGCTTTTACTATATGGCAGCTATATCCAAATCAGGACCGATCTGAGCCAAATTAACGAAGGATGTAGAAGGGCATAACATAACTGACTGTCCCAAATTTCAGCAATATCGGTAATAAATGAGGCTTTTACGGGCCTAAGACCCTAAATCGGAGGATCGGTCTATATGGCAGCTATATCCAACTCTTGACCGATCTGGGCCAAATTAACGAAGGATTGTAGAAGGGCCTAACACAAATTACTGGTCCAAATTTCAGCAATATCGGATAATAAATGTTTCTTTGACGGGCCTAAGACCCTAAATCGGTGGATCGGTCTATATTAGGGCTATATCAAGATATAGTCCGATATAGCCCATCTTCGAACTTAACCTGCTTATGGACAAAAAAAAGAATCTGTGCCAAGTTTCAGCTCAATATCTCTATTTTTAAAGACTGTAGCGTGATTTCAACAGACAGGCGGCCAGGCGGACATGTCTAGATCGTCTTAGATTTTTACGCCGATCAAGAATATATATACTCTATAGGATCGGAAATGGATATTTCGATGTGTTGCAAACGGAATGACAAAATGAATATACCCCCCTCCTTCGGTGGTGGGTATAAAAAGTTAAATCGCACGATCTAGGCGGCTAATTGACCGGCCCCGAACATTAAATAATATGTTCACCGAACTCCCCTCCCAATAAAAAGGTAATTGAATATACCCCCATCCTTCGGTGGTGGGATATACCCCCATCCTTCGGTGGTGGGTATAAAAAGTTAAATCGCACGATCTAGGCGGCTAATTGACCGGCCCCGAACATTAAATAATATGTTCACCGAACTCCCCTCCCAATAAAAAGGTAATTACCCATTTATACCCAAAAGCTAGGTATTCATAATTTTGCAGATATTTCGTATTCTTTGTATATAAACCTGATTTTCTGATCTCATAAAATCGGATTTTAGTAATATATAGCCGCTATATAGACCGATCTCTAGACTTAAAGTCTTGAGGTATAGCTGGCATATAGACCGATTTCTCGGTACAGAGTATAGAGCTCATAAAAGAAGCCTTCTTCATCCGATTTCGATGAAATTTGAAACAGTGCGTTTTTGTACTCCTCTAAATTTCATCGAAATCGAATGAAAAAAGGCCAATTTATTGCCTCAAGACTTAAGTCTAGAGATCGCTCTATATACCGGCTATTTATAGCTAAAATCCGATTTTATGAGATCAGAAGACCAGGTTTATAAAAAAAGAAAACGAAATCATTAAAAATTGTTTGCAACATGTTTTTATACCCAAGATATCTGCAAATAATACCAAAAGACTTATTTATTGGGTAATTATCCAATAAATAAATCGCTCTTTTCTGCCAAAGGAAAATCCATGCGAATGGGGCAGTAACTGATAATTTTCTGCGAACTAGGCTTCAAGTTAGGGGACAGAGTGGGCCTGGGGTCTACTTTGAGCGGCCTTCGCGTCTAACTGGTACCGGCATTTAGGTGAGGACACAATACCAGACATGAAGCAGCATGGAAAACAATTAAGGATTTTGTAAGTGCCACGGAATTCCTAACCTAGATTTTCTTTTTATACCCTCCACCATTGGATGGTGGTATACTTTCGTCATTCTGTTTGTGACACCTCGAAATATGTGTCTGAGACCCCATAAAGAATATATATTCTTGATCGTCATGTCATTATAAGTTGATCTAGCCATGTCCGTCCGTCCGTCTGTCCGTCCGTCCTTCTGTGCGGATGTTAACACTCGCAAGTTATTGGGATTTTTAAAGCGATCTGGATGGTTCCTTCTTCAGCTCCTGTGGTATCACGAAAACGTCTAAGTGAGTCTGTTAGAAGACTGACATTTAAACCAAACCTAATCTAACCTAACTTATCTGCAGAAACCGGACCATAATCATAATATAGATATTCCACCAATGTTGCGTTAGCCTCGAGTTCTGAGTAACTGCCAGGAGTTTATCCTCACATGATTTGTTAGATAGTACGCATCCAGGGGTAGGTGAGAAAGCAGTGGAACGACTCTTCCTCAAGACACTGGACACTTGCGGTATGGACAATTCGTCCTTAGTTGCTTCACTATCGGCTCCGATACTAGCCTGCATCGTCACAAACTGTAGGAGACCCAGAAAATTCCGCAAGAACATCGGAGTATGCTGATGATAGTTTTATTTATTTTGGAGTGGCCGGGGCAGCGAATCCCTGAGCCCAATTTAGGAAATCTCTCTGAGAGTCTTAGGACCATTCGCATTAAGCCTCTCTATAATCCTGAGAGCGATGCGTCTTCTATTATTCCAAACTCATTAAGAGCGTGTTGGTTTGCCGGGGAAGGCCAATTGAATAGACAAATTATAGGCATGCGAATATAGAATAGGTTCGGCCTTGTCCCTTAAACTCGAACCATGTGTCTTCGTCAAATGCCACTGCTGCCGCTCCATAAGACGAGGTTTCAGTAGCAAAAAACATGTTTTAGTACTTTTTTCCAAAAATGGCTGGTATCAATAGTGTTAAAAATGATCGATATTGACAAAAAAATAAACTATCAATGGTTCCATCCATAGCTAGCCAACTCTACCAGAGGACTCCCGCACTGTGGAATAAGAAAACAAGTAAAAGCGTGCTAAGTTCGGCCGGGCCGAATCTTATATACCCTCCACCATGGAGCGCATTTGTCGAGTTCTTTTCCCGGCATCTCTTCTTAGGCAAAAAAGGATATAAGAAAAGATTTGCTCTGCTATTAGAGCGATATCAAGATATGATCCGGTTTGGGCATCAGTTAAATTATTTGTTTGAGACCTGTGTAAAATGTCTGCCAATTCGAATAAGAATTGCACCCTTTGGGGGCTCAAGAAGTAAAATAGAGAGATCGATTTATATGGGAGTTGTATCGGGCTATAGACCGATTCAGAACATAATAAACACGTATTTTGATGGTCATGAGAGGATCCGTCGTACAAAATTGCAGGCAAATCGGATAATAATTGCGACCTCTAGAGGCTCAAGAAGTCAAGATCCCAGATCGGTTTATAAGGCAGCTATATCCGGTTATGAACCGATTTGAACCTTTTTAGTTACAGTTGTTGGATATCATAACAAAATACGTCGTGCAAAAATTAATTCAGATCGTGCAATGAGCCTCTAGAGGCTCAAGAAATCAGGTGCCAAGATCGGTTTATATGGCAGCTATATCAGGTTATGGAGCGATTTGAACCATACTTGGCACAGTTGTTGGATATCATAATAGAACACGTGGTGCAAAATTCAAGACCCAAGATTGGTTTATATGGCAGCTATGTAAAAAGATGGACCGATATGGCCCATTTACAATACCAACCGACCTGCACTAATATGAAGTATTTGTGCAAAATTTCAAGCGGCTAGCTTTACTCCTTCGGAAGTTAGCGTGCTTTCGACAGACAGGCGGACGGACGGACAGACAGACGGACGGACGGACAGACGGACGGACATGGCTAGATCGACATAAAATGTCGCGACGATCAAAAATAAATGTACTTTATGGGGTCTCATATTACTCGAATGTTTCGAGTAGTTACAAACAGAATGACGAAAGTAGTATACCCCCATCCTATTGTGGAGGGTATAAAAATTGGTGGAAATATCTTTGCCATTTTTGAACGGATGCAGATATCTTCACGAAATTTTATAGAGGCCCTAGAAGGCTCGGATGGCCTTCAAATTTGTTCACATAGATCCTACAAAGTTTTGTTCGGGCTGCTAAAAGCGCATGTATGATCCGATTTTTAAATTTTTTATTTCCTAGAAAGTGCTTTCGCGGCTATCAGACACCGATACTTAGGTGGGAGTACAATACCAGACATGAACCGACTCAGTGGCGTGGTATGCAAGGTAATTATTGATTTTAGTATGTTTAAAGTGGAATGGGCGGTTAAATATACGCACTCTTTTCTTAACTTATGAGTATCCTTAGTGCAAACACATGCACAAAGTCCCTATAGTTGTTTTAATTTTAACTATTTCTCAACAAGAGAAATAAGTCCAGAAAATTTCAATGTTTCAATAGAACATCTCGTACATAAACAAGGATTTCATGAGGCTTGAATTATTGCTGCCATACAAATTTTCATTGTGCTTTTTATAATTGTAGTTTCATCAGGTGCACTTCATGTTAGCACAATATATTTTCGATGTCTCTTTGTTTAATAGGAACTAAGAGGTTATCTCATTGAATGAAGAAAACTTTAGCTAAAACTTTTAGGCGGTTACTGCAGCCACATAGACCATGCTTTTACTAGTGTTTCTCCTTCGTTTGCTATTTAATGAGAAAGTTTAACCGTAAGTAGCAATATTGTTTTGAAAATCCCTCCCATTTCACGCAACTTCGTTTTCGTCTACCACATAATTTCTCATAGTGACTGCTGCATCGAGAAGTGCCAGTAAAAGCTGTTTAAGCAAAAGTGAACTTAAGGTAATGTTATTACAATTTTTATTCAGCTGAATTTACACTGGAACATTTTTTTATAGAAAAGTCAAAGTGTGTTTGCCTGCCTGTTAGTTTGTTCTGTAAAGACCCGATTACTGGTACAAGGTGCGAGATACCATACGCTTCATTTCTATCGTGAGCACCAAAGCTGGAGTTACATGCCACGCGCAGCACATATGCGTACTTAAGCAATCAAATACGCTCACATGCGTTCTTTTGGTTGAGTTACTTACCATGCATCTTTTGCTGCGTGAGAATTTCTAAAAATCAGCCAGAGCCACTGCAAGCGAATTTATTGAGAAATCTTGCCAAAATTGTGCACAACGTGTGTTTCCTCGATGCCTACCATAATATCTAAGAAGTTTGGTCAAAATCGGTTCAGACTTAGATGTAGCTCCCTTATATATGTTCGTCAGAATTTGGGTTATTTACAATAATGTTGTCATTTGTCAACCGTATTTGAACATATTTCCTCGAAATTCACTGCGGATTGTTTAACAACCCAGTCAATAGCAATTAGATTTGTGTCTCGAAGAAATTTGTTAGTTCTGTAGCGTTGATCGCAGATTTGGCTACAGTGAAATATATTTTAAATAAAATTTTAAAAATGCACTTTGGAATTTTTAATTTTCTTCCTGAAAAAACTTTTTACAATGAAAAGAGATTTTACGACAAATGACTTCTTTAAGTATTATGTATGAAAAGTTTTAATGAATTTTTACGTGTCAGATGCCATATTTACAAAACATTCCAAACTTTTAAATAAGGAAAAGTGGTAAAATATGAAAGATTTTTGTCAAATCCTATTAGTCAGCAGACTTTTTTTATGAGAGCTAATTTTATATTTTATCCTTGATACAATGCACGATGTTCCAGGCAACGTGGATTACACATTGCCTGAGTCGATTTTTGATGATAGAACCGATTGGAACTACAATATCCCTGGTAATAGAAGTTACATAGATTTATATACTCATAGTTTCAAACTAGACGACCAGGTAGGCTTCCGGGTGTACTCTGAAGAACTTGGACTGGGCATATCGAGAACGTTACCCGATCACTGTAGTATGTATCAAGCGGAAATCCTTGCGGTTAAAGAAGATATTATTTCAAAACCCTGGAGAACGTGTTTCTGAATTCAAAAACAGCCCTCGACTGTCGCAGATCTCTCAACGTGATGGCTGAACAGTTCAAAATTCACCTGTTTTGGATGCCGGACCACAAAGATAGAGCAGACTTGCAAGAATAGGAACTATCTTACAGAGAATAGAAAGGTTCCAATGGTAACCGTTTAGTGGCGCGAACGTGTTTTCATTTCGCTCCTCGAAGAAAAGTATCCGTTTCCGGAATAGGTACCTTATACAAAAAATTTTAAGCATTTCAGGAGTAGGCTCAAAATGGACTCCAAAGACCGAATAGCTGCGGAGGTGCCCGCCCCTCCTATAGGTGTGGGTGCCTTGGCATATGTAGTCAAAAGTAAAGCTTCAAGCGCACAACTAGTCGACAGACTAACGGAGCGGATAAACCAGAGAAATGCGCAGTTCATCCCCTGCCTTTAAGTAAAGGTGGTGTTTCCGATTCAGACAGCGACAGTGTCAATAAAACCGTCATTGCAGCCAAATCGAGAGATGAGGACAGCGGGATCACTGCAGAAGTGAACTTTGCTAAGCTCACAAGAAGACCGAGAAAGCAATTCGTGGTACGACGAAGAAGACATAGGAGTATGCACCGGCAGCCCAATCGGTCGAAAGTGCTGGATGCTGGAAGGGATAGAACTGACATTCCAGGCAATTCTTTAAAATCTGGAAAGAGAATCAGATCTCCCAAAGAGCATAATACTGTTAGAACGCTGAAGAATAAAAAGAGCTTCCCACTTTCAAGTACTTTGGCAAGCCCAAGCCAGCGCTTCCGCAAGGGAGACTCCAGACAGTGTCCTGCGGAGGGAGCCAAAGTCGGTGCAGGAACGAATGAAGCACGGGGGTTTGTGACATCTGCCTTGGATTGAAATAACTCTGGTATTGCCATCTGGGAGTTCATATTATACAGATGGATCTGAGCTGGAGGACAGAGTGAGCCTGGGAGTCTACGTTAAAAACCTAGAGACTGGAATCTGTTTTCGACTGCCTGACCATACGATACTATGGTACACGCAAACCGGGAAGACCAAAAGCCCGATGGAAAGATCAAGTTGTGAAAAACACCTCGAAGCTTGGTATCAGAGATTTTAGAATGAGCGCAGAAGATAGAGGCGCTTGGAACGCTATTCTACGTTCGGCTAGTGGAACAAATATTCTGTTGTAGCCAATTAAAGTAAAGTAAGACCATACGATACTGCTGGTAGAGTTCGGAGCGATCACGCGAAGACGTCCAGTGTGAAAATATATAAGGTCACGAACAGTCTTGGAGTTTAAGATGGAGATTAACGCCTTCTCTGAGGATGGTACAATCTGCTATGGCCCGGCACCCATAGCTGATTAGGGGGGAGTGAAAAAACAGACGATTTGGCAGTGAAGGCCAAAGGACGGCCGTCAAGAAACTTGGTTTATCAGAAGCCTTTCGGGTCGACGCAGTCCGAGGTAAGGGCGTCGTCGACGAACGGTCGGTAGGACGACAAAAATCCTATGTGGAGATCCGTTTCACTGAAAGTCGAGGCTATTACTGAGGATGGGGGTATACTAATTTTTATACCCTCCACAATAGGATGGGGGTATACCAATTTCGTCATTCTGTTTGTAGCTACTTAAAATATTCGTCTAAGACCCCATAAAATATATATATTCTTGACAGTCATGACATTTTAAGTCCATCTAACCATGTCCGTCCGTCTGTCTGTCGAAAGCACGCTAGGAAGGAGTACATCTAGTCGCTTGAAATTTTGCACAAATACTTCTTATTAATGTAGGTCGGTTGGGATTGTAAATGGGCTATATCGGTCCACGTTTTGATATAGCTGCCATATAAACCGATCTGGGATCTTGATTTATTGAGCCGCTAGAGGGCACAATTCTTATCTTATTTGGCTGAAATTTTACACTATGTGTTTCATTATGACTTCCAACAATTGTGCAGAGTATGGTTGAAATCGGTCTATAACCTGATATAGCTACCATATAAACCGATCTTGGGTTTTGACTTCTTGAGCCTCTAGAGTGCGCACTTCCAATCCGATTTGGCTGAAATTTCGCATGAGGTGATTTGTTTGAGCCGCTAAAGGACGCTAGTATTATGCGATTTGGCCGAAATTTTATACAACGGCTTCTCTTATGACCTTTAACATACGTGTCGAATATGCCATGAATCGGTTTATAGCCTAATACAGCTCCCATATAAACGGATCTCCCTATTTTATTTCTTCAGCCCAGTGCGCAATTCTTACTAGATTTGGCTGAAATTTTACACAACGACTTCTACTATGGTCTCCAAAGAGATACCGTGGCAAGAGCTCGACAAATGCGATCCATGGTGGAGGGTATGTAAGATTCGGCTTATAGCCGAATGTAAGATTCGGCCCGGCCGAACTTACCACGCTTTTACTTGCTTTTGATTTGTCATTTTGGGAACAAGAATTGTGCCCTCTAGCTGCTCAAGAAGTCAAGATCCCTTATCGGTTTATATGGCAGTTATATTAAAACGTGGACCGATATAGCCCATTTACAATCCCAACCGACCTACACTAATAAGAAGTATTTGTGCAAAATTTTAAGCTGCTAGCTTTACGCCTTTGAAAGTTAGCGTGCTTTCGACAGACAGACGGACGGACATGGCTAGTTCGACTTAAAATGTCAACACGATCAAGAATATATATACTTTATGGAGTCTTAGACGAATATTTTGAGGAGTTACAAACAGAATGACGAAATTAGTATACCCCCATCTTATGGTGGAGGGTATAAATAAACTAAAACAAGTAAAAAGGTGCCAAGTTCGGACCGTACGTTACACATTTTTGTTAATCACAACAGAACACTACGTACTACACTACGGCATCATCGAATAAAAATTGAGGCTTCCTGGGGCTTGAGATGTCAAATCATTATATCGCTTTATATAGGAGCTTTTCCAGGTTATACACCGACTTGCATCATACTTGTCACGATTGTTGGAAGTCATAAAAAACCCTACGTGCGAAATATCAGTTCAATGGGTTAACAACAGCGGCTTTTAGGCTCGAGATGTAGCACAGGTTTATATGGGAGCTACATCAGGTTATAGACCAATTCAGACCTTGGCGCGATTATTTAAAATTGTAACGCTTGTGCAAAATTTCATCCCAAGTAGTTAATATTTGCAGCTTCTAGGAGCTCAAAAAAACAAGTAGATTTTATGTTGGAGCTACATCCAAATCTGAACCGATATGCAATCCTCAACTACCTAAATAATAAGTAGTATCTGTGTATGATTTTATGCAGCTAGCTCTGTGCGTTCGCCAGCTATCGTGATTTCGACAGACGGACGGATACGGCTAATGCGACTCAGAATGCCGAGACGATCCAGAAAATATATACTTTATGGGATCGCAGATCAATATTTCGAGGTGTTACAAACGGAATGACTAGATTAGTATACCCCCTCCTAATGTAGTGGGTATAAAAAGGTTGTCTTGAGTTGGTGTAATTCAAATTTCTGCGATCTATGGATGTTTCATGCCGGTAGATTCTATGTATACTACAATTATGATGCCTGGGATCTATGACCGTTGGAAACCAGTAGCATGCCTTTGCCTGATAATAACCATTGGATTACCTGAACACCATTATTTGGGATGGGTTAGACTGCGTTAAGACCAAAACAAAATGGGCGCGTTGAACTTTACTTGGAGTTTTGCGTTAAAAAATTGAACTCTGCACACAAGCCTCATAAAGCAACACTCAAAAGTTAAAGAATTTTCAACTTCGACGACTAAAATCTAACGTCGTTCTGTATTGCCATATATGAAGGAGAGTTTTTAGGCATCAAAGTTAAAAATTGTTTAACTGTCGCCTTGATTTGGTTACAGAGTTGCATTTTTCAAGGCAACTCCCAATAATTAAAGGAATTTAATATAATCAACATATTAAATGGGATTAATGTAGATGCAATTCATATAAACGGAAACAATATATAATTGTATTTCATATAAATCCAAAAATAGAAATAAATTAAAAGGATGAATGTAATTAACGATAGCTTCGTTATTTCCTTTATCAGCTTTTAGAGGTTATCCGGAGGTTTGGTTGTGCTATCGATTATGTCGTCAATCCTTAACTTTGCCAGATTTGTTTCTACCGATGTTATTTTGATGAACGGATGGGGTTATATTAGTTTAATACATTTCATTTTTATGTTCTCATATTGCATTGAACGCTTGAAATGTCTCAGCTTTGTAAAAAATTTTCTTCTGACATTCCCTGCGTCTAAGGTTGTAATGGTTCGCTTGAGTTGTGGTAGCTGATTGTACATAGTTTCGCACAATATCAAAGATTTCTGAAAGTTATTTTTTTTCGTCAGGTTCCAAACAATTTGTGGCGTAGTATACTTCTTCGTTAAACAATGTGCTTGGTAGTCTCAACCCTCGTTCTTGCGCCGAGAATGCGCGGGGCTGTATTTGAGTGACGACTTTTTACTTGAGTTAATAGCTTGGGACTTTTCTGGTAAGAAATCATCCCACTTCATTTGATTATTATCCGTGTATTGGGAAATCATAGTTTTTATGGTTCTGTAGGTTCTCTCAATTTTCATACCTCTTTCACTCCGTGTCCGTGAGCAGGGCGAAAGGTACCCCATAAGTAGATAAATTCTTATATCGGAACGCTTTAGTAAACATTTTAGTCGTTGCCATTCGAGCGGGAATGAATTCAGACCATATACTAAACTTGTCGTAGAATACAATTAACACCGTCTTTTCTTGTATCGACATTGGGAAAGGGCAAACAAAATCTGCACAAACGGCAAGCCAAGGCTGATGTTCAAATGATGTATCCATTTTACCTGCTGTGGATTGTTGTAAAGGTTTGACCGTTAGCATTTTTCACAGCGAAGCGATGTCTCTGATGATACCGGGTCACCTGGTATCGGCCGGGCCAAATCTTGGCAACCCACCAACATAGATTCTGCAAAAATTTATACAAAATAAATTTATATAATTTTATTTTATATACCAAACCAGTAAATATTAAAGCTTCTATAGGAAAGGAACAAGAATGATCGAGAGACCGGTTTACATGGGAGCTATATCGGGTTATAGACCGATTTAGACCGTACTTGGCACAGTTGTTGAAAGTCATAACAAAAAATACATGCTTAATTTCAGCCAAATCGGCTTGTAACGGCTCAAGAAATCAAATCGGGAGATCGGTTTATATGGGAGCTATATCTAAATCTGAACCGATATGGCCCATTTGCAATCCCCAATGACCATTAAGTATCTGTGCAAAATTTCAAGCGGAAAGCTTTACGCGTTCGACCGCTATCGTGATTTCGACACGGACATGGATAGATCAACTCAGAATGTCGAGACGATCAAGAATATATATACTTTATGGGGTCCTAGATCAATATTTCGAGGTGTTATATACGGAATGACTAGGTTAGTCATTTTTTAAACCCCCATCCTATGACGGTGGGTTTAAAAAAGGAAAGGCAATCAGCTATGACATTGTATTTACCTTTCATATACCGGATTTCGTAATTGTACTGCATTAATTCCAGCGCCCACCGGGCTATTCCTCTTGAAGGTAACTGAATAGAATTAAGCCATTTGGGCGCCTGGTCATCAGTCGTAATTATAAAGTGGTAACCTTCAATGTAATGTCATATCTTTTGAATAATCTTAACTATTTCGATACACTCTTTTGCCGTTACTGTGTAATTTTTTTCAGCTGATACAAGAGTTCGGCTTGCATACGAAATAACTTTCTCGCCATAAATAAACGGTCTGTTGAAATCGGGACATGACAACGCTGGCGTTTCAATTAATCTTTTCTTAACTCCTTCAAACGATTTGGCTTGACCTGGCACGAATCCCACTTCAGACCTTTCTGCAACAGCCTGTCTAATGAACTAGTCAAGTTTGAAAAATTTTATACAAAACGTCGAAACCAACACGCTGTATTTAAGAATGATCTTAGTTATTTGCATTTTAACGGTTTTTGGATTGCCAGAACTACATTTACCTTTTCAGAGTCGGTATGATTTGCTAATTAGTTGCCACAGATACCGAAATTTCCTCTTTCAAAATGCACATTTTTCCTTGTTAATTTTCAGTGTTGCATCTATCAGCGGATCAAATACAATTTTTAAAATTTTCAGATGATCATCTAGAGACTCCCCAAGAACCGCAATATCATCTAGGTATGCAAAAGTATAAAACTCAAATTCAGAACCAATTACTGCATCAAATGTTCTCTGAAAGTTTGCTGGCGCTGAATGTAGCCTGAATAGCATCACGAAACATTGGAAGAGACCACAGCCTGGAACAGTGAATGATGTGCATTGTTTGCTTTCAGATTGCATTGTACTTGCCAATATCAGTTCCGGAGGTCTATAGTACTAAAGAACTTATTGTTTCTTAATTTCTTCAATATCACATTAGTTTGTCTAAAATCGACACAGGCGCCACTCGTTGTTTTTCTTGGCAGTTTTATCCTATCATCTTCTAGTAATTCATCAATCCATTTGTTTACAATTTCCTGCATGGCCTGATTGCAGGGATAATTGCGTTGCCGTAGAGACCTTGGGTGTTTCTTTACAATGATATGTTAAGTAACATTTGAAGGACCTTGCATTTTCTCAAATCTTCTCAATATTCTCAAATCTTGAAAGTTCCTTTTCTAAAAACGCTTGTATTTTCAAGTTAACCGTTAAAACATCTTCTTCAGTGTCTGATGGAAGTGCTTGTAATTAACTAATTTGAGGTGGGCCAATACTATCTGACAATCTACGGTTGTTACGTTCTTCTTGCCACAATCCCAACAGAATACGCCTATGCACGTCTTCATAATAGGCTAAGAAGATCGAGAAGAACGTGTTGTCGGCATTTTCAACTAAATTGTGAATGAATTTATGTATTAGTGTAACTCAAATGTCTGGAATCTATGGATGTTTCATACCAGTAGATTCTTTTGTACACTACAACTATGGTGCCTGGGATCTATGACCATTGGAAACCAGTCGCCTCCCTCTGCCTACAAGTGTCTGGGTATTATGGCTGTAAGAATCAGTAGATTCCATATACACCACTGCTTGGGTAGGGTTGGCCAGCGTTAACCATGAACATTCTTTTACCCATTTTTGACAAGTGCTGCGTTTTCGCGCCAGATACTTGGCGAACATTTACATGTATGCATAGGCTGTATATAACGAACTCATATTGAAAATACAATTTTTCGGTTTGCTTTGACTCTACAGAATATTATAGTAATAATAAATTTTTCAAATAGGTTCATGTGGTACTTTAATATATTCTATATTGGAATACATACTCTAATCAAATTTGTATACAATTAGAAGAACTTCAAGTAACATCAAACCATAAAAGAAACTAAAACTAAGAAATTACAGGCAAAACTTTTTTTTTCGTTTTGATCGGTTTTATTTTGATTGTTTCATTTTATCGTTGGATTTCTTTGTCCAGTAGAAACCAATTGGCTTTGATGTTGCTTCTATTTAGAATAGACAGCAAAATAAAAACCTCTATGCTTAAAATGAATTGGGCAGGCTACGGAGATCGCGATTTGGAAGATGACCAGAACTTCATCATCAGTCCGAAAACCCCCAAAGAGATTGCATACTTGTCATTGGCGAACCTGCCATCACCTTTCAATTTTACAATTAGCACTCATATAAGCACTCTTGAAAGAATGCCATCTAAAATACCGCTGAAGACAGGCCTCTTTTTCTTCATTTTTTAAATGTCTTAAATTAGAGAATAATTTCTCTTTTTTATACCCTACACCATAGGATGGGGGTATACTAATATCGTCATTCTGTTTGTAACTACTCGAAATATTCGTCTAAAACCCCATAAAGTATATATATTCTTGATCGTCGCGACATTTTATGTCGATCTAGCCATGTCCGTCCGTCCGTCTGTCTGTCGAAAGCACGCTAACTTTCGAAGGAGTAAATCTAGCCGCTTGAAATTTTGCACAAATACTTCTTATTAGTTTAGGTCGGTTGGTATTGCAAATGGGCCATATAGGTCCACGTTTTGATATAGCTGACATATAAACCGATCTTGGGTCTTGATTTCTTGAGCATCTAGAGGGTGAAATTCTTATCCGATTCGAATGTAATTTTGCACGACGTATTTTGTTATGATATCCAACAATTTTGCCAAGTGTAATTCAAATCGGTTCATAACCTGATATAGCTGCCATATAAACCGATCTTGGGTCTTAACTTCTTGAGCCTCTAGAGGGCGTAATTTTTATCCGATTGGAATGAAATTTTGCACGACGTGTTTCGATATGAATTCCAATGACTGTGCAAAGTATAGTTAAAATCGGCACATAACCTGATATAACAGTCATATAAACCGATCTGGGGACTTGACTTCTTGAGCTACTAGAAGGCCCAATTTCTATCCGATTTTGCTGAAATTTAGCATGACGTATTTTATTATGACTTTCAATAACTGTACCAAATATGGTTCAAATCGGTCCATAACCTGATATAGCTGCCATATAAACCGATCTTGGGTCTTGACTTCTTGGGCCTCTAGAGTGCACAATTTTTATCCGATTGGAATGAAATTTTGCACGACGTGTTTTAATATGATATCCAACAACTGTGCCAAGTATGGTTTAAATTGGTCCATAACCTGATACAGCTGTCATATAAACCGATCTTGGGTCTTGACTTCTTGAGCCTCTAGAGGACGCAATTCTTATCCGATTTGAATGAATTTTTGCACGAAGTATTTTGTTATGATATCCATCAACTGTGCCAAGTATGGTTCAAATCGGTAAATAACCTGATATAGCTGTCATATAAACAGATCTGGGGATTTGACTTCTTGAGCTTCTATAGAACGCAATTCCTATCCGATTTGGCTGCAATTTTGCATAACCTATTTTATTCTTACTTTCAACAACTAAACAAATAAGGTTAAAATCGGTTCGTAACCTGATATAGCTGCCATATAAACCAATCTGGGATCTTGACTTCTTGAGCCTCTAGAGGTCGCAATTATTATCCGATTTGCCTGAAATTTTGTCTCATTACCATCAACATACGTGTTTATTATGGTTAATCGGTATATAGCCCGATACAGCTCCCATATAAATCGATCTTTCCATTTTACTTCTTGAGCCCCAAAGGGAGCAATTCTTATTCGAATTGGCTGACATTTTACACAGGTCTCCCACATATAACATAATTGTGGTCCTAACCGGACCATATCTAGATATCTATCTAATAGCAGAGCAAATCTTTTCTTATATCCTTTTTTGCCTAAGAAGAGATGCCGGGAAAAGAACTCGACAAATGCGATCCATGGTGGAGGTTATATAAGATTCGGGCCGGCCGAACTTAGCACGCTTTTACTTGTTTGGGTTAACATTGAGACCCTTGTGCATAGACCAGTCATATGACATATGCAAGAACCTTTCGGCCCTTCTGCATAGCAGGTTCGGATCCTTATCCCTAAGAAGTATTCCAAAGTCGTCTGCGCAGCAGACGGTTTGAAATCTCACCTCAATCAGCATCAGTAATAGGTTATTTATATTTATGTCATGGGACCCCCAAAATATCCTCCTGTTCATTAGCATATGATTTATCCACCTTGCCCACCCGGTACTGGGCTAAATATTGGATATATGTGTCGGTCCGCAACTTATTAAACGAACTATCGATATCAATGAATACCACCAGTGTGTACATTTTGGCATCGAAGGATTCTTCTATTGACATAGGCATGCTGTTTGTATCTAAGAAGTTCGCTGGATGTCCCACTCTTTGTCATGGTATCCACAATGCGTTCCATGGTCTTGAGTAGAAAGGACGTAAGGCTTATAGACCTGTAGGCCTTTGGTGTCGCATAATTAGCCTTGCCGGGCTTGGGTATAAATACCACCCTTGCCTCCTGCTAGGCTTTCGGAGTATATACAAGTACTAGGCACGCTGTGAAAATAGTGGCCAGATGTGGCGCCAGGTAGTCGGCATCCTTTTGTAGTAACGCCGGAAATATTCCATCTGGTCCGGGTGACTTAAATGGTTTGAAGCTCCTCAAGGCTCCCTTGACCATAAATTCCGTAATGAGAAGCTTTCGATCAACCTCATTATTCCA
The DNA here is from genome assembly GCF_963082655.1 of Stomoxys calcitrans. Classification (NCBI taxonomy): domain Eukaryota; kingdom Metazoa; phylum Arthropoda; class Insecta; order Diptera; family Muscidae; genus Stomoxys; species Stomoxys calcitrans. Next base: position 143,357,070 of record NC_081553.1, on the reverse strand, counting down.
AGATTCCGGTGTCTCCGTGAGTCCTGTCGTATCCTAGATAGTCGACTTCCTTTTGTGGTAACGCCGGAAATATTCCATCTAATATGTTTGAATGGTTTGATGCTTTTCAAGGCTCCCTTCACCATAAATTCCGTAATGATAAGCTTTCGATCAACCTCATTATTCCAAGATTCCGGTGTCTCCGTGATTCCTGTCGTATCCTTTTGAAAAAGCGTTTTCATCAAAAGCCTCAACGTCTCCTCCGTTGTTTATGCTCTTACTCCAATGTCGTCTACTAATGTTTCAGTTTGGACATGAGTTCTTAAGAGAAACTTCTGAAATTTTCACGAAAATCGGTCCAGATTTAGATATAGTTCCCATATATAAGTATCGCCCAATGGCCGTAGTAGCTACAATTTTCAACCGATCTGCACAAAATTGGCACGGACTGTTTTGTTACTGCACTTAAAAAAATTTCGTAAAAATCGGTTCAGGTTTGGATATAGTTCCAAATATATCCTTCATCCGATTTGACTTTTTAAGGCTGTAAAAGTCACAATTTTTGTCCGATCTTTACAAAATTTAGCAAGAGGTGTTTTATTTGACGTCTTCATATGTGTGCAAAACTTCATAATAATCGGTTAAGATTTAGACACAGCTACCATATATATTAATTATTCGATATGGCCTTTTAAGGCTGTAGAATCCACAATTTTCGCCCGATTTTACATGAGACGTTTAAATTGACGTTCCAATACGTTCGCAAAATTTCATTAAAATCAATCCTAATTTAGATATAGCTCCAATGTGTATATTTCATCCGATATGGACTTTTAAGGCAGTAAAAACCACCATCAATATAACTCCCATATAATCTTTTATCCGATATGGCCTTTTAAAGATGTGGAAATCCAAATCTTTTGTTCTATGGTAGGAAAATCTTACAAGAACCTAAATTGCTATTTCAATTGGTATCCTAATTAAAGTCTGACTAGATTTCGAGATAAGTTCTAAATATAAAAGGTACTGCGTGCACTAGGTGGTGTAGGGTATTATATAGTCGGCACCGCCCGACTTTTGCCTTTCCTTACTGGTTTTCTTTGAGGAGTGAAATGAAAACACGTCCGCTCCACTCAACGGCTACTTTGTGTACAAATGTCACTTAAAACCCATCAACATCATATCATCTCTACTTAAGAAAATGAAATAAGTAAACACAGCTAAATTCGGCCGAGCCGTGTCTCTGGTACCAACAACCATGGGTTCCGCCAAAAATTTGCCTTTATCAATACAGTTCGTATTTCAGTTATTTTGCAACAGTCAAATCAGGAGTTGATTGCGACTCTATGGTCTCAAAATGTCATATCGGGATATCGATATTAAGGAAGCCTATATCAGTATATAGACCGATTCAGATCATACTTGGCATACGTGTTGGAAGACGGAACAGAAGTGTTTGTGCCAAATTTCAGCCAATCAGGTGAAAATTGAGGTATCTTGGGGCTTAAGAAATCAAACTGGGGATTGGTTTATATGGGGGTTATATTCAAATCTGAACCGATGGCCAAACCCTAATGGCCTACATCGATCAGAAGTATCGGTACAATATATTAAACGGATATCTTTATTCGTTCGAGCGCTATCGTGATTTCTACACACAGACATAGCTAAATCCAATGAGGAAGTGATTCTAAGCCGATTGGTATACTTATCAATAGGTCTTGCTCTTTCCATCTTAGCGTCGCAAACAACTTCACAAAGTTACAACACCCTGTGCCAATGTGGTGGTGTAAGGTATAAGATGCAAACTAAAGACTAGTGACATTTTCATTGCCTGACAAATTGCTGTGTTTTAGGCCTTCTATGATAGAAGATGAGCACCATATTTTCATGAGGAGGTGGCGATCCTCATCGAGCTCTCCTGTATGTGAGCAAGCTCGTTCTGGTCCAAAGGACTGATAGCCGCGGGAACATTGGCCACTGATTATTTAAAAGCGCCAATAACCCGTCTTGTCACACCGAGCATCATACATGAACCGGTGCCGCCCGGCATCTCACTGAGACTCTCCGCTTGACCCCGCTGATTGTCCGCGACTGCCGTTGCTGCTACTCCGTATGGAGCATTCCACTATCCGCCACCTGTGAACGCTCGCAGCTTCTCGTGACAGCAATGAACAGCACACAAATGAGAACTCAATGTTCCAGCCTGTGTGGTGCTCACAGCTATCTCGTGCCGGGACCTTTCATTAGTACTTAAGAGAAGCATAACTGTTTTCCGCCACTGGGTAATTAGTGAGCTGTGCAATGGTAGAATCGTGCCTTTTTAAGATCAACTTTGGATTATATTAGGGTAAGTTCTTTCGAGCGCCTTTCTTTTTGGGAAAAATATTACATTGAAATATTTAGATATTGTGCTTAAAAAATGTATCTGGCTTCGACGGTGGTGTAGGGTATACGAATTTTATGCATTCAAATATGATTTCCATTGAAAAAAATCCATGGCAAAAGAAACATTTAAAAGTTTAGATTGGTATTGAGATAGATGCAAATTACTATATTCCTAAACATAGTTTTTACATTTTCGATGTATGGTAACAACTGGCCAATGAGGTAGTTGTACATGAAAATTATTACGACGCTCATATCCCTTTTCTATGTTGCCTCACATGAAATTATTTGAAACGAATTCTGACTATAGCCACGTTCATCAAGTATTAACATTCTATTGTGTTGAAATTCAGTCGAACAAGTTTTCCAAAGACAAAGAGTTGTAGGAACGTGCTTTAAAATGCTGACTTACCTTTGCAAGTACATACAATTTGTGTAAACAATCTTTTCCAAAGAAAAATTAATGACGTGTTAAACCATTTAATTGGTTGTTAATGACTCTGGGGGAATTGGAAAATATTTTGAAAATATCATTAATTTCTAAACAGGTACGCAACGATTGTTGTGGCAACGACAATAATACTCTGCAAATAAGCCTGTCCAAATGGGACAAGGGTTGCGAATGTGTTCGTGCTGCGATAACACCGAGAATAGGCTCGTTGACGGCAGACTTTCGCAATCATGAAATATAATGTAATAAGACCATTGGACAAGGACGCACTTACAACTATACTAAATGTCCATGAACCACTGCCAACCTTTCTAAATCGTTAATACAATTGAATGAACACTAATGACGGCAGCAATAGAACTTAGCCGGCTCCATAAAATGCAAATGTTGGTTTTGTGTAGGCCCCTAGGCAAAGGAGTGAGCAAAACTCGTCCAGGTTCAAGACGGGGGGAGCGTCGAAGGAAGTATTTATTTGCGTTAACATTGCTTACACCCTAAGAGGCCATTAAAATTGTTAATTGCCTACAATGAATCTTCAATAACTACGATAACCATAACAATGGCAACAACAATAATACAAACCTACCAACCATTCCATTCATATAAAAGTTGGAATTGAAACAGCTCTAATATTTATGTGATTAGAATGTGGTTAATTCATCTCCATTGAATAATGATAAAGAATCCGTATTTAAACTTCTGAAGACCACTGATTCGGATAGATTACACATTAAAGACACGTGAATAAATTAGAATTTTGGAATTTTTCGGTCTAAAATTATCAATTTGGTTTTTTGTTTTGTAAACAAAGCTTTATGTCTCTACTTTAGGATGTTATATTGTTACTGAAATATACGAATAAGTCTTATAAGTAAGTATGTTACAACGATTCACTTTATATCATCCTTGTGCAATTTTATTCAAAATAATGAACCATCAATTAATATCAGTATAAACCAGTAAAAGCGTGATAAGTTCGGCAGGGCCGAATCTTGGGAACCCACCAAAATAAATTTAGTTGAAGGGCATAATTTTATTCTACATACCTTCTATCAAGCCAGCAAAAATTAAAGCTTCTAGGAACCGAATAAGGATGATCGAGAGATTGGTTTATATGGGAGCTCCAGGTTTTTATAATATCTAGACCAGATTTCTGCAGCGATTTTTGTTTGTTTGCATCTACCAAGCTATTAGTCATACTGTTGCACTCATTCTGTGTCATACTTTTCCGCAACGGTTTCATATCCAGTTCATCAAGGATTTCATTTAGAGTTTTCATCCAAAACATTTTTCTCTGCACCATTATGAGGGTTAATTAATGCGGTAATCTCTTTTTGTGTTGTATAAATGGCTTTCACTCGAGTCTCTTTCCAAATTAAGAGCACAATTTAAAGTAAGTCTGGCAATTTAAAACTATTTTTCAAGAAATAGTTTTATCGACTTGTTTTAAATGCGCATACCCCCAAACCTGCGCAGCATAAAACTGGACCGACCTGCATACTGCCATATATAAATTCCATTCATGTTACAGAGAAATTCGATCCTATTCAGGAAGTTTTTCATGTCGCTTTGGTTGTTCGAGTCTGAATTTGCTTCAAGAACTTCATTTTACGGGTAAGTACTGCCCCTAACTACTTATAGTCTGCTATCACGTCTAGTTGTTCTGAATAAAAGAACCATTTTTCCTTTTGGGATAGTCTACCCCGTTTCGGAACACCATGATTTTGGTCTTTTTCGTTTAATACAATATTCCTCCATCCTTAAAATCATTTGTTGCAGTCATTTGTCTTTGCATCATCACCCAGAATAACTACGTCGTCCGCATTAAATAGGGCTTTTATATTTATGCCCTCTATCTCCAAGCCTCCTTCCAATGCATCAGTTAAGTTATTTATATATATCAAATTAGTCTGAAAGCTCTTTTCCAGTCCACATTGCTGATTGAGTTTTCTGATAGACAACCTCTCTCGTCTTTATAAATTTGTAAGAAACGCTAATCTGATTTAGCTTGAAAATAAGTAAACTTCGGGCCTCTTGAAAGGCCTACGTAAACGCGTTAACTTTTTTCTTTTCCACCAGCTTGATATTGACAACCAATTCTAGATTATAAATATTTACCGCCGTGAAGTAGTTTTTCCGAAATCCTGACTGGAATTCAACTAGTATATTATTCTTTTCAGCCTACTGTGCCAGTCTTTCGTTTAGTACACCAATAAAGATTTTAGCTACAGAATTCATAGTTCGATGCATCATCAAGTCTCCCTATTTTATGGAGGGGAATAAAACAGTCCCTTGGAATTCTTCATCAATCTTTGCCTCGGCATGGTCTTAGGTTTGACAAACGTCTTTATATAGTTTTTTTTAGCGTTTAAATATGCCTGATCTTTGGATTTTTGATCTTTGGATGATCTGGTCCTAGGACGATACCCGTCTTTTATGTGGTACGTATCGCTGTACTTTGTCTTGTTGCAACGATTAAATTTGTCATGTCTTTGACGCATGTTGTATTGTTTTTTATACCCACCACCGAAGGATGGGGGTATATTCATTTTGTCATTACGTTTGCAACACATCGAAATATCCATTCTGACCCTAAAAAATATATATATATATACTTGATCATGTTAAAATCTAAGACGATCTAGACATGTCCGTCTGTCCGTTTGTCTGTTGAAATCACGCTACAAACTTTAAAAATTTAGGGTCTAAGGCCCATAAAAGCCACATTTATTATCCGATTTTGCTGAAATTTGGCACAGTGAGTTGTGTTAGGCCCTTCGTCAATTTGGCTCAGATCGGTCGAGATTTCGATATAGCTGCCATATATACCGATCCTCCGATTTAGGGTTTAGGCCCATGAAATCCACATTTATTATCCAATTTAACTGAAGTTTGGCCATGATCGGTCTAGATTTGGATATAGCTGCCATATAGACCGATATCTAGGTTTTAGGTTTTGGGGCCATAAAAGACGCATTTATTGTCCGATGTCGCTGAAATTTGTGACAGTGAGTTGTGTTAGGCTCTTCGAAGTCCTTCTTCCGAAGTCCTTTGCCCAGATCGGTCCAGATTTGAATATAGCTGCCATATAGACCGATCTCTCGATTTCAGGTTTTGGGCCCATAAAAGGGACATTTATTGTCCGATTTCGCCGAAATTTGGGACAGTGGTTTGTGTTAGGCTCTTTGACATGTTTCTGCAACTTGGCCCAAATCGTTCCAGACCGATATCTCGATTTAAAGTCTTGGCCCCATAAAAGGCGCATTTATATCCGATTTCACTGAAATTTGACACAGTGACTTATGTTAGGCTTTTCGACATCCGTGTCGTATATGGTTCAGATCGGTTTATTTTTAGATATAGCTACTGTACTTATTAGTATTTAATCCAAATCGTAACATATTTTGATATAACTGCTATGGGACATAAGGTATGAAATATTCACCGAATTTTGATGAAAGGTGGTTTACATATATACCCGTGGTGGTGGGTATCCAAAGTTCGGCCAGGCCGAACTGAACGCCTTTTTACTAGTTTTTTATAAATTTTATGTTTAGGTTTGTGGTGAAATTATTCTGATACTGAGCTTGGCGGGTATCATTCCAATGCAGATTTGGTAGCAGTTTGAGTCTGTTTTCTGGGACTACTGATTTACTTAGCCTTAGAGCAAGAGTTATTGGCAAATGGTCCAACCAGATTATCCCTACAACCTAGAAGTTTTCCATATATTGAAGCATGTTTACAGATAGTCACATATGTGAAGTTACCATCCTCGTCTCCTAATGTCCGGCCGCTTGAGTCTTGTTGTTGTTGTAACAGTTTGTTGTGTTCTATCTTTCGTCTGCTTGATTCTGTTGAGTGTCATGACCTAGGAACTCTGCGTCTAAGATGGGGTGCGTCCAGAGTGATCTGGGTCTGAGTCGAGTGGGCCTGGCTGGGCAGTTAAACATCTGCCGGAACGTAATTGAACCAGAACTTTCCTGGTTTGCCGGGGGAGGTCAATTTCTTCAGGTGCAATGGGAGGCGGTCGTTCTCCAAGGACTATATTCACCTGGTAGCCATCATCTGCTACCGTGTCTGCATGAATGTTGTCTAGACCTGCTTGATATGCCGCTTGATCTAGAGGTTCTCACTTGTAGCGCTGAACCTCATGCTCTAGACCATGTAGATCTACCTTAAGGCTTATGGCTGGTGGATTCCTGTTCACAAGATGATGATTTGAATGTTCTCTGCGATAACGGCCCAAAGGTATTGCTTAGACAGCATGTAGTTATGTCTACGCACTTTTAGGATCTTTGTCTCCTGATGGAGGTGGTCCACAAGAGAACTGAGGAGACAACCTGTAGCAATTCGGAGGACGGCATTCTGACAGATCTGAATATTATTCCACTGCGTATCGCAGAGCTGACAAGACCACACCGGCCCTGCATAACTTACCACAGACCGGCCAATTGCTTTGTACGTGGTCAACAAGGTTTATTTCTCTGCACCCCAAGTGCTGCCGGCAAGTGACTTTAGGACCTTGTTTCTACTTTTGACTTTATCTCAAATTGCTATGGCATGTGGGGAGAATGTGTAAGAGCTGTCAAATGTGACGCAAAGTTAGGACACTTAATGGTCGGAATCATTTCTCCATCGACTGTTACAGTCAGCTCGGCATTCACCTCAGGCGTATTTGTAGTGATCAATGTGGCTGAAGCTTTAGTGGCAGATATCTTCAGATTTCTTGCAGCGAAATATGAGGCAAGTTCGTTGAGGTAGACGTTCAACCTATTGCTGCTTACTTAGTCCATAGTAGCATCTGGTGCCAGTATTATTCTTCGCTTTATCTCAAAACTGGTGTCATTGTTTCGGTTACGGCAGTGCCGAGGTAGGTAAAGTTACTGACTATCTCAAAGTTGTTGTTCCCAACTTTCTCCATTTTCTTTATCTGCTCGGTTGTACAAGGCGTTTGAAGTTGAAACCATCCATTTCGTCTTATATCCATTTACTGCCAGATCCATTTTCACTGAGTCTCTTTCAATTCTTCATAGGCTGCAGTTACTACTTCCGGTGGCCGACCTATGATGTCGATATCGTCGGCATAGGCGAGTAGCATGTGTTCTCTTGTGAATAGTGTGCCATATCTATTCACATCTGCATCTCGTATAATCTTCTCCAGCAGGATATTAAAGAGATCACACGATAGGCTGTCTCCTTGTCTGAAACCTCGTTTGCTATTAAATGGTTCTGAAAGATTCTTTCTTTTTCTTACTGAGGAACGCGTGTCAGCAAGTGTCATCCTTCAGAGTCTTATTAATTTTGCAGGGATACCAAACTCAGGCATGGCTTGAAATACCTTTGAACGTAAAGGAGTATCGAAGGTGGCTTTGTGGTCAACAAAGAGATGGAAGGTGTTGATTTGTCCTTCTCGGGTCTTTTCCAGGATTTGGCACAGTGTGAATATCTGGTCCAAAGATTTACCAGGTCGCATTTGTACGGCCCAAATATCTCATTGACATTAGGTTTTAATCTTTCACACAGTACGCTCGAGAGTATTTTGTATGCGATGGGGAGGTGACTTATTCCACTGTAGTTGGCACATACCGTTTTGTCTCCTTTCTTGTGTATGGGACATAGTATGCTGAGGTTTAATTCTTTGGGTAAGCGTTCCTCTAGCCGCCTCCGGTCTTAAATAGTTTAGCGGGTAAGCCGTCTGCTCTTGCTGCCTTGATGTTCTTTAGTCGGGTCGCTGCTATCTGGATCTCATACTGACTAAGAGGTAAACATTCTATACCATCATCATGGATTGGTTCTGCGGTATCCTCTTTGCCGCCATCGTCGGACACTAGCAGTTGGGTAAAATGTTCTTTCCATATCCTCAGCATGTTATCTGTGTCAGTTACCAGATTTACTTTTTTGTTTCTGCAAAAGGGTGTGCCTGCACCAAAGCCATTGGTTTGATGTTTAATTCTTTGGTAAAATTTCGGGACTTCATTCTGACTCCTGTATATCTCAATTCACTCACACTCACGTCTTTCCATTTTCTTTTTCTTTCTGCGGAATAGACATTTCTCCTCTCTTCTTTTCTCTCGATACCTCTCCTTCATCTGGCGCGTTGCTACTATATATATATATACCGCATTCTTGGCTTCAGTAGTATCTCGACACTTTGGTCGTAGCATGGGTTTCTTGGAGGAGGCTTCTGCTACCCAAGTACGGATTTCTCGACATTTTCCACGGAGTGGGCAATAGTTTGCCACTGCTCAATTATATCATCGAAACAAGGAGTGCCTTCATCATGCAGTTGGGTCAGGCGGGTCGGGTTGGGTCGGAGTATGCCGCTGCCATTTGTCGTGTTTGCAGTTTCTCAATGTCCAGCTTCCGTGCAACGAGGTAATGATCCGAATCTATATTCGCTCCACGGATCGATCGTACATCTAACACGCTGGATGAATGACTTCCATCTATCACAACGTGATCAATTTGGTTTCTCGTGTTTTGATCGGGTGACAGCCATATGGCTTTGTGAATATTTTTATGTTGAAATCTGGTGCTACTAACTACCAAGTTTTTTGCTGTGGCGAAATCTATCTGCCTCAACCCATTACTGGATGTTATCTCGTGGATGCTAAACTTTCCGACTGTTGGACCAAAAATGTCTTCCTTCCCTTTCTTAGCATGAAGATCTCCCAGAACGATTTTAATATCATGGGCGGGGCAGCGGTTATATTCTCTTTCTAGGCGCTCTTAGAAAATATCCTTGGTCTGGTCGTCTTTGTCTTCCGTCGGGGCATGGGCACAAATAAGGCTGATGTTGAAGAATTAGGCTTTTATGTGGATTGTGGCGGATTAAATCTGGAGACAAAGAGTTTCAGTCTCTGACTAACCACAAATCCCCCGCTAAATTCATGCCTCGTGTTATGGCAGCTATAGTATAGTTCGTCACCGTTTGGCGTTGTAGTTATGCTATTCCCAGTCCATCACACTTCCTGTAAGGCGGTAATATCTGCCTTGTACTTCTCTAATACATCAGCCAGCGCGTATATTGCACCTTCTCTTTAAAGAGTGCGAACAATCCAGGTGCAGAACCGCAAATCATGGTCCTTTTTTCGTTTGCGTGGGTCGTCAACGTTGGGTGGGGGTTCCGTTTTGACTATTCCTTTGTTTCTCATAGTAGTTCCCATAGCTTTAAGGGGCGGGTTACTGGTCCAGCTCCCCAACCACATGGGTTTTGTGAGATTGCACATGTATCCCTCGTTGTCGGGAGCCGCTTGCTCCAAGATCCGGCGCTCGCCCCTAATCGGGGAACAGACGCTGGTGTTGGCCATTGGTTATTTGAACGCACCAGCAATTCGCCTTGTCATCTCGAGTATCATTGGCACACAGTATTTAAATTAATTTATATACCCACTTTATGTATATGATCTAATTGGAATTTCTTTGATAACAGGATATATTCCCAAAATTGAGCCAATTTTTAAAGTAAAAGCGTAAGTGATATACAATTTTTGAACAATATTTGTTAATATGTTACTACATAATGCGATACCTTTTTTTAGTGTACATATTGGGCTCGTTCTACTTGGAAAGTCTAATCGTATGTATATTTAATTGTAAAATAGACCGATATTATGAGGCGTTACAAAAACACCGACGACTTTATATCATTTCGAACCGAACACTGATTTTGGTAATAAAATTCAATGATTTGCAACCGTTGCTCGTTAGTAAGTCTATTCATGATGAAATGTCAAAGCATACTGAGCATCTTTCTCTTTGACACCATGTCTGAAATCCCACGTGATCTGTCAAATACTAATGCATGAAAATCCTAACCTCAAAAAAATCACCCTTTATATATATATATATATATATATATATATATATATATATATATATATATATATATATATATATATATATATATATATATATATATAAGTGCCTTTGTCCGAATCCCATATGATCTTTATTGGTCTACGAATTTAAGTTTGGATGTAAGGCGTACTCCATTTTTAAAATACTTTATTTCAGCCCGCTACTCTCATGAAATCTGATTTAGGGGTGTTTTCGGGGGTGAGTTGGTCCACTTGGCCCTGAAAAAATATCAGCATCGAGCTCTTCTTTCAAAAACCTTTTACTTAAACTCCATATTGCCATTGGTTTAGAGGAGTTTACACGATGGGGCGTCCCCCAAACACATGGCTCAAAATAGGTTATCAAATTCGTTTTCTGATCTTATATACCACATATTGGCATGGTCGAAAAATTTTTAACCTTTGCGGGGTGTTTTGGGGAAGGGGTGATGCCCTAAATACATGTTCCTAAATTTGGATATCAAATTCGTATTCTACTCCCAAATACCTTTATTTGAGCCCCATTTTGCGATGGTCACTAAAAAATTGCTGCTTGTGGGGTATTTTGGGGAAAAGGTTGACCCCCAGAAAATTGGTCCCGAAAGTGGGTATCAATTCTTGTTCTACCTCATATTGCCATTGGCCTCAAAATTGGATATCAAATTCGTTTTCAAATTTCATTTAAACTCCTTATTGCAAGTCAGCAAATATGTCCGGTTTGGGGTATTGGCCCTAAAAACTGTAAATATTTAGTTCTACTCTCTTTACGACCCAAATTGCCTTGGTGAGCAATTACATCCTATTTGGGGGTTGTTATGTGGGACGTCCCCTAGACAGTTGGTCCCTCATGTTGATATCAGATGTGTGGTCTACTCCCAAATACCTTTAATTTGAGCCCCATATTTCCATAGTCGGCAAACTTGACCGGCTTGGGTGACCGGCGGTCACTCAGTGAGTTGGCCTTGAAAATATATATCGGATTCGTGTTCCACTCTAAAAACCCTCTTATTTGAGCCACATATTGCAAAAGTCAGCAAATAATTACTATTTGGGTTGTTTTGTGGGGGTGGTGTGGTCCCATAGACACTTATCCCAAATATTGATATCAGATTCGTGCTTTACTCCCAAAGACCTTTCATTTGAGCCCCATATGGCTATGGTCGTAAACTTGTCCCCTTTGGGGGATGTTTTTGGGGAGAGGCGGCCCACCAAACACTTGGTCCCATATTTAGATATCAGATTCTAATTCTACACTCAAATACCGTTTATTTAAACCCCATATTCCCATGGTCAGTAAATAAGTCCTGTTTGGGGGGTGTTTTGGGGAAGGGGTCCAACCCCCAGAAACGTAGTCCCACATTTGAATATCAGATTCGTATTCTATTCGCAAATACCTTTCATTGGAGTCCGATATTGTCATGAACGGTATATATGTCCGATTTAGGGGTGTTTTGGGTGTGGGGTGGACCCATTGACACTTTTCGCGAATATTGATATCAGATTTGTGCTTTACTCCCAAAAACCTTTCATTTGAGCCCCATGTGGCTATGGTCGCAAATGTTTCCCCTTTGGGGGAGGTTTTTGGAGAGAGCCGGCCTTAGAAACACTTGGTCTCATATTTTGATATCAGATTCTAATTCTACACTGAAATACCTTTTATTTTAGCCCCATATTCCCATGGTCAGTAAATAAATCCTTTTTGGGGGCTGTTTTTGGGAAGGGATGGACCCCCAGAAACGCGGTCCCACATTTGGATATCAGATTCGTATTCTACTCGCAAATATCTTTCATTTGAGTCCCATATTGCCATGGTCGGTAAATATAGTTCGACAATTGGATATCAGATACGTTTTCTTAACCTAAATACCTTTAGTTTTTGTCGTGATTGGTCTAAATATATGTTTGGTAGGTTTTAGGGTGGGGCGGCCCCCCTAGGTACCCCATCCGAAATTTGGATACCAAATTTTTATTTGTAGGGTACTATATGAGAGCACACAAAATTTCGCTTAAATCGCACCACCCATCTCCGAGATCTGGCATTTCTGAAAATTAGGGTAAGGAGGAGGGTCCGCCCCCCTTCAGATATCAAAAATGTAGTACCCTATTTTCACCAAGGGTCATTATGCACCATCATTATGAAAATTTTAAGAAAATCGGTTCAGCCGTTTCTGAGTCTCTAAGGAACACACAAACATACAAACAAACAAACACACCTACAAACAAACACAAATTGATTTTTATATATAAGATAAAATTTTTCACAGATCTCCACTTATCTGGTTGGAAATGAGTATATAAGTATAACAAGTAAAAAGTCGTTAAGTTCGGCCGGGCCAAACTTTGGATACCCACCACCTCGGGTATATATGTAAACCAGCTTTCATTCCGAATCTCGACCGATCTGGACCAAATTTACGAAGGAAGTCGAAGGTCTTGACATACCACATATTGGCATGGTCGAAAAATTTTTAACCTTTGCGGGGTGTTTTGGGGAAGGGGTGATGCCCTAAATACATGTTCCTAAATTTGGATATCAAATTCGTATTCTACTCCCAAATACCTTTATTTGAGCCCCATTTTGCGATGGTCACTAAAAAATTGCTGCTTGTGGGGTATTTTGGGGAAAAGGTTGACCCCCAGAAAATTGGTCCCGAAAGTGGGTATCAATTCTTGTTCTACCTCATATTGCCATTGGCCTCAAAATTGGATATCAAATTCGTTTTCAAATTTCATTTAAACTCCTTATTGCAAGTCAGCAAATATGTCCGGTTTGGGGTATTGGCCCTAAAAACTGTAAATATTTAGTTCTACTCTCTTTACGACCCAAATTGCCTTGGTGAGCAATTACATCCTATTTGGGGGTTGTTATGTGGGACGTCCCCTAGACAGTTGGTCCCTCATGTTGATATCAGATGTGTGGTCTACTCCCAAATACCTTTAATTTGAGCCCCATATTTCCATAGTCGGCAAACTTGACCGGCTTGGGTGACCGGCGGTCACTCAGTGAGTTGGCCTTGAAAATATATATCGGATTCGTGTTCCACTCTAAAAACCCTCTTATTTGAGCCACATATTGCAAAAGTCAGCAAATAATTACTATTTGGGTTGTTTTGTGGGGGTGGTGTGGTCCCATAGACACTTATCCCAAATATTGATATCAGATTCGTGCTTTACTCCCAAAGACCTTTCATTTGAGCCCCATATGGCTATGGTCGTAAACTTGTCCCCTTTGGGGGATGTTTTTGGGGAGAGGCGGCCCACCAAACACTTGGTCCCATATTTAGATATCAGATTCTAATTCTACACTCAAATACCGTTTATTTAAACCCCATATTCCCATGGTCAGTAAATAAGTCCTGTTTGGGGGGTGTTTTGGGGAAGGGGTCCAACCCCCAGAAACGTAGTCCCACATTTGAATATCAGATTCGTATTCTATTCGCAAATACCTTTCATTGGAGTCCGATATTGTCATGAACGGTATATATGTCCGATTTAGGGGTGTTTTGGGTGTGGGGTGGACCCATTGACACTTTTCGCGAATATTGATATCAGATTTGTGCTTTACTCCCAAAAACCTTTCATTTGAGCCCCATGTGGCTATGGTCGCAAATGTTTCCCCTTTGGGGGAGGTTTTTGGAGAGAGCCGGCCTTAGAAACACTTGGTCTCATATTTTGATATCAGATTCTAATTCTACACTGAAATACCTTTTATTTTAGCCCCATATTCCCATGGTCAGTAAATAAATCCTTTTTGGGGGCTGTTTTTGGGAAGGGATGGACCCCCAGAAACGCGGTCCCACATTTGGATATCAGATTCGTATTCTACTCGCAAATATCTTTCATTTGAGTCCCATATTGCCATGGTCGGTAAATATGGTTCGACAATTGGATATCAGATACGTTTTCTTAACCTAAATACCTTTAGTTTTTGTCGTGATTGGTCTAAATATATGTTTGGTAGGTTTTAGGGTGGGGCGGCCCCCCTAGGTACCCCATCCGAAATTTGGATACCAAATTTTTATTTGTAGGGTACTATATGAGAGCACACAAAATTTCGCTTAAATCGCACCACCCATCTCCGAGATCTGGCATTTCTGAAAATTAGGGTAAGGAGGAGGGTCCGCCCCCCTTCAGATATCAAAAATGTAGTACCCTATTTTCACCAAGGGTCATTATGCACCATCATTATGAAAATTTTAAGAAAATCGGTTCAGCCGTTTCTGAGTCTCTAAGGAACACACAAACATACAAACAAACAAACACACCTACAAACAAACACAAATTGATTTTTATATATAAGATAAAATTTTTCACAGATCTCCACTTATCTGGTTGGAAATGAGTATATAAGTATAACAAGTAAAAAGTCGTTAAGTTCGGCCGGGCCAAACTTTGGATACCCACCACCTCGGGTATATATGTAAACCAGCTTTCATTCCGAATCTCGACCGATCTGGACCAAATTTACGAAGGAAGTCGAAGGTCTTGACATAACTCATTGTCCCAAATTTCATCAAAATCGGATACTAAATGTGTCTCTTTTGAGCCTAAGACCCTAAATGGGAGGATCGGTCTATATGGCAGCTACATCCAAATTGGGACCGATCTGAGCCAAATTGACGAAGGATATCGAAGGGTCTAACACATCTCACTGTCCCAAATTTCAACAAAATCGGATAATAAATGTGGCTTTCATGGGCCTAAGACCCTAACTCGGAGTATCGGTCTATATGGCAGCTATATCCAAATCTGGACCGACCTGTGCCAAATTGACAGAGAATGTCGAAGGGCCTAACCCAACTCACTGTCCCAAATATCAGCAAAATCGGATAATACAATAAATGTTGCTTTTATGGGACTAAGACCCTAAATCAGAGGATCGGTCTATATGGCAGCTATATCCAAATCTGGACCGATCCCAAATTTCAGCAAAATCGGATAATAAATGTGGCTTTTATGGGTCTAAGACCGTAAACCGGCGGATCGGTCTATATGAGGGCTATATCAAGATATAGTCCGATTTAGCCCATCTTCGAACTTAACCTGCTTATGGACAAAAAAAGAACCTGTGCATAGTTTCAGCTCAATATCTCTATTTTTGAAGACTGTAGCGTGATTTCAACAGACAGACGGACGGACATGTCTAGATCGTCTTAGATTTTTACGCTGATCAAGAATATATATACTCTATAGGGTCGGAAATTGATATTTCGATGTATTGCAAACGGAATGACAAAATGAATATACCCCCATCCTTCGGTGGAGGGTATAAAAAGTGAGTATAAAACTAGAGGCTCAAGCAGTCAAGATCCGATTTGAACCTTATTTGACACAGTTGTTGAAAGTGAGAATAAACTAAGTCGTGCAAAATTTCAGCTAAATCGGATAAGAATTGCGCCCTCTAGAGGCATAAGAAGCCAAGACCTAAAAAGTAATTGCGGATTTTTTAAAAGAAAGTAAATGCATTTTTAATAAAACTTAGAATGAACTTTAATTAAATATATAATTGCCATTTTTTTCGATAACCTCTTGCCATCTTCCTGGCAAATTTAGTATTCCACGCTCTAGAACTTCTGGCCTTTATCTGCAAAAACTGAACCAAGTGCGATTTTATAGCCTCATCATTGCCGAAAGTTTTACCATTTAAGGAGTTCTGCAAAGATCGAAATAAATGGTAGTCTGATGGTGCAAGGTCAGGGCTATATGGTGGATGCATCAAAAGTTCCCAGCCAAGCTCACTCAGCTTTTGGCGAGTGACCAAAGATGTGTGCGGTCTAGCGTTGTCCTGGTGGAATATGACACCTTTACGATTGACCAATTCTGGTCGCTTCTCCTTGATGGCTGTATTCAATTTGTCCAATTGTTGACAGTAAACATCCGAATTAATCGTTTGGTTCCTTGGAAGCAGCTCAAAATATACCACACCCTTCCAATCACACCAAACAGACAGCATAACCTTCTTTTGGTGGATATCAGCCTTTGAAGTGGTTTGAGCTGGTTCACCATGCTTGGACCATGATCGTTTTCGACTAACGTTATTGTAAACAATCCATTTTTCATCTCCAGTTATGATTCGTTTTAAAAACGGATCGAATTCATTGCATTTAAGGTGCATATAGGTGCATAAGGTGCACAAGCGTTGATTCGGTTTGTTAAATGAATTCCTTTCAATATATGTGGTAACCAAATATCAAGCTTTTTCACCAGTCCAAGACTTTTTATGTGATAATGAACGGTTGATTTTGGTATATTTAACTTCTCTCCTATCTTACGCTCAGTTACATGACGACCCAATTCCATTAATGCTTAAAATTTGCTTAAAATTTGTCAACGATGACATATGAAAAATCAGCAATTACTTTTTGGGCAACCCTATACTTTATGGGGTCGCAGACGAATATTTCGAGTAGTTACAAACAGAATGACGAAATTAGTATACCCCCCATCCTATGGTGGAGGGTATAAAGAGCATCGTATTTTGTAGCAAGAAATTTACCAATTCACAAAATCTGTACAAACATTTTATTAGGCTTCATGAACATTTTACGTTCTGTTATGACATTTTTCTTAACTATGGGAACATATCCCATTTCCAAAGAAATTGCAATTAGTTCATATACTTTAAGTGGGTATGGTTTAAAAAGCTAAAATTGACGTTGAAAAATACTCGCGGATGTGAAAATAATATCCTTAATTGTAATGTGTGACATACTAAAAACAATTTTGTATAGAAAATAATTTCATAGCAAATTTGTACTCCATAGGTTGGGGTATGCTAATTTCATCATTCCGTTTGTAAAACATCGAAATATTAATCTGAGACCCAACAAAGCATATATACAATATTTGTGATCCTCTTGATATCCGTCGAAAGCACGCTAACTTTCAAAACAGTAAAGCCAGGCGATTGAGGTTTTGCACAAATACTTCCAATTAGTGTAGGTCGATTGTAAATGGATAATATGGGTCCATGTATTGATATAAACCGACCACGGATCTTGGCTTCTTGATCCTATTGAGAGCGTAGTTCTTATCCGATTTGGCTGAAATTTCGCATGAGATATTCTGTTCTGACTTCGAATAACTGTGCCAAGAATGGTTCAAATCAGTCAATAAACTGATAAAGCTGCCATGAAAAGCGATCTCGGATCTTTATTGCTCGAGCCTCTAGAGGTTTGCAATATTTTGATATTCAACAACTGTTCAGAGAATGGTCTAAATTCGTTCATAGCCTGATATAGCTGCCGTATAAATCGACCGCCGGATTTGGCTTTTTGAGTTCCATGTCCGTAATTTAAGGTTGATTTTTTAGCCATTATCTTTTTGGCAACACTGGTTTAAACAGCTCACGCACGTTTCGTGGTTTTGTTTCACTGTCAAACATCTTCAGTTTGGTCTATAATTTAACCAAAAACCATGCAAGCGTTGTTCGTTTGTAAGAGTAAGAACAACGCTTGCAAATTATTGAATTTTATTATCAAAATGCGTGCTCTTTTAAGAAAGTTCATCGTGTTCAAATTGTGAACAGCGACAAAGCTCATTTTTGGCTCAATGGGTACGTAAATAAGTAGAATTGTTGATTTTGGAGCGAAGATCAGCCAGAAGCATTTCGTGAGCTACCAATGCATCCAGAAAAAGTAACTGTGAATGGTGATCGTTTCCGTTAAATGATATCCAATTTTTTTTTTGCCGAAAATGCAAGATCTTGACTCGCATGATATGTGGTTTCAACTAGACGGTGCCACATGCCACACAGCACGCGTGACAATGGACTTATTGAGACGCAAGTTCGGTGAACATTTTATTTCATGTTTGGGACCGGTCAACTGGCTGCCTCGGTCGTTCGATTTAAGGCCTTTAGACTATTTTTTGTGGCACGGGTGAGAAGGTCCCTGGGGTCCCTTTTGCATTTTTAAATTGAAAGTACTCCTTGATGGTCCATGGGAAGTATAGCCGATCCCCACACGTATTCCAAGGAAATTTTATATAGAATTTTTAAAAAATTCGATGCGAACCGACTAATAGTTTAGTTTCTTTTGAGGTTTAAATGTATGAAAAGGTCCTTTGGGACTAATCAAAAGCAAAACTGCGGCTATTGATGATATTTGGCAAATATTGCAGTGTAACTTGGAAGCAGCTTATACTCCGCATGATGCAATGACCGTTAATGAACTACTATTCCCATACAGAGGCAGCATTCTATTTACACAATACATTCCATCGAAGCATACCAAGTACGGCATAAAGATATGGCGGTTGTGCGACTCAAAATCATCTTATCCTGTCAAAGGAATAATTTACTCCGGGAAATTGACTGACCAGGCACGAGAGGTGAATCAAAGGCAAAATGTTGTACTTCAACTTTCGGAGAGATATTTGAAAACAGGCCGCATAATTTGTGCCAACAATTTTTTCACAACTTTGGATTTGGCGCGTACTCTGTTCAGGAAGAAAATCACATATGTTGAAACAGTGCGCTCGAATAAGACATGTGTGCCTCGGAATTTTCAAAAAAATCATATACGTAACATTCTTGTAACAATCCAGTTTGTGCAGAGCATTCAACACTTATGCACAGATTACATGTTGGACGAGTGACAGTCTATACAACAATAGTTTTTAGATATTTTCGATATAACACTCGTAAAAAATTAAACTAATTAATGTTATATATAAAAAACAAGTAAAAACGTGCTAAGTTCGGCCGGGCCGAATCTTATATACCCTCCACCATGGATCGCATTTGTCGAGTTCTTTTCCCGGCATCTCTTCTTAGGCAAAAAAGGATATAAGAAACGAGTTGCTCTGCTATTAAAACGATATCAAGATATGGTCCGGTTCGGACCACAATTAAATTATATGTTGGAGACCTGTGTAAAATTTCAGCCAATTCGTATAAGAATTGCGCCCATTGGGGCTCACGAAGTAAACTAGAGAGAACGATTTATATGGGATCTGTATCGGGCTATAGACCGATTCAGACCATAATAAACAACGTTTGTTGATGGTCATGAGAGGATCCATCGTACAAAATTTCAGGCATATCGGATAATAATTGCGACCTCTAGGGGCCAAGAACTCAAGATCCCAGATCGGTTTATATGGCAGCTATATCAGGTTATAGACCGATTTGGACAATACTTAGCACAGTTGTTGGATATCATAGCAAAACACGTCGAGCAAAATTTCATTCCAATCGGTTAAGAATTGCGCACTTTAGAGGCTCAAGAAGTCAAGACCCAAGATCGGTTTATATGGCAGCTATATCAAAATATTGACCGATATGGCCCATTTACAATACCAACCGACCTACACTAATAAGAAGTATTTGTGCAAAATTTCAAGCGGCTAGCTTTACTCCTTCGGAAGTTAGCGTGCTTTCGACAGACAGACGGACGGACGGACGGACGGACGGACGGACGGACGGACGGACGGACGGACGGACGGACAGACGGACGGACATGGCTAGATCGACATAAAATGTCACGACGATCAAGAATATATATACTTTATGGGGTCTCAGACGAATATTTCGAGTAGTTACAAACAGAATGACGAAATTAGTATACCCCCCATCTTATGGTGGAGGGTATAAAAATTCTAACATTCATTATACATATATAATTAATAAATAGTAATAAACTAAAAAAAAAATTAAAAAAGGCGTTTTCATATAAAATTCCGAGCAAATCTTTCCTTTTTTGCCTAAGAAGAGATGCCGGGAAAAGAACTCGACAAATGCGATCCATGGTGGAGGGTATATAAGATTCGGCCCGGCCGAACTTGATTTAAATGAAATCAAATTGCCATGTTAAAAAGCATTGCCCAGCAACACGTCGTTTGGTCTTGTCTATCGATGAGCTAAATGGTTGCAACCTTATCGTTAAGGTTTACAACTCCTTCTATCACGCTGAACGTCATAATTTTGGAGCTATGGCGGCCTACATTTAATTGTGTCCCCACACATTAATTAAATCATTATGGTTAATCGACTGTTTTGGGGTGAGGTGGTCCGCTAGATATATTAGCAGAATAAAGATATTAGATTCGCAGTCGACATCCTTATACCTTTAATTTAACCCCACATTGTCATGATTGGTGTATACAGCTGTTTGGTGGAGGGCATCTATAGGAGGGTTGTGTGACATACCCCCATCTGACACTTGAGCATAAATTTCAATGACGCACTCTACTCAAAAAAAAAATCTATCACTCAATTCCCCATTGTTTTAATTGGTCAAATAACTTAATGGAGGCGATTTTTGGAGGCAAAGCACCACCTTGCTTCTTGGACACAAATATTAATGTCATATGGCCCCCAGATACTTCGATCCAATTTTATACCCTCCACCATAGGATGGGGGATTGATTAAAGTTTATTCTAAGTTTTATTAAAAATGCCTTTATTTTCTTTTAAAAAATCGGATTACTTTTTGGGCAACCCATATATTCTTTATCGTCGTGACATTTTATGTCGATCTAGCCATGTCCGTCCGTCCGTCTGTATGTCGAAAGCACGCTAACTTTCAACGGACTAAAGCTAGTCGCCAGAAATTTTGCACAAATACTTCTTATTAGTATAGGTCGGTTGATATTGTAAATGGGCCATATCGGTCCTTGTTTTGATATAGCTGCCATATAAACCGATCTTGGGTCTTGACTTCTTGAGCCTCTAGAGTGCGCAATTCGTATCCGATTGGAATGAAATTTTGCACGACGTGTTCTGTTATGATATCCAACATCTGTACCAAGTATGGTTCAAATCGGTCCATAACCTGATATAGCTGCCATATTAACCGATATTGAGTCTTGACTTCTGGAGCCTCTAGAGGGCGAATTTCTTATCCTATTGGAATGGAATTTTGCACGACGTGTTTCGGTTTGACTTCCAACAACTGTGCTAAATTAGGTTCAAATCGGCCAATAACCTGATTTAGCTGCCATATAAACCGATCTTGAATCTTGATCCACAAGAGGGCGTAATTCTTATCCGATTTGAATGAAATTTTGCACAAAATATTTTGTTATGATATCCAAAAACTGTGCCAAGTATGGTTCAAATCGGTCAATAACCTGATACAGCTCTCATTTAAACAGATCTGGGGACTTCTTGTGCCACTAGATGGAGCAATTCCTATCCGATTTGGCGATTTTCGTACGACAGATCCTCTCATGACCATCAACATTCGTGTTTATTATTGTCTGAATTGGTCTATAGCCTGATAAAGATCCCATATAAATCGATCTCTCTATTTTACTTCTTGAGCCCCCAAAGGGAGCAATTCTTATTCGAATTGGCTCCCTTTGGGGCCAATTATATGTCTTCAACATATAATTGAATTGTGGTCCGAACCGGACCATATTTTGATATCTATCTAATAGCAGAGCAAATCTTTCTTATATCCTTTTTTGCCTAAGAAGAGATGGCGCGAAAAAACTCGACAAATGCGATCCATGATCGAGGGTATAAAAGATTCGGCCCGGCCGAACGCTTTTACTTGGTTTTAACTTTCATATAGCTCTTAAAAAATTACGCATTATTTACCCGAAATTTTAAACATATTATTATACCCACCACCGAAGGATGGGGGTATATTCATTTTGTCATTCCGTTTACATATTTTTGATCAGAGTAAAAATCAAAGACGAGCTAGCCATGTCCGTCCGTCTGTCTGTTGAAATCGCGCTACAGTCTTTAAAAATATAGATATTGAGCTGAAACTTTGCACAGTTTTTTTTTTGTCCATAGGCAGGTTAGGTTCGAAGATGGGCTATATTGGACTATATCTTGATATAGCCCCACAAAGACCGATCCGCCGATTTAGGGTCCTAGGTCCATAAAAGCCACATTTGTTATTCGATTTTGCTGAAATTTGGGAGAGGGTGTTGTGTTGGGCCCTACAACATCCTTCTTCAATTTGGCCCAGATCGGTCCAGATTTGGATATAGCTGCCATATAGAGCGATCGAACGATTTAGGGTCTTAGGCCCATAAAAGCCACATTTATCACCCGATTTTGCCAAAATGTGGGACAATGAGTTCTGCTAGACCCTTCGAAATCCTTCTTCAATTTGGCTTAGATCGGTCGAGATTTGGATATAGCCGCCATATAGACCGATCTCTCGATTTAAGGCTTTGGGCCCATAAAAGGCGCATTTATTGTCCATTGTTGCCGAAATTTGGGACGGTGAGTTGCCTTAGGCACTTCGACATTATTCTGCAACTTGGCCCAAGGCTGGATATAGCTGCCATATAGA
The DNA here is from genome assembly GCF_963082655.1 of Stomoxys calcitrans. NCBI lineage: Eukaryota > Metazoa > Arthropoda > Insecta > Diptera > Muscidae > Stomoxys > Stomoxys calcitrans. Next base: position 143,334,157 of record NC_081553.1, on the reverse strand, counting down.
ACGATCTCTCGATTTAATGTTTCGGACCCACAAAAGGCGCATTTATTGGCCGATTTAACTGAAATTCTACACAGTGACTTATGTTAGGCTTTTCGACATCCATATTGTGCATGGTTCAGATTGGTTTATTTTTAGATATTGCTACTAAAAAGACCAATATTTTGTTATACACAATTGAACAATGGCTTGTACTTATTAGTATTTGGTCCAAATCGGAACAAATTTCGATATAGCTGATATGGGGCATAAGGTATGCATTTTTCACCGGATTTTGAGGAAAGGTGGTTTACATATATACCCGAGGTGGTGGGTATAACCGAGATTTGCTCTGCTATTAAAGCGATATCAAGATTTGGTCCGGTTTGGACCACAATTAAATTATATGTTGGAAACCTGTATAAAATGTCAGCCAATTCGAATAAGAATTGCGCCATTTGTGGGCTCAAGAAGTAAGATAGAGAGATCGATTTATATGGGAGCTGTATCGGATTATAGACCGATTCAGACCATAATAAACACGGTCATGAGAGAATCCGTCGTACAAAATTTCAAGCAAATCGGATAATAATTGCGACCTTTAGAGGCTCAAGAAGTCAAGATCCCAGATCGGTTTATATGGCAGCTATATCATGTTATGAACCGATTTTAACCATACTTGGCACAGTTGTTGGATATCGTAACAAAACACGTCGTGCAAAATTTCATTTCAATCGGATAAGAATTGCGCACTCTAGAGGCTCAAGAAGTCAAGACCCAAGATCGGTTTATATGGCAGCTATATCAGGTTATAAACCGATTTGAACCATACTTTGCACAGTTTTTGGATATCGTAACTAAACACGTCGTGCAAAATTTCATTCCAATCGGATAAGAATTGCGCACTCTAGAGGCTCAATAAATCAAGACCCAAAATCGGTTTATATGGCAGCTATATCAGGTTATAAACCGATTTTATCCATACTTGGCACAGTTGTTGGATATCATAAGAAACCACGTCGTGCAAAATTTCATCCCAATTGGATAAGAATTGCGCAATCTAGAGGCTCAAGAATTCAAGACCCAAGATCGGTTTATATGGCAGCTATATCAAAACATGGACCGATATGGCCCATTTACAATACCAACCGACCTACACTAATAAGAAGTATTTGTGCAAAATTTCAAGCGGCTAGCTTTACTCGTTCGGAAGTTAGCGTGCTTTCGACAGACAGACGGACGGACGGACATGGCTAGATCGACATAAAATTTCACGACCATCAAGAATATATATACTTTATGGGGTCTCAGACGAATATTTCGAGTAGTTACAATCAGAATGACGAAATTAGTATACCCCCCATCCTATGGTGGAGGGTATAACAAGTAAAAGCGTGCTAAGTTCGGCCGGGCCGAATCTTATATACCCTCCACCATTGATCACATCTGTCGAGTTCTATGCGCGGTAGCTCAATTAAGACAAACATAGAATATTGAATAAGAACTGTTATGCTATTGGAGCTATATCAAGTTACAGTCCGATTTGGACAATAAATGAATGCTAAACATTGTAGAGGTCATTGTGTAATATTTCAGTTCATTCGGATAAGAATTGCGCCTTGTAGGGGCTCAAGAAGCAAAATCAGGAGATATGTTTATATGGGAGCTATATCAAGCTGTTGATCGATTCAGACTATATTATACCCATTGAAGGTCATGAGTGAAGCCTTTGCACAAAATTTCAGTCAAATCGGATGAGAATTGCGCCCTTTAGAGGTTCAAAAAGTCAAGATCCCAGATAGGTTTATATGGCAGTTACATCAGGTTATGTACCGATTTGCAATTATTGGAAAGAACCGAGTAACACAGTTATTGGAAGTCATAACAAAACACCTCATGCAAAATTTCAGCCAAATCGGATGAGAATTGCGCGCTCTATTTGCTCAAGAAGTCCAGACTCAAGTTCGGTTTTTTATGGCAGCTATATCAAAACATGTAACGATTTAAACCATACTTAGGGTAGTTGTGCAAAATTTCAATAAAATCGGACGAGAATTGCGCCCTTTAGAGGCTCAAAAATTCAAGACCCAAGATCGGTTTATATGGCAGCTATATCAAAACATGGACCAATTTGGCCCATTTACAATACCAACCAACCTACACTAATAAAAAGTATTTGTGCAAAGTTGCAAGTGGCTAGCTTTACTACTTCGAAAGTAAGCGTGCTTTCGAAAGACAGACGGACGGACATGGCTAGATCGACTTAAAATGAAATGACGATCAAGAATATATATGCTTTATGGGGTCTTAGACGCATATTTCGAGGTGTTACAAACAGAACGACGAGATTAGTATGCTCCCATTCTATTATAAAGGGTATAAAAATCACAAAATAAAATTCAAAATGGAATTTTTTCTATGTAAGATAAACTTGTGGAAATTTTTTGTAAAGGCAAAATTTCAATGAAATATTTCTAAAAGCAAAATGTTGCTCAGATGTGGATAAATTTCAATTATACCTTTTCAAACGAAAACATTTGCCTAGTATTACTTCTATACAAATTTTTTAAAAGATATTTTTAAGAACAAAATTTTAACCCATTACGCTTGACCCTTCTAAGAATTCACTTCTAAGAATTTTGAACACAATTTTTATTGAATATTTTTGGATGGAAAAAATTGCCAAGTTTCGACAAGCCAATTTCCCCCTAAATATGACCTTATATCACGGAATAAATTGTTTTTAACAAGTTGTAGTCGTCCACTTAACGCCAATTCCAATTTCATTATGATACCATTATCCTAGCTCGAGCTGGAACTATTCTGAGACAGCTCCATTCTAGAATATTTTTCTAACCTTTCCTATTTAATGGGTTAATGACATTTTCCTTAAAGACGAATTCACCCATATTTACATTTTAATATAATTATTTTAAATTAAACCATTTTTTTCTTGGAATTTTACAATACAGTATTTAAGGAAACTGATACGGAGCTCATAGTGAGTTAGGATCGAAATGTATCAGTCAATAGCAAGCAGCATTGATTCTAGTAGAAATTTATTAGTTCTGTAGGCTTTGACCGTAGATTTGGACACAGTGAAGTATGTTTTTAAAAAAAATTTAAATATACTATTTAAAACTTTGATTTCCTTCAAAAAAAAATCTTTTTACAATGAAAAGATTGCAGTGAAAGGAACTTAATACCCACCTTAAGAAAGGAAAAGTGATAAAATAATATGAGTCGGCAGACTTTTATCTATGAGAACAATTTGTATATTGTATTACACTTACGGTTGTCGCTAGATCATTTGACATCAATTATTTATTTACTTCATCTACAAAGTGGGCAAAGAAAGAAAAAAGTTAACAACTGCAACAACGTGGACATCTCTTCGTATTTCTGATCTCTAGTACTACCACCTTTTCTTATATTATCTGCAATAAATTAGGAAAACTTTAGGACTCATAAACACATCCTACAAATTATACATATACGGCAATAGTTAGTGCAATTTTTTACCGGACATCCTCCAAAATTGGATTTTTGATCGGGGACAACATGGTGGTCTCACGCGAACAGCTGAGAACAGCCGGCCAGTTTGAAGGTATTAAAATGTCAGTTCTGTGTTTACACTCACTCTCAGCAAACTACCCCACGTCCTCTCATTAAATGGCACACGACGCAAACGATGGCAAGTTTCTTTGGTTGTGGTGAGAACAATGCCAATTTTGAAATGACATCTTGATGACGAGATGGCGGATTGCAACATATAATTTGTGGTTGTTAAAGAAATGATACCACCTTTAATTGTTTCGCCATAGGAGAAGAAATAAGCGGCGTCATTTAAGCAGAACGTAGATAACTCGTAAATCATAAAACTAGTTTGAGATCAAATTAAAATGACCGCAAAAGAAATCTTTTTTTTTAAAATACTGAAGCTGGTTCGCCAAAACTATCACTATTAAACTAAGATATTCGGAAAGACAAGCACATCTTGAAGGCCTTGAAAGATTAGGATCGGCCTGAAAATAGTGTGTTGGCAAGCCGTACAAAATTCAGCTCTGACTTTAACCATATGTCACCACCGATATGCCAATTCCTGCACCCAATTTCAAAATAAAAGTTTGAGGTATCTTTAACAATTTCACAGTAACAGAAACATTTTGGATATTTTCGATTTTGAAATAATGTGTGGTGGGCCCACACCCCAATAAAAATTCCTCGCCACGTCCCTGATGTTAGCTATATCCAAATCTGGATCGATCTGGGCCAAATTAAAGAAATATATCGAAGGGCCTAACATAACTCACTGTACCAAATTTCAGCAAAATCGGATAATAGATGTGGCTTTTATGGGCCTAAGACCCTAAATCGGCGGATCGGTCTATAGTGGGCTATATCAAGATATAGTCCGATAAAGCCTATCTTCGAACTAAACCTGCTAATAGACAAAATGAAGAATCTGTACAAAATTTCAGCTCAATATCTCTACTTTAAAAGACTGTTGCGTGATTTCAACAGACAGACGGACGGACATGGCTGGATCGTCTTAGATTTTTGCGCTTAAGTTAGGTTGTAAAGAAGGCGCAGATATTCATCAGCCCTATGCCACTATAGGCAAACACCTATGTCAGTAATTGTTGCGAGCTCTTAAAACAAAAGTAATCTCAAAAAAATTTAAGTTAGGAATTCTGTGCTACTTACAAAATCCTTAATTGTTTTCCATATCACTCCCCTAAGTTGGTTCATGACTGGTATCGTGTTCCCACCTAAGTACCGGTGTCTGTTAGCCACGAAAGCCGAACGTCTCATCATCTACCCCACATGCTCTACACATGAAATCACTTGTTGCACCAATTTTGCATAAGTGAGCTAGTTGTCCTATGTGTTCCGTTATGACACCAAAAGCTATACTGACGTCCATCTTATTTCCTTTCAGTAATAGCCTCGTCCTCTCACGATCCGGTTCACCCCATTCGATTTTCGCCGAGTGTTTCGTTGTTTCACAGTGCTACATGCTCGTTTGTCGCCCACGCCTTTAACTCGGACTGCGTCAACCCGAAAGGGATAACCAAGTTTATCGACGGCAGTTTTCTGGCCTTCGTCTGCCCTTTCATTCCCCCTTACTCCGTTATGGCTCGGCACCCAAACGATGCGGCTTGTACCGTCCCCAGAGTTAATCAGGCGTTAGTGTGGTTCTTACACTGCAAGACTGTGCGTGACCTTACCGTCCTGGTTGTTATTGCCCTTATGGCCATTTTACTGTCCGTAAAGATGTTCACACTTGACGTCCTCGCGTTAGTTAGTTAATTTGTCATAGAGATATTGGGTTGCCTAAAAAGTAATTGCGGATTTTACATAAAGTCGGCGTTGACAAATTTTTTCACAGCTTGTGACTCTGTAATTGCATTCTTTCTTCTGTCAGTTATCAGCTGTTACTTTTAGCTTGCTTTAGAAAAAAAGTGTAAAAAAGAATATTTGATTAAAGTTCATTCTAAGTTTTATTAAAAAATACATTTACTTTCTTTTAAAAAATCCGCAATTACTTTTTGGGCAACCCAATATTTAGGTGTTTGTTTCACAGTGAATTTTTGTAAGAATTGTCGAAGCTACAGCCATTAGGGGATGTAGAGAAGTGAGAAATATGTTGAGTTATTTTTAAACCATTGACATATCTAATAATGCTGCTAAATACTACTTATAATACCCGTTGGCTTAGTGAATCGCAGTTCGCAAAAAGGTTTCGAGTTTCGATTGGTGTATAAGCGTGTGTTATCCACAGTGGACGCTGCTTTCCATATCCCTCTATGCCGGTCTGGATATACCGCTCTATTGAGATAGTCACGTTTTGGATACTCTGCCTCGCCTGGTCTAGACGCTCCAAAAAGGTTATTGAATCCCTGCCCATTTATGAGGGTTATATTCCATATTTAAGCAAAAGTAAAGTTGATAAGTTTGCACAATTTTTTTTATTGGTCGCCTGCTGAATATTCTCATAAATCTGATAAGTCTAATAAATAAATATTTCACACTTATTTCACTTTAAGAATCTTGAATGAAATGTTACATCTTTCCAATATATGCGCCCATTTGTCAATTTAAAGCTTATGCACAATTTCTTGTCTAGATATCTGCTTAAAGCATAGTAGTTCATTCCTACGAAAACTGCCTATTAATTGATTGCGAAACATACAGCATTCTTTTGGACGACGCATAGTGGGATGGGATTCGAAATCTCATCAAAGTTTTCGACGTAAAGAAGAAATCTGTGCAACGTTCAAAACAAAAGTTTACATTGAGATTTTCATAATATTCACACTATTCACTACATTGATGCAATTAAAAATAGTGGATTAAGTTCAAACAGGTCATATTTTATGACATACTTCAACCAAATTTGGCGTAGGTCAAGAATTTTTATAGCAAACATATGAGTAATGAATCGCTTTAAGCCCATATAATAACATATTTATGTGAAAAATTATACTTTTCTGGAAAGGTCAAGACGTATGCTACAATAAAATACAAAAGGTTAAATTTAAGTCCTATTATTGGGGTAAAACCCAAATTGAGGCCAAAAATACACTTTTGTGAAAAAATAAAATTCAATTTGAAAATATCATAAAACCAAAACTACTAAAGATATCGTTCTAATTTTTCTTAAATTTGTAGACGAATATCTTTTTAATGTAATGAGTAGAAATTTTGGCCACATTTCTTGATGAAAACACCCAAAATCTCCACACTGGAGAAAGATGCTTGCAAAGTTTAATTTTTTAGTAAAACGTCCGTAGAGACCTCATTCCTTGGATGGCTCAAAACATTATGGAACACAATTAGTAGTTACTTGTGGAAATGAAAATATGTTATAAAGTTGGGGGTCTCAGATTTACGGTTTGAGAACTTGAAGGGTTTTCCCAATTTATTGTTAAAAAATGTCAATATTGTACTTCACAGAACACATACTAAAGTTAACACAATTTATACAAATTACACTTAAAACGCATCTACATTAAGCCTTCTTTACAGTACAGTAAGCAGAATTGATAGCGATGGGCCAAGTTTTCTGTATAGAGACGAAACAATGAAATTACCTTTTATACGAAAAAATTCCAAAAATTTACTTTTTTCACATTTTTTATTTGTAACTCGCATAACTTTTGACTGAAGAATCGGACCTTAGCATATATCACGACAAAAAATAGTAAATTTTATAAGGTTTCCAAATCAGGAACAGAAATGCTTTCACAAGCAACAAAATAAGAGATCAAAAATCTAAAATTTTGTAGAGCCGAGGTGACCAACTTTGAAGGCCCATCAATGGGCCCCTGGGACTTTTAGGACCTGTAATTTTGCATATAAAGTGGATGACCATGTAAAATTTCATGAAATTATCTCTATCCGTTCCAAAATGGCAGACTTATTTCCACAAATTTTTTTCCATCCCACTGTGCGACGTAAACAGCAAAAGTCATACAACGACACACAAGTAAGGGAACTAAATTCAAGCAGAGTTGTATGTGACCCAATACTTGAGCTTTCAAATACATTTGTAATTAAGTTAAGACTACAGTTCTGTCTCAACTAATTAGAGCTGTTAAACTATCGATGGCATTGTCGATACTATCGATATTTTATTTTTTGTTTGAATATCAATTGATATCTTTCCTATCGATACGATCGGCAAAGTTAATTTGTTTGTAAAGTTTAACATAAATAAGCGATCCGACACTGGATGTGTCCTATAAGATATATCGCACCTGTAGAGGGAGCAATTTTCATCCGATTGGGCCAAAATTTTGTGCAACTATATCTCTCGTGACTTCCTTATTAAATTTGAGATATAGGTGATGGGAAATTAACGATAGTCTCGATACTATCGATATTTCGTATTAGAAATATCAAAAATGTCGAACATTGCGATTATCGAAAGTTAGCCAGCTCTACAACTATGGGTAAGTTCGTATAGCATAGGCCTATCGTTTTTCAACGTCTGGGCAGCGAATTCCTCCTATCTATTCATATATTTTGAATTATTCACCTGCTCCAGATGACAATGAGCCAGTGTCTTCGTTACATCCTTGGATGGTTTTGTTACGCTTGGATGTAGCTGCAGGTGTTGTGGCATGTAATAACAACAACTTTCTGGCATACATGTGTGTTTTGCCTTTTGATGTGGCAAAATATTTAGCTTTGCCACAGGCTGCAATCGAAATGTACGGAAGTGTTAAAGTATGTTGTATGTTATGCCAGTTGCTTGCCGTGTTGCATATTAAAATGCTCCAGATCTAAGTGCAATTGTTGTTAAGCACCTGGATGTTAGTGTTGTTTTTCGTGTCTGTGGTTACAACATTGTGCAAAGTTGATTCCTAAGATTACACACAGAAAGAATTTTTGACAGTCTACATGGCTTCAGGAAGATTTCTGACTCACATTTGCACCACAATGTAAAAGTCGAGCAAATGAAGTACATCTGAGTGCAATGGAATTTTATGAAATTGGTTCAAGTACGATACTCTTCTACAAGGTAAACTTCTATCTGATACCAATTACAATATCAAGTTAAATAGGTAACTATGTTTGTGGGTTGCGCAACCAATCTGAATAAGTATTTCACCTGGAATGCACTTTTCCCTAGCCTTTGAAATTCCAATGATACTATCTTGTCATGGCATGTATGCATATGTAGTTACAAAGTTATATAGCATCTCATCATAGCACATAGTTTACAATCAGATTCAAGAGGGATTCGAAATGTATACGAATATTTTATGAAAAATAATTAAATATTTTAGCATCCTAATTGAGATTTGTTACAAAGACAGCGACTTTTCATATATGTACATTAGAATGTGCCAAAAAAGAAAAATTATTATTTTGAAACGCATACCCTTCAATGTTTTTCTTTTTGTCCCAATAAGCGAAAAACAAAATATTATGGCGATCGGTTAACGATAACCCATGCCGCCATAACCAAGCATGAAATTGGTAAACTAAGTAAAGGGTGATTTTTTTGAGGTTAGGATTTTCATGCATTAGTATTTGACAGATCACGTGGGATTTCAGACATGGTGTCAAAGAGAAAGATGCTCAGTATGCTTTGACATTTCATCATGAATAGACTTACTAACGAGCAACGCTTGCAAATCATTTTCAGTGAATGGGCCCTAGAAAAGTTGGCAGAAAATCCGCTTTTTTATCGACAAATTTTGTTCAGCGATGAGGCTCATTTCTGGTTGAATGGCTACGTAAATAAGCAAAATTGCCGCATTTGGAGTGAAGAGCAACCAGAAGCCGTTCAAGAACTGCCCATGCATCCCGAAAAATGCACTGTTTGGTGTGGTTTGTACGCTGGTGGAATCATTGGACCGTATTTTTTCAAAGATGCTGTTGGACGCAACGTTACGGTGAATGAACACATTTCGAACCGAACACTGATTTTGGTAATAAAATTCAATGATTTGCAAGCGTTGCTCGTTAGTAAGTCTATTCATGATGAAATGTCAAAGCATACTGAGCATCTTTCTCTTTGACACCATGTCTGAAAACCCACGTGATCTGTCAAATACTAATGCATGAAAATCCTAACCTCAAAAAAATCACCCTTTATATATGTATATGGAATTTATTACAAAACCACAAACTGTACCCTGCACCACTAGTGCGGCTGTGATAAAATGTGTATTTCGACTCAGAAATTCCTGCTGAACCATCTTAGCTATGTCTGTCTGCACGCATATCCTTTCTGTGCTGATAGTCGGTCTGTCGTTTTTTCGTAACTTAAGTGGAGATCGCATTTGTTATCCAATCATCACTAAAATTTGCACATATCACTTTTTTAGCTGAGATTAAGATATAGCTATATAAATATAATTCGCCCGATTAACACTTATTACGGCTTAGTTACTACAATCAACAGATTTGCATGAAATTTGCTATTTAGCGTTATTATTACTCAACAGAAAGCCTCTGGAAAATTTTGTCAAATTCGGTTCGAATACAGTTCTCCTGAAATGTGTAAGGTAGTTCCTAGTCTCGCAAGCTCGTCTGCTCTAAAAGTCCCTAGGATATTTCTGTGGCCCGGCACCAGAACATTTCTATTTTGAAATGTTCAGCCATCTCCTTGAGAGATCTGCGACAGCCGAGGGCTGTTTTTGAATTCAGAAATACGTTCCGCAGAAATTTATAACTGCTTGGCGTCTTAAAAGTTATTTATGCCAATCATCGTTATGACATTATATCTTAGCCTTCCACCACTTCTTTTATTGAAAGTGTACGATTGTTATCTACTTGTGTAAGAAATAACTGAGGAAATCACTGTTTTAAAATTATACGTTACACAGATAAAAATAATTTTGAAAAACAACAATATTTGTCGAAATAACGACTACAAAATTTGCTAATTTTCCTTCAACAATTTATTTTGAATCTCACCGGCACTCGCACTGCAAGCCAACATATAACAACAACAATATTGTCATAAGCAAAAAAAAAAACCATTATAGCCAACTACACATATGATGTGCTTGCTACACAGGTGCGATGTGGTGCAAAGAATGCCAAAGTTTTTGGATTTGGATACCACAAAAATATTTGGGTTCAATGAGAATGGATGCTTAGTGCATTGTGGCTGCTCATACATATTCCATAGGCTTCACAACACTGTAACAACCCTTGATAAACAACGGCGAATACACATTTACTGCTGTTCGACTGCGAAGAAGTTATTGTATACTTATGAAGAAGTTCAAGCACGTTTGATACAATAATTTCACTTTTGATACCCAAAAAAAATGTTCGATGCTCATAGCATCCATGTACATTCAAAGTATCCGTGTACATTTTTAGTATCCCTGTATATTTACAGAACCGGTCACAGCTGAATTGACATGAATGAAAAAATAGTTTAATGTATTGTAGTTAATTGGTTTTCAAATTTACATTTACATTTTTACATTCACAACTTTTGATCCGATCTAGACATTTGTAGAATAAGCTTTAAGAGACTATTTGTAAATATTCCATACCTTGGTGAGATATAGGTTTTCAAAGTTGACCTTCTATCACCTCTGTAGCCTTCTGAAGGCTATAAATGTTAATTTACTGAACCTATTTGTACGATTTTTTACATATATAATAAATATAAAATATACGTTCATTATATATGTAAGTTGCGTGCTATCTGTTAGAAAAATAAGCTAAAACACCTAATTGATAACGACGACTGAATAGAAAAATCCACAAAAGTAGAATTGTCTTAGAAAAATTCTAGCTCGAGTTAGGAAAAACGTATAGTAATGAAATTTGAATTGATATAAAATGGAGAAATGATGACCATACTACTACTTTTGATAGCGGGTGCGATTTTAAGTAAAAGTCATTAAAATTATCTTTTCTTTGCTATATGGTCATAAAGTAATAGAAAATTTTAAAAAATTTATTATTTTATTTAAATTTAAAAATTAAATTTATTTTACTACGACAATAAAAATGCTCTTAATAATATAGACATGAAATTTCATCAAAATCGGGCAAGGGAGTCGAGGGTCAGAAATAAATGGAAACTATATTTATGCAAATTCATATTTTTCTAATGCCATTGATATTGATTTTCTGGACAAAGTTCTTGAGCTGGAATTAGGTGGTCCACGTCCAAATACGTACCATACTTTTCCCCAATTTCTATAGTTTTCGAAATCATTTTCCTAAATCCTGATCCCTCAACTATGTTAAAAGGACGGCAGTCTTCCAAAGCAAAATTCAAAAATTAATCAAAGCAAACTGATTCAACAAGAGGCGATTGATGAACGCAATTATGTTTAAAAAGATTAGAAGTATTCTGTTTGCTAAATTTTAAAATCTTTTAACAAATCTTGCAATCCTTTTAACAATCCTTTTTATACCCACCACCAAAGGATGGGGGTATATTCATTTTGTCATTCCGTTTGCAACACATCGAAATATCCATTTCTGACCCTATAAAGTATATATTGGGTTGCCCAAAAAGTAATTGCTGATTTTTCATATGTCATCGTTGACAAATTTTAAGCAAATTTTAAGCATTAATGGAATTGGATCGTCATGTAACTGAGCGTGAGATAGGAGAGAAGTTAAATATACCAAAATCAACCGTTCATTATCACATAAAAAGTCTTGGACTGGTGAAAAAGCTTGATATTTGGTTACCACATATACTGAAAGAAATTCATTTAACAAACCGAATTAACGCTTGTGCAGCTTATGCACCTTAAACGCAATGAATTCGATCCGTTTTTAAAACGAATCATAACTGGAGATGAAAAATGGATTGTTTACAACAACGTTAGTCGAAAACAATCATGGTCCAAGCATGGTGAACCAGCTCAAACCACTTCAAAGGCTGATATCCACCAAAAGAAGGTTATGCTGTCTGTTTGGTGGGATTGGAAGGGTGTGGTATATTTTGAGTTGCTTCCAAGGAACCTAACGACTAATTCGGATGTTTACTGTCAACAATTGGACAAATTGAATACAGCCATCAAGAAGAAGCGGTCAGAATTGGTCAATCGTAAAGGTGTCATATTCCACCAGGACAACGCTAGACCGCACACATCTTTGGTCACTCGCCAAAAACTGAGTGAGCTTGGCTGGGAACTTTTGATGCATCCACCATATAGCCCTGACCTTGCACCATCAGACTACCATTTATTTCGATCTTTGCAGAACTCCTTAAATGGTAAAACTTTCGGCAATGTATACCTCTTTTATTATTTTGCTAACAAAAAATGCATGTTGTTTGGATCAAAAAGCAAAACCAATTAAGCTTACACGCGCAGGCGTTCAGTTCTTAAGGATATTTTTAAGCGATGTAAACCAATCCAATTTCATTTTCATAGAAAAAATACATGGGTATGTACATGTGTAAACACTTACTCATTCGAACAACAAACATTGACATTCAAGTTACATGTGGATCTAACCTTTCTCGACCGTGTTTAATTGGTTCATGCATGTTTCAAACACAAATGTATTCAGAATCTTCCCATCCCATTCGAGTTGTGAATTTGGTAAGAATGTTCCCAATTGGAATTGGCTATCACACTTTCACATACCCACAAAATTTTGTGAAATATCAGTGTAAACTTTTGGAATGAGGACCCTTTGTCTTTCTCTGGTGTGGTATGTGTGTGTGGTTGTTATACCACCACCGTAGAATGAGGGGGATTCTAAACTAGTCATGCCGTTTGTAACACCCCGAATTATTGATCTGCGACCTCATAAATCTTATATATAACAAGTAAAAGCGTGCTAAGTTCGGCCGGGCCGAATATTATATACCCTCCACCATGAATCGCATTTGTCAAGTACTTTTCCCGGCATCTCTTCTTAGGCAAAAAAAGGATAAACGAAAAGACTTGCTCTGCTATTAGAGCAATATCAAGATATGGTCCGGTTCGGACCACAATTAAATTATATGTTGTAGACCTGTGTAAAATGTCATCCAATCCGAATAAGAAATGCGCCCTTTGGGGGCTAAAGAAGTAAAATAGAGAGATTGATTTATATGGGAGCTGTATCGGGCTAAAGACCGATTCAGATCATAATAAACACGTATGTTGATGGTCATGAGAGGATCCGTAGTACAATTTCAGACAAATCGGATAATAATTGCGACCTCTAGAGGCTCAAGAAGTCAAGATCCCAGATCGGTTTATATGGCAGCTATATCTGGTTATGAACCGATTTAAACCATACTTGGCACAGTTGTTGAATATCATAACAAAACACGTCGTGCAAAATTTCATTCCAATCGGATAAGAATTGCGCACTCTAGAGGCTCAAGAAGTCAAGACCCAAGATCGGTTTATATGGCAGCTATATTAGGTTATTAACCGATTTGAACCATACTTGGCACAGTTGTTGGATATCATAGCAAAACACGTCGTGCAAAATTTCATTCCAATCGGATAAGAACTGCGCACTCTAGAGGCTCAAGAAGTCAAGACCCAAGATCGGTTTATATGGCAGCTATATCAGGTTATGGACCGATTTAAACCATACTTGGCACAGTTGTTGGATATCATAAGAAAACACGTCGTGCAAAATTTCATTCCAATCGAATAAGAATTGCGCACTCTAGAGGCTCAAGAATTCAAGACCCAAGATCGTTTTATATGGCAGCAATATCAAAACAATGACCGATATGGCCCATTTACAATACCAACCGACCTACACTAATAAGAAGTATTTGTGCAAAATTTCAAGCGGCTAGCCTTACTCCTTCGGAAGTTAGCTTGCTTTCGACAGACAGACGGACGGAGATGGCTAGATCGACATAAAATATCGCGACGATCAAGAATATATATACCTTATGGGGTCTCAGACGAATATTTCTAGTAGTTACAAACAGAATGACGAAATTAGTATACCCCCCATCTTATGGTGGAGGGTTTAAAAATCAATTTGTGTTTGTTTGTATGTTTGTGTGTTCCTTATAGACTCAGAAACGGCTGAGCCGATTTTCTTGAAATTTTCTCAGATGGTGCATAATGATCCCGTGGTGAAAATAGGGTACTACATTTTTTGATATCTGAAGGGGGGCGGACACTCCCCTTACCCTAATTTTCAGAAACGCCAGATCTCGAAGATGGGTGTTGCGATTTAAGCGAAATTTTGTGTGCTCTCATATAGTACCCTAAAAATAAAAAGTTGGTATCCAAATTTCGGATGGGGTACCTAGGGGGGCCGCCCTACCCTAAAACCTACGAAACATATATTTAGACTAATCACGACAATATGCGACTCAAATGAAAGGTACTTAGGATAAGAAAACGTATCTGATATCCAATTGTCGGACCAAGTGCTAGGGGAACCACCCCAAGCCCCAAAACACCCCCAAATCGGACATATCTACCGACCATGACAATTTGGGACTTAAATGAAAGGTATTTGCGAGTAGAATGCGAATCTGATATCCAAATGAGGGACCACGTTTCTGGGGGTCCACCCCTTCCCCAAAATACCCCCAAAGAGGACTTATTTGCTGACCATGGGAATATGGTGCTTAAATAAAAGGTATTTGAGGATAGAACTAGAATCTGATATCCAAATATGAGACCAAGTGTTTGGGGGCCGGCTTCTCCCCAAAAACCTCCTCCACAGGGACACATTTACGACTATAGCCACACGGGGCTCAAATAGAAGGTCTTTGGGAGTAAAGCACGAATCTGATTTCAATATTTGGGAAAGTGTCTATGGGCCAAACCCACCCCCACAACACTACCCAACCACCAAAACGGAAATATTTACCGATCACGGCAATAAGGGACTCAAATGAAAGGTATTTGCGAGTAGAATACGAATCTGATTTCCAAATGTGGGACCACGTTTCTGGGGGGTGGACCCCCTCCCCAAAACACCCCCAAACAGGACTTATTTACTGGCCATGGGAATATGAGGCTTAAATAAAAGGTATTTGAGTGTAGAATAAGAATCTGATATCCAAATATGGGACCAAGTGTTTGGTGGGCCGCCTCTCCCCAAAAACATCCCCCAAAGGGTACAAATTTACGACCATATTCATATGGGGCTCAAATGAAAGGTCTTTGCGAAGCGAATCTGATATCAATATTTCGGAAAAGTGTCATGGGGGCACCCCACCCCACAACACCACTCAAATAGTAGGTATTTGCTGACTTTTGCAATATGTGGCCCAAATAAGAAGATTTTTAGAGTGGAACACGAATGCGATATATATTTTCAAGGCCAACTCACTGAGCGGCCGCCCATCCCCCAAAACACCCCCCAAGCCGGTCACGTTTTCGACTATGGAAATATGGGGCTCAAATTAAAGGTATTTGGGAGTAGACCACGTATCTGATATCAACATTACGAACCAACTGTCTAGGGGACGTCCCACCACCATAACACCCTCCAAATAAGACATATTTGCTCACCAAGACAATTTGGGTCGTAAAGAGAGTGGAACTAAATATTTATAGAGTGGAACTAAATATTTATAGTTTATAGTTGGGGCCAATACCCCAAACCGGACATATTTGCTAACTTTTGCAATAAGAAGTTTAAATGAGATTTGAAAACGAATTTGATATCCAGTTTTGAGGCCAATGGCAGTATGGGGTTCAAATAAATGATAAATAGTTATATGAGAATAGAGCACGTTGCTATATTTTCTGAGCTTAGTGTTTGGGCGACCTCCCCTATCCCCAAAACACGCCTAAATCGGCCATATTTACCGACCATGTCAGAGCAAGAATTGATTTTCGGGAGCAATTTTCTGGGGGTCAACCCCTTTCCCAAAATACCCCACAAGCAGCAACTTTTTAGTGACCATCGCAAAATGGGGCTCAAATAAAGGTATTTGGGAGTAGAATACGAATTCGATATCCAAATTTAGAACCATGTATTTAGGGAATCACCGCTTTCCAAAAACACCCCGCAAGGGATACTAAATTTTCGACCATGCCAATATGTGGTATTTAAGATTAGAAAACGAATTTGCTAACCTATTTTGGGCCATGTATTTGGGGGACGCCTCATCGTGTAAACTCCCCTAAACCAATGGAAATATGGGGTTTAAGTGAATGGTTGTTGAAAGAAGAGCACGATGCTGATATTTTTTCACGGCCAAGTGCCTGGGGGACCACCTCACCCCCGTAAACACCCCTAAATCTGATATCTTGAGAGTAGCGGGCTGAAATTAAGTATTTTAAGAATGGAGTACACCTCACATCCAAACTTAAATTTGTAGACCAATAAAGATCATATGGGATTCGGACAAAGGCACTTATATTGTTAAATTGTTAGTTAAGCGATATACTATTTTCGTAGCATGGTTTTTCACTAAAAGCTCTTTTATTGTCGAAAATAAATATTCCAAGGAAAATTTTGTTCCATATAAAGTAAAAGAAGGCGCAGCGGAGCGGGCCCGCGTCAGCTAGTTATATTGGGTTGCCCAAAAAGTAATTTCGGATTTTTTAAAAGAAAGTAAAGGCATTTTTAGTAAAACTTAGAATGTACTTTAATCAAATATACTTTTTTTTACACTTTTTTTCTAAAGCAAGCAAAAAGTAACAGCTGATAACTGACAGAAGAAAGAATGCAATTACAGAGTCACAAGCTGTAAAAAAATTTGTCAACGCCGACTATATGAAAAATTCGCAATTACTTTTTGGGCAACCCAATATATATTTTTGATGGTCTGGGCATTATGAGTCGAACCAGACATGTCTCTCCGTCCGTCCATCTGTCGAAATCACGATAGCGGTCGACCGCATAAAGCTAACCGCTTGAAATTGTGCACAGATTTTTGCACATTTAATTGATGTAGGTCGTGGGGATAGTTAATGTGACATATTGGTTCTGATTAGAATATAGCTCCCACATAAATCGATCTCCCGATTTGACATATTTAGTCCCTAGAAGCCGCAATTAGGCTGCATTTTTGAAAGTAGTGTTCTCTTACGACGTCCAATAACCATGCCA
Source organism: Stomoxys calcitrans (assembly GCF_963082655.1). Lineage (NCBI taxonomy): Eukaryota > Metazoa > Arthropoda > Insecta > Diptera > Muscidae > Stomoxys > Stomoxys calcitrans. The sequence goes on along the minus strand of NC_081553.1, from coordinate 143,316,694 downwards.
TGTACGGTTGAAATCCGTATATAACCTTATACAGCACCCATATAACCCGATTTCCTGATTTGACATTTTGAGCTCGAGGAAGCCGTAATTTTTGTGCGATTTGGCTAAATTGTAACGTAACAGAACACCGTTACGACCCCCGGTTGACGACTGTTACGACCTAGACCGGTTGAAATCGGTCTATAACCTGACATAGCTCCAATATAACCCGCTCTCCCGATTTGACATCTCGAGCCCCTGCAGCCCATAATTTTTGTACGATTTCCAACAACTGAGCCAAGTACGGTTGAAATCGGTCTATAACCTGATATTGGTATTTAACGTCTGAATCCTCTGTAAGCCACAGTATTGTCCGATTTGGCAAACATTTTGCATGCCAACCGGTCTCTCGATTATCTTTGTTCGGTTCCTAGAAACTTTAATTTTTGCCTGGTTTGACAGAAATTTGGTAGGTAGAGTAAAATTATGCCTTTCAATTAATTTAGGTTTTTATCAATCTTACGGTTATGCATTTCAAAGATTCGCCCTGCCGGCAAGGATGGGGTATACTAATATCGTCTTTCCGTTTGTAATTCATCAAAATATTGACCTGAGACCTATATTCTTGTTCGTCTTGACGTTCTAAGTCTACTACGGACGTACATAGCTATTCGTATATCTGTTCGTCAGTCCGTCCGTCTGTCTGTCGAAGGAGTTAAGCTACGCGCTAAACATTTTGCACAAATATTTTTTTGTTAGTGCAGGTCAAATCGTTCAATGCTTGGTATAGCTGCTGTATAAACCGATCTCGGGTCATGACTTGTGAGCCACTAGAAAGCGCAATTCTCATCCTTTGTGGTTGACATTTTGCGCGAGTTGTTTTGTTATGACTTCCGACAACTGTGCTAAGTATGGTCCAAATCGGTTCATAACCTGATATAGCTGCTATATAAGCCGATTTGGGATCTTTACTTTTTGGGCCTCTAGATTTAGCTGAAATTTTGCGTGAAGTGTTTTGTTTCGTATTCCAACAACTGTGCCAAGTATGGTCTTAATCGGTTTATAACCTGATACAGCTCCAATATAAACCGATCTCCCATTTCTTATCTGAGATTCCATAAAGTATATATATACTTGATCGTCGTGACATTTTATGTCGATCTAGCCATGTCCGTCAGTCCGTCTGTCCGTCTGTCCGTCCGTCCGTCTGTCCGTCCGTCCGTCCGTCCGTCTGTCTGTCTGTCCGTCCGTCCGTCTGTCCGTCCGTCCATCTGTCCGTCCGTCCGTCTGTCCGTCCGTCCGTCCGTCCGTCTGTCCGTCCGTCCGTCCGTCTGTCTGTCCGTCCGTCCGTCTGTCTGTCCGTCCGTCCGTCCGTCCGTCCGTCCGTCCGTCTGTCCGTCTGTCTGTCGAAAGCACTCTAACTTTCGAAGGAGTAAAGTTAGCCGCTTGAAATTTTGCACAAATACTTCTTATTAGTGTAGGTCGGTTGGGATTGTAAATGGGCCTTATTGGTCCATGTTTTGATATAGCTGCCATATAAACCGACCTTGAGTCTTGACTTCTTGAGACTCTAGAGTGCGCAATTTTTATCCGATTGGAATGAAATTTTACACGACTTGCTTTGTTATGATATCCAACAATTGTGCCAAGTATGGTTTAAATAGGTCTAAAACCTGATATAGCTGCCATGTAAACCGATCTTGTGTCTTGACTTCTTGAGCCTCTAGAGTGCGCAATTCTTATCCGATTGGAATGAAATTTTGCACGGCGTATTTTCTTATAATATCCAATAACTGCGCTGAGAATGGTTCAAATCAATCCATAACCTGATATAGCTGCCATATAAACCGATCTGGGGTCTTGACTTCTTGAGCCACAAGAGGACGAAATTATTGTCCGATTTGGCTGACATTTTGCATGAGGTGTTTTATTGTGACTTTCAACAACTGTGCTAATAATAGTTCAAATCGGTCCATAACCTGATATAGCTGCCATATAAACCGATCTGGGGTCTTGACATCGTGAGCCTTTACAGAGAGCAATTCCTATCCGATTAGGCTGATATATTGCGTTACGCATTTTTAATGACTTCCAACAACTCTATTAAGAATGGTTCAAATCGGTCCATAACCTGATATAATTGCCATATAAACAGATCTGTGGTCTTGACTTCTTGAGCCTCTAGAGTACGCAATTATTATCTGATTTGGCTGAAATTTAGCATGACGTGTTTTGGTATGACTTTCAACAACTGTGCTAAGAATAATTCAAATCTGTTTATAACCTGATATAGCTGACATATAAACCGATCTGGGGTCTTGACTTCTTGAGCAACTAGAGGGCGCAATTTTTATCCGATTTAGCTGAAATTTTGTACAACGGCTTCTATCATGATCTTTTACATATGTGTCGAAAATGGCATGAATCGGTTTATAGCCTAATGCAGCTCCCGGCAAACCGATCTCCCTATTTTACTTCTTCAGCCCATAAAGTGCGCAATTCTTACTAGATTTGTCTGAAATTTTACACAATGACTTCTACTATGGTCCCCAATATTCATTTCAATTATGGTCCTAAATGAACCATAACTTGAAATTGTTCCAATAACATAGCAATTATTTTCTTTTATCCTTTGTTGTCTAAAAAGGGATACCGTGGCTAGAGCTCGACAAATGCGATCCATGGTGGAGGGTATATAAGATTCGGCCCGGCCGAACATAGCACGCTTTTACTTGTTTATTTGAAAGTTGATGTTATCCTTGTTTGCTATTTCAAGAAGTTGCTCCTTAGAAACTATTCTGGGCTACCAGATCTTTAGTATATTTCGAAAGCATCTGTTGGTGGAGGTCTGAAGTTTGAGCTTAATGGCTGAATTTACGAGCCATGTTGATGAGCCGAAGAGAAGAATAACCAAAATTTCTTTCTATCAAGTTTCGACAGGAGTAGAGCGCTTCCAGTCCCCTTTTGACCCTTTCTTCGACGTTTCTTCTCCAACTAAGTTTCTGGTCAAAAATCACGCCCAATTACTTTGCCTTTGAAGAGAAGCCAGGACAGGCCCCTTTAAACCACTAGGACCAGTTCAGCCTTTCTGGGATTTATGCCTAACCCGCTGGCCCCCGCCCATCTGGACAGCTTCCTCGAAGCTCCCTGAAGGAGATCCGTAATATTAGAGAGGACCAGTGCGTCGTGTATGGACCAATGCGTCATGTATGGACTCCAACTGCACCATACTTGGCACAGTTATTGAATATCATAACAAAACACGTCGTGCAAAATTTCATTCCAATCGGATAAGAATTGCGCACTCTAAAGGCTCAAGAAATCAAGATCCAAGATCGGTTTATATGGCAGCTATATCAAAACATGGACCGATATGGCCCATTTACAACACCAACTGACCTACACTAATAAGAAGTATTTGTGCAAAATTTCAAGCGGCTAGCTTTATGCCTTCGGAAGTTAGCGTGCTTTCGACAGACAGACGGACGGACAGACGGACGGACATGGCTAGATCGACATAAAATGTCGCGACGATCTAGAATATATATACTTTATAGGGTCTCAGACGAATATTTCTAGTAGTTACAAACAGAATGACGAAATTAGTATACCCCCCATCTTATGGTGGAGGGTATAAAAATCAGAATAATTCATGAAATCTTTATATCTATCGTTAGTACATTTCACATAATTTAATGTTTGAGATTATTTCATGAAAACATTGACCGTGACTACGCCTCAAATGGTCCATCCGCTTAGTCCAATTTTGGCATACTCTTTCCAATATTTCCGCCTGTATCTCACGAATAAATGCTTTGTTGTCTTCCAATACGTCAATTGAAGCTTGTCCCACAAAAAAGAGTCTAAAAGCGTTAAATCGCACGATCTAGGCGTCCAATTGACAGGTCCCGAACGTAATATAAAATTTTCACCAAACTCGCCTCTCAATAAGTCCATTATTACGCGTGCTGTGTGGCACCGTCTTTTTGAAATCACATGTCATGCAAGTCAAGCTCTTGCATATGTTTTACCATAATATGTTCAAAGCCAGTGTTGTCGTTACCAACTCAAGCGTCCATATCGCCTATAAATATGACTTTGTCATTGCAGTTGCCATTCTGCGATTATTATACCCTCCACCATAGGATGAGGGGTATACTAATTTCATCATTCTGTTTGTAACTACAGTATATATATTCTTGATCGTCGCGACATTTTATATCGATCTAGCCATGTCCGTCCGTCCGTCCGTGTGTCTGTCGAAAGCACGCTACTTCTTATTAGTGTAGGTCGGTTGGTATTGTAAATGGGCCATACTTGTCCATGTTTTGATATAGCTGCCATATAAACCGATCTTGGGTCTTGACTTCTTGAGCCTTTAGAGAGCGCAATTCTTATCCAATTGAAATGAAATTTCGCACGACGTGTTTTGTTATGATATCCAACAATAAGCATGGTTCAAATCGGTCCATAACATGATATAGCTGTCATATAAACCGATCTTGGGTCTTGACTTCTTGAGCCTCTAAAGGGCACAATTCTTATTCGATTGGAATGAAATTTTGCACGAATTATTTTCTTGTGATATCCAACAACTGGGCCAAGTATGGTTCAAATCGGTTCATAACCTGATATACAATAGCTGTCATATAAACAGATCTGGGTATTTGACTTCTTGAGCTTCTAGAGGGCGCAATTCCTATCCGATTTGGCTGAAATTTTGCATGACGTATTTTATTTTTACTTTCAACAACTGTGTTCAATAAGGTTCAAATCGGTTCGTAACCTGATATAGCTGCCATATAAACCGATCTGGGATCTTGGCTTCTTGAGCCTCTAGAGGTCGCAATTATTACCCGATATGCCTGAAATTTTGTTCGACGGATCATGACCGTCAACATACGTGTTTATTATGGTCTGAATCGGTCTATAGCCCGATGCAGCTCCCATATAAATCGTTCCCTTATTTTACTTCTTGAGCCCCCAATGGGCGCAATTCTTATTCGAATTCGCTTAAATTTTGCACAGGTCTCCAACATATAATTTAATTGTGGTCCAAACCGGACCATATCTTGATATCGCTCTAATAGCAGAGCAAATCTTTTCTTATATCCTTTTTTGCCTATAAAGAGATGCCGGGAAAAGAACTCGACAAATGCGATCCATGGTGGAGGGTATATAAGATTCGGCCCGGCCGAACTTAGCACGCTTTTACTTTTTTTTACAACTTTCGATGTAGATTAACTCAACAACAGTGCATCGATGAACTTAATTCAATTTTGGGCGATGAAGCTCCATCAAGGTCCAGAGTTTATCGATCGTATGGTGAATTCAACCGAGGTAGTAGTTCACTCCAAGACGAATTTCGTGACGGTTGTCGATTGGTCGAAAGAAATGCTCCAAAAATACGAAGCAACTTATTTTTTGAACACTCAAAATATCGATTTGATGATTCATCTGCCTTATAGTCCTGACTGGGCACCGAATGACTTCGTACATAAATAATAAAATGAGAGGTCAGCATTTTTCGACACCTGTAGAAGCGGTTAATGCTTTCAGAATGCATGTTTTGAAGATACTTCAATTAGAGTGGTAAAAGCGATTTTTGATAATTAGTCTTTGTTTTTGTGTTCTCTGATCTCAAAATATAAAAGGCAACCCTCGTATAGTAAGTTGGTTGGAATCTGCTGGCAGATTTCCGATTTGGAAAAGTGTATTGACGTACCATGTTGCTATTCGTATCCGGGTGCGAGCGGGTTATTCGTTTGGTTTATTCTTCTTGTGTTTGTTATTATTGGACTCTTGTAATTTCGACTTCACCAGGTGATTAGCCTGGTTTGATAAGAGGGCTGCTGTCTTTTGCGGTGTTGTGACTTGGTGGCTTCCAAACATGCCTTCCAGCTGCGCTTGTTCTGGTCATTTAATCCAAAATAGGATGTTGTTTTGACAGGTTATTCCGTCTATCGTTCGGTTGCTAGATCCTCACGGGGTCCGCCGCGTGAAGCCTGAGGTTGACATTTGCTATTAGAAGGCTTTGGTTTGCGCATCAAACTCTTTAGACCCCGATACCGGGCAAAGAATTTGACAAATACGATTCATGGTGGTGGGTATGTTAGATTCGGTCGGCCTTAGTACGCTCTTGGGTTTTTCTCTGTTACATTCTCTACTATTCCCTAAAAAAATTTGTATTAATTTTGCAGCCGTCTAGATTTGAACTCATGATGTCATATTTGGTAGTCTTGTACGCATCATCTAACCTACCGACATCACTTTGTTGATGATGAAATATTTCAATAAGCATTACTTCATAGTATTAAGTTTCCAATTAAATTCAATTATAAACACATTTAAACCCCATTTAAAACAAATGTTTTTAATACGAGATGTATATGTATATTTACACCGAGTTTTCTAAAATAAGTACAAAGAAAATATATAAATGAAATGTTTTCACCGGCTGGGGGATTCAAACCTGGGGTTGCAAATCGTGAGTGGCAAGGGAGTTTGGTATGCTACATATTAGTACTACAAACCTACTTCAATAATTAATGTCTTATATTCAATGCTAGAATTCGTTTGTATGTTTCACATACAAATTTGGAAGGTGGTTCTTCCACGAAATTAAGTTTTCTGTGCATTTTCTACTATAGGTAGCTTGTCGATGCGACAGTCCTTGATTGTTGTTATGCACGTTCAATAGACAGTAATAACCAGGCGTATCGAGAAGTTGTGTGCTTTGATATTGTAGTAAAAAATTTACATAAAGTTGGTATACCAAATTTATTAAGCTTTATGAACATTTTCTCTTAAATTATGAAATTTTGCTAAACTACGGGAACATATCCTATTTTCAAAAAATTTGCAATTAGTTCATAGAATTAAAGTGGGTAACAATTTCTAAAAAATTGTTATTTATAGTCGATTTAAAAAACGTAAATTCTTGTTCAAAAATACCAGCGAAAGTAAAATTACACTCCAATTGTAGTCTGTGACATACCAAAAAATATTTTATATGGAAAAAATGTTTGCAGCTAATTGCCATATATTTTGAGAACATGTCAGTACGAAGTTCAATACGATATTAGTCGTTGTTTTATATTCACCACCGTAGGATGAACGCATAAAGTTGAAAATTGAAATTTTGCACAGATACCTAGTATTGATGTAGATCGTTGGGGATTCCAAATAGGCCATATTGGTACAGATTTGGATGTAGCTCCCATATAAACCGATTCCCCGATTTGAGTTCTTGAACCCGCAATTTTTCTCCGATTTGGCTGAAATTAAGCATGTAGTGTTTTGTTATGACTTTCAACGAGTGTTACAATTACGGTCGAATTCGGTCCATAACCAGATATAGCTCCCATAAAAACCATTCTCCCGATTTGGCTTCTCGAGTCATTACAAGCCGCAATTTGAGCCATTCAACTAAATTTATTTTGTATACATTTTTAGCAGATTCCAAGGTAGTGGTTCTCCAAGATTTGTTACCTGTTATAATTATACCCTTCACTGTGGTACAGGTTAATATAACTGTGTGCATTTATGTATTTGCAACGCTAAGAAGGTGAGGACCTAGGTCCATTGATAAATATACAGTTCGATTCAGAATCACTTTGTGGTTTGATTTAGCCATGTCCGTCTGTCCTTCTGTGAGTCCATGTATTCTTTTTTTTATTTTCAATTTGTATACCCTACATCACTACTGTGGTACAGGTTATTATAACTTAGTGCGTTTGTTTGTAACACAGAAAAGTTAGAGAGATAGATCCATTGATAGGTATTCCGATCGACTCAGAAACTTTCTGATTCGATTTAGCGATGTCCGTCTGTCTGCCCATGTTAATTTGTGTACAAAGTACAGTTCGCAATGGTCATCCGATCTTCTTCAAATTTGGCACACGCATTTTCTTGGGCCTAGAGATAAACCCATTAAAATTAGAGAAATTGTGGTCGCTATTGGAGCAGGAACTGACCCATCCAAGGTGACATTTAATCATAAATATAGAGCTATAGAGATTCTAATCTTTCAAAGCCTTCAAAGTGTGGTTTTCTTTGCGAATACCTTAGTTTTATATTGCGTATAAGCTTCAGTATTTTGATGAAATTTTCTCATTTCCGCTCATTTTTTCTTTCAAATTAGTTTTATGATTTCAACAGGTTATTTTTATACCCACCACCGAAGGATGGGGGTATATTCATTTTGTCATTCCGTTTGCAACACATCGAAATATCCATTTCCGACCCTATAAAGTACATATATATATTCTTGATCAGCGTAAAAATCTAAGACGATCTAGACATGTCCGTCCGTCTGTCTGTTGAAATCACGCTACAGTCTTTAAAAATAGAGATATTGAGCTGAAATTTTTGCACAGATTCTTTTTTTGTCCATAAGCAGGTTAAGTTCGAAGATGGGCTATATCGGACTATATCTTGATATAGCCCCCATATAGACCGATCCGCCGATTTAGGGTCTTAGGCCCATAAAAGCCACATTTATTATCCAATTTTGTTGAAATTTGGGGTAGTGAGTTGTGGTAGGCCCTTCGACATCCTTCGTCAATTTGGCTCAGATCGGTTCAGATTTGGATATAGCTGCCATATAGATCGATCCTCCGATTTATGGTGTAAGGCCCATAAAAGCCACATTCATTATCCGATTTTGCTGAAATTTGGGACAGTGAGTTGTGTTAGGCCCTTTGACATATTTCTTCAATTTGGTCGAGATCGGTTCAGATTTAGATATAGCTGCCATATAGACCGATTTCTTGATTTATGGTTTTGGGCCCATAAAATGCTCATTTATTGTCTGATGTTGCCGAAATTTTGAACAGTGAGTTAAGTTAAGCCCCTTGACATACTTCTGCAATATCGAACAGATCGGTCCAGATTTGGATATAACTGCCATATAGACCGATATCTAGGTTTTAGGTTTTGGGGCGATAAAAGACGCATTTACTGTCCGATGTCGCTGAAATTTGACAATGTGAGTTTGGTTAGGCTCTTCGACGTCCTTCTTCAATTTTGCCCAGATCGGTCCAGATTTGCATATAGATGCCATATAGACCGATCTCTCGATTTAAGGTTTAGGGCCCATAAAAGAGGCATTTATTGTCCGATTTCGCCGAAATTTGGGACATTGCTTTGTGTTAGGCTTTTCGACATATTAATGCAACTTGGCCCAAATCGGTCCAGATTTGGATATAGCTGCCATGTAGACCGATATCTCGATTTAAAGTCTTGGCCCCATAAAAGCGCATTTATAATCCGATTTCACTGAAATTTGACACAGTGACTTATGTTCGGCTTTTCGACATCGTGTCGTATATAGTTCAGATCGGTATGAGGTATATGAGTATAAGGCATGAAATTTTCACCGAATTTTGATGAAAGGTGGTTTACTTATATACCCGAGGTGGTGGGTATCCAAAGTTCGGCCCGGCCGAACTTAACGCCTTTTTACTTGTTTAAAAGTAGTTTAAGAAAAATATAAACTCAAATGAACTATAAATCATAATATGTAACACGTTACATGAGCCATTAGAAACATTAGCTTTGAAGGCACTGAAATGAAATAGCATGTCAATCTAAGTTAAATAATTGAACACAGTTTTTTTTTGAACCACATTCGCAGGCTATAAAAGGAATCTTGTTGGCGATTGCCTAACCGAAATCGTCCTCTTTCTCCATTTAACTGTCGACCAGGTAAAGGGTGATTTTTTTGAGGTTAGGATTTTCATGCATTAGTATTTGACAGATCACGTGGGATTTCAGACATGGTGTCAAAGAGAAAGATGCTCAGTATGCTTTGACATTTCATCATGAATAGACTTACTAACGAGCAACGCTTGCAAATCATTGAAATTTATTACCAAAATCAGTGTTCGGTTCGAAATGTGTTTCGCGCTTTACGTCCGATTTATGGTCTACATAATCGACCAAGTGAGCAAACAATTAATGCGATTGTGACCAAGTTTCGCACTCAGTTTACTTTATTGGACATTAAACCAACCACACGAATGCGTACAGTGCGTACAGAAGAGAATATTGCGTCTGTTTCTGAGAGTGTTGCTGAAGACCGTGAAATGTCGATTCGTCGCCGTTCGCAGCAATTGGGTTTGTGTTATTCGACCACATGGAAGATTTTACGCAAAGATCTTGGTGTAAAACCGTATAAAATACAGCTCGTGCAAGAACTGAAGCCGAACGATCTGCCACAACGTCGAATTTTCAGTGAATGGGCCCTAGAAAAGTTGGCAGAAAATCCGCTTTTTTATCGACAAATTTTGTTCAGCGATGAGGCTCATTTCTGGTTGAATGGCTACGTAAATAAACAAAATTGCCGCATTTGGAGTGAAGAGCAACCAGAAGCCGTTCAAGAACTGCCCATGCATCCCGAAAAATGCACTGTTTGGTGTGGTTTGTACGCTGGTGGAATCATTGGACCGTATTTTTTCAAAGATGCTGTTGGACGCAACGTTACGGTGAATGGCGATCGCTATCGTTCGATGCTAACAAACTTTTTGTTGCCAAAAATGGAAGAATTGAACTTGGTTGACATGTGGTTTCAACAAGATGGCGCTACATGCCACACAGCTCGCGATTCTATGGCCATTTTGAGGGAAAACTTCGGAGAACAATTCATCTCAAGAAATGGACCGGTAAGTTGGCCACCAAGATCATGCGATTTGACGCCTTTAGACTATTTTTTGTGGGGCTACGTCAAGTCTAAAGTCTACAGAAATAAGCCAGCAACTATTGCAGCTTTGGAAGACAACATTTCCGAAGAAATTCGGGCTATTCCGGCCGAAATGCTCGAAAAAGTTGCCCAAAATTGGACTTTCCGAATGGACCACCTAAGACGCAGCCGCGGTCAACATTTAAATGAAATTATCTTCAAAAAGTAAATGTCATGGACCAATCTAACGTTTCAAATAAAGAACCGATGAGATTTTGCAAATTTTATGCGTTTTTTTTTTAAAAAAAAGTTATCAAGCTCTTAACAAATCACTCTTTATAATCTCCAACAAAACTGAAATAAAACCCTGATAATAATTCCCGAACTTAATTTTATTGTCTTAATAATTTATCAAAGGCAATTTGTGTTATTGGGTAACTTGCATACCTTAAGTATTAGTGTTATTAGCGATTTCAAATTGTCCATAAATAATTCTCGTGGCTCCCAACCTTCTTTGGAACTCTTAACTATTTTATCAGTATATAGAATATTAATGTTTATATCGGTCTATTGGTTTTCAATCCATAAAATTTTACGCAAACAAACTGAAAACATTAAGAAACTTTAATTGTTAAATATTTCAAAAAATAAATTTTGGCCACTTTTTACGAAAAGCAATCTATTGTACATTCTACTTAAATTATGTTTCTAATTTCTTCTTTGAACTTAATTAATAACGATCGAAAATCCGTTTTTGATGGAAAAGATGTCCGGTAAGAATTACATCCAACTAATGTCGTATATGCCTCTAATTTCCATCTTTATAAGTCCTAAAGTTTTCCTAATTTATTGGAGATAAAATAACAAAAGAAGGTAGAATTAACAAGAACAAGTAAAAGCGTGCTAAGTTCGGCCTCCACCATGGATCGCATATATCCTCCACCATGGATCGCATTTGTCGAGTTCTTTTTCCGGCATCTCTTCTTAGGCAAAAAATTCATTCAAATCGGAAATGAATTGCGCCCTCTACAGGCTCAAGAAGTCAAGACGGTCGGTTTATATGGCAGCTATATCAGGTTATGAACCGATTTGAACCATACTTAGCACAGTTGTTGGATATTGTAAAAAAACACGTCGTGCTAATCGGATAAGAATTGCGCACTCTAGAGGCTCAAGAAGTCAAGACCCAAGATAAGTTTATATGGCAGCTGTATCAAAACATGGACCGATATGGCCCATTTACAATACCAACCGACCTACACAAATAAGAAGTATTTGTGCAAAATTTCAAGCGGCTAGCTTTACTCCTTCGGAAGTAAGCGTGCTTTCGACAGACAGACGGACGGACATAAAGATCGACTAGATCGACATAAAATGTCGCGACGATCAAGAATATATATACTTTATGGGGTCTCAGACGAATATTTCGAGTAGTTACAAACAGAATGACGAAATTAGTATACCCCATCCTACGGTGGAGTGTATAAAAAGGCGTTGGTATAAATTGTGTATAAACAAATATTGGTCTTTTAAGTAGCTGTATCTAAAAATATACTGATCTGTGTCATTTACGACACGTATGTCAAAAACCCCTAACATAAGTCACTTTGTCAAATTTCAGTGAAATCGGATTAGCCAAGACTTAAAATCGAGATATCGGTATATATGGCAGCTATATCCAAATATTTACCGATCTGGGATAATAAATGTGGCTTTTGTGGGTCTAAGACCCTAAATCTGCTCCCATCTTCGAACTCAACCTTCTTATGGACAAAAAAAGAATCTGTGAAAAAGTCCACCTCAATATATCTATTTTTAAAGACTAGCTTGATACCCATCCTTCGGTAGTGGGTATAATAATTAGTGTGGATCTGAACGAGACCTGTAGCTCTGAATCACCAGCTTAAAAAAGTTTAAAGAAAAATTCATTTTCAAAAAGCCACTTTATGGTGTAGCGAAGTGCACCGGACCAGCTAGTCTTCTTATATATAAAATTGAATTTGTGTTTATTTGTTCCGTCTAGACTCAAAAACCGATTACTTTCAAATTTTCACAGATTGTGTAGGTTGGTCCTGAAGGAAACATAGGCTTTATAATTTTTTGGTGTCGGAAGGAGGGCGGACACCCCCCCCCACCCTGAAACGATTTCTTAAAATTGTCGTAGATGGTGTTAGATTGTCTGGAAGGAAATATAGGCTACATAATTTTTAGATATCGAATGGGGCGGTCCCTCGCCATCCAAAACCAAACACCATCCAAAACTAAAAGTGAACCGATAGGCACAATATGAGTATCAAAGGAAAGGTATTGGAGACTAGAAAACGAATATCGTATTAAAACTTGGGTCAAAGTACCCAGCTACAGATATATTCGACGTTCATGTCAATATGGGCCTCAAATGAAAAGTATTCGATAGTAGATTACAAATATCTCATAAAAAAATCTGATCCAAGTAATAGGAGTTCGGCCTACCCCCAAGTACCGCCAAATGGGCCCATTAGCCGACCATGTCAATATGGGACTCAAATAAAAGATATTTGGGATTTGTGTTCAAGTCCAGGTGGTGCTTTTCTTTCCAAAAATAAGTCAAATAGGTTAATTGACCCATTATGACAATATGGGACTCAAATGAAAGGTATTTGAGAGTAGGAAACGAATTTGATATCCAATTTTGGAGCAAAGTGTTCTTGTGGGTACGCCCTAAAGCACCCCCTAAACTAAACTTCATTTCTGATTATGGAAATATGGAGCTCAAATCAACGGCATTTGGGAGTAAAGAACGAAATTTAAATATATTTTTAGAGCAAAGTGCAGGTGGCCGCCCCAGCCCCAAAACACCCTCCAAACATTTATTTACTGACCATGGCAATATGGGGCTCACATTAAATGGATTTGGGAGTGCAGCACGAATTTGATATCCATTTTTGAGTCGAAATGTCTGAGTGCTATCAATCCCCCAAAAAGCACTTCTCATTACCCTAATTTTCAAAACCATCAGGTCTCGGAGATTGGTAATGCGATTCGTTCTAAATATTTTTGCATTCTCACAGTCAAAACAAAACATCGGTTTTGGACACGGGTTTTGGACGGCCCCAGAGGCACCAAGGCCAAATGGGTATATAGGCCAATCATGACAATATAGAGCTTTGATATCCAATTGGGGAACTGCCCCACCCAAAAACACCTCCCTATTAGTTAAAGGTGCATACTCCCCACACATCAATAAAAGCTTTTCGATTCAAGTTTAAACTCAATGATAAGGGACTTTTTTATAGCCGAGTCCGAATAGCGGACTCCACTTTTCCTTGTGGAATCTCTTGAATTAAATTATCGTTTTAACATATGCAAGTGAATATGGGTAGATCACTTTCGTAACGCTGTGTCTAAGATGTATCAATCTTCATATGTTTTTGACATGCTACATTTCGAAATATCCAGCAAAGATGCTCATTTACCATTTGTTCAAGGCAAATTTTGGCTTCCCATTTGAGTGGAAAAAGTTTAAAAGCTAGAATATAATTCAAAACAGATTTATGTGATTGTATTCATCCTCATTACCAGAAATGTTTGCATATCCTTCAAAGCGTGTTTGGCTGAATGAATTACACTTGGGTCAAAGCATGCACATCCCCATACATTTCGCTGCTTTTTGGTAGACCAAGTCGCTGACTCCCGTTAACTATTGCAAAGTGAACATGCAATTTGTCTAGCACCAAGTGATCAATCACTTTCGAAATGTTTGTCTTACTCGTAAAACGTTACAGCATAAGAGAAGTTTGTTGTAAGAACCAACAAAAACAATTTTACCACATTTCTGGCCCAGATGGCATATGACTTTACATAGAATAGTAATTAGTTAATTCCAAAAAAGTTTCTTGAGATTTGGCACATTGCATTTGTCGGCGATGTAGTTTTAGTTAGTCGAAAAAAAGATACTACAAATAATAGAAATAGTTGCAAATTTCGGCAGGAACAAATTTGGAGAATCTGGCTCTCCCACAATTTTAATACACCAAACCTGCAGGTACAACCTTAAATGTACTTCAGTTTTGAAAGATACACCTATACTTTTTATTCTTCGACTCCGAGAGAGCCTTTGACACAGTTTCGCGAAGCTCTTCGTGGAGTACGCTGTTGAATAAGGGCATTCCAAAAAAGATCGTGACGCTAATTAGGGGGATGTAAGGAATGCTGAAGTTTCAGATATATCCCTCTTAGCGCATTGACGCACATAAAAGCAAAATTGGAACGCGGCCAATCAGGATACCTACTGCCGTTCGTGGATTGCATCAGTGCAGCGGCAGACCTAAAGGTGTCAGGAATAAGAATGTTGCCTGCTACTGAGAGACTTCTGACGAAGGCACCTTGCATGCCTTGTTCTCAATTTTGTTTAGATAATCGGTGTGAAAAGCTTAGCTAATTTCGCTAAGCAAGCTTGGTTTGGCTGCATAGCTGAAAACAAAATCATGATACTATCACGAGACGTTCACGACTCACGAGAAACTCACGACTACGAAAAAAATTTGCATGCGTCTCAAATCAAATGGGATTTACACGTTTTGCTCTAAATTTCTACCGTCTTGAAATAATTCTTACAATCGAATATAGTCCGGTGGCTGACCGGAGGATTCTCTGTTCATATTACAATAAAATAGAAGAACTAAAAACCCTTTTTAAAGTTAGGCAAGAATGTCTTTTTGTTTTGCTATTTTTTTATACTCTCCACCATAGGATGGGAGGTATACTAATTTCGTCATTCTGTTTGTAACTACTCGAAATATTCGTCTGAGACCCCATAAAGTATATGTATTCTTGATCGTCGCGACATTTTATGTCGATCTAGCAATGTCCGTCCGTCCGTCCGTCTGTCTGTTGAAAGCACGCTAACTTCCGAAGGAGTAAAGCTAGCCGCTTGAAATTTTGCACAAATACTTCTTATTAGTGTAGGTCGGTTGGTATTGTAAATGGGCCATATCGGTCCATGTTTTGATATAGCTGTTATATAAACCGATCTTGGGTCTTGACTTCTCGAGCCTCTAGAGTGCGCAATTCTTATCCGATTTGACTGAAATTTTGCACATTGTGTTTTAGTGTCACTTCTAAAAACTGTGCTAAGTATGGTTGAAATCGGTCCATAACCTGGTATAGCTGCCATATAAACCGATCTTGGGTCTTGACTTCTTGAGCATCTAGAAGGCGCAATTCTTACCCGATTGGAATGAAATTTTGTTATGATATCCAACAACTGTGCTAAGTATGATTCAATTCGGTTCATAACCTGATATAGCTGCCATATAAACCGATCTGGGATCTTGATCTGTTGAGCCTCTGGAGGTCGCAATTATTATCCGATTTGCCTGAAATTTTGTACAACGGATCCTCTCATGACCATCAACATACGTGTTTATTATGGTCTGAATCGGTCTATAGCCCGATACAGGTCCCATATAAATCGATCTCTCTATTTTACTTCTTGAGCCCACAAAGGGCGCAATTCTTATTCAAATTGGCTGACATTTTACACAGGTCTCCAACATATAATTTAATTGTGGTCTAAACCGGATCATATCTTGATATCGGTCTAATAGCAGAGCAAATCTTTTCTTATATAATCTTTTGCCTAAGAAGAGATGTCGGGAAAAGAACTCGACAAATGCGCTCAATGGTGAAGGGTATACTAGATTGCAATTTTGCAACATTTGGTATCACATCAGCTTTATAGTAGGATTTGTCAAAGATATATGTCTTCCAGGTTGAAACTATGTTCTTAAGAGTATTTTCCTTTTGTAGACCAGCTAATATCGAATACTTATATTTTTTTGGAGGCCACCGCAGCGAAGAGGTTAGATTCCTCATGCTGGTCAAGTAAATACTTCTCCCCAAAGAGGTGTCAAACCGCGGCACGCTATTCGGAGTCCGCTATCAAAAGGAGGGCTCTTTTCATTGAGCTTAAACTTGAATTGGAATGCACTCATTGATATGTGAGAAGTTTGCTCCTGTACCTTAAAGGAATGTTCATGAGCAAATTTCCATTTGCATATTTTTTGGAGAACTCTCAGCCGATATGTACCGCTGAGCCCAAAAAATTATCGTTAAGCGTTAAAGTTACTAGCTTCCAATTGTAACGCTGAACGCCTATTGTTTTGCATAGACACTCGTTTTTCACAGACACCTCTTAGTGGTTCTCAAAGCGATAATTCCAATAAAATACAAATGAAGGACGTTTAAAATGGTCTACGCAGCATTCTATTTTGTTAAAAATCTCATGCGAGCATTTTTCTTTAAAAAGAACTTCATGGAGAAAAGCCAAATATGCCTAGAAAAATGCCATCACCGGCTATCGCCGTTCATTAAAAGATATGGTGTCATCATTCAATTTGAATGAATGAAAGCGGAAAAATTGGTAAGGATTCTAATAAAATCACATTTATGAACTCAGAGAAACATTTATTATACCCTCCACCATAGGATGCCGATCTAGCCATCTCCGTCCGTCCGTCTGTCTGTCGAAAGCACGCTAACTTCCGAAGGAGTTAAGCTGGCCGCTTGAAATTTTGCACAAATACTTCTTATTAGTGTAGGTTGGTTGGTATTGTAAATGGGCCATATCGGTCTATGTTTTGATATAGCTGCCATATAAACCGCTCTTGGGTCTTGACTTCTTGAGCCTCTAGAGGGCGCAATTCTTATCCGATTTGACTGAAATTTAGCACGTAGTGTTTTGGTATTACTTCCAATAACTACGCTGAGTATGGTTAAAATCGGTCTATGTTTTGATATAGCTGCCATATAAACCGCTCTTGGGACTTGACTTCTTGAACCTCTGGAGGGCGAAATTCTTATCCGATTTAACTTAAATTTTGCACGTAGTGTTTGAGTTTCACTTCCAACAAGTGTGTTAAGTATGATTCAAATCGGTTCATAATCTGGTACAGCTGTCATATAAACCGAACTTGGATCTTGACTTCTTGAGCCAATAGAGCGCGCAATTCTCATCCGATTTGGCTGAAATTTTGCATGAGGTGTTTTGTTATGACTTCCAATAACTGTGCTAAGTATGGCGCAACTCGGTATAGAACCTGATATAGCTGCCATATACACCGATCTGGGATTTTGACTTCTTGAGCCTTTAGAGGGCGGAATTCTCATCTGATTTGGCAGACATTTTGAACAACGGCTTCTCTCATGACTTTCAACATACGTGTCTAATATGGTCGGAATCGATCAATAGCTTGATACAGCTCCCACCTAAACTTGTCTCTCGATTTTGCTTCCTGAACCCCTACAAGGCACAATTCTTATACGAATGAACTGAAATATTACACAATGACTTCTACAATGTTCAGCATTCATTTATGGTCCGAACCGGACATCAACTTGATATAGCTCCAATAGCATAACAGTTCTTATTCAATACTCTTAGTTTGTCTAAAAATGGAGGGTATATAAGATTCGGCCCGGCCGAACTTAGCATGCTCTTTCTTGTTGTAAATTAAAATTATTATACGCTCCACCATAAGATGGGGGGTATACTAATTTCGTCATTCTGTTTGTAACTACTCGAAATATTCGTCTGAGACCCCATAAAGTATATATATTCTTGATCGTCGTGACATTTTATGTCGATCTAGCCATGTCCGTCCGTCCGTCCGTCTGTCCGTCCGTCCGTCTGTCTGTCGAAAGCACGCTTACTTCCGAAGGAGTAAAGCTAGCCGCTTGAAATTTTGCACAAATACTTCTTATTAGTGTAGGTCGGTTGGTATTGTAAATGGGCCATATAGGTCCATGTTTTGATATAGCTGTCAAATAAACCGATCTTGGGTCTTGACTTCTTGAGCCTCTAGAGTGCGCAATTCTTATCCGATTGGAATGAAATTTTGCACGACGTGTTTAGTTATTATATCCAACAACTGTGCCAAGTATGGTTCAAATCAGTCCATAACCTTATATAGCTGCCATATAAACCGATCATGGGTATTGACTTCTTGAGCCTCTAGAGTGCGCAATTCTTATCCGATTGGAAAGAAATTTTGAACGACGTGTTTTGTTATGATATTCAACAACTGTGCTAAGTATGGTTCAAATCGGTCCATAACCTGATATAGCTGCCATATAAACCGATCTTGGGTATTGACTTCTTGAGCCCCTAGAGTGCGCAATTCTTATCCGATTGAAAAGAAATTTTGCACGACGTATTTTGTTATGATATCCAACAACTGTGCCAAGTATAGTTCAAATCGGTTGATAACCTGATATAGCTGCCATATAAACCAATCTTGGGTCTTGACTTCTTGAGCCTCTAGAGTGCGCAATTCTTATCCGATTGGAATGAAATTTTGAACGACGTGTTTTGTTATGATATCCAACAACTGTGCCAAGTATGGTTCAAATCGGTCCATAACCTGATATAGCTGCCATATAAACCGATCTTGGGTATTGACTTCTTGAGCTTTTAGAGAGCGCAAATCCTATCCGATTTGGCTGAAATTTTGCATGACGTATTTTATTTTTAGTTTCAACAACTGTGTCAAAAAAGGTTCAAATCGGTTCATAACCTGATATAGCTGCCATATAAACCGATCTGGGATCTTGACTTCTTGACTCCTAGAGGTCGCAATTATTATCCGATATGCCTGAAATTTTGTACGACGGATCCTCTCATGACCATCAACAAACGTGTTTATTATGGTCTGAATCGGTCTATAGCCCGATACAGATCCCATATAAATCGTTCTCTCTATTTTACTTCGTGAGCCCCAATGGGCGCAATTCTTATACGAATTGGCTAAAATTTTACACAGGTCTCCAACATATAATTTAATTTTGGTCCGAACCGGTTCATAACCTGATATAGCTGCCACATAAACCGATCTGGGATCTTGACTTCTTGACTCCTAGAGGTCGCAATTATTATCCGATATGCCTGAAATTTTGTACGACGGATCCTCTCATGACCATCAACAAACGTGTTTATTATGGTCTGAATCGGTCTATAGCCCGATACAGATCCCATATAAATCGTTCTCTCTATTTTACTTCGTGAGCCCCAATGGGCGCAATTCTTATACGAATTGGCTAAAATTTTACACAGGTCTCCAACATATAATTTAATTGTGGTCCGAACCGGATCATATCTTGATATCGTTTTAATAGCAGAGCAACTCTTTTCTTATATCCTTTTTTGCCTAAGAAGAGATGCCGGGAAAAGAACTCGACAAATGCGATCCATGGTGGAGGGTATATAAGATTCGGCCCGGCCGAACTTAGCACGCTTTTACTTGTTTTTATACCCTCCACCATAAGATGGGGGGTATACTAATTTCGTCATTCTGTTTGTAACTACTCGAAATATTCGTCTGAGACCCCATAAAGTATGTATTTTCTTGATCGTCGTGACATTTTATGTCGATCTAGCCATGTCCGTCCGTCTGTCCGTCCGTCCGTCCGTCCGTTCGTCTGTCTGTTGAAAGCACGCTAACTTCCGAAGGAGTAAAGCTAGCCGCTTGAAATTTTGCACAAATACTTTTTATTAGTGTTGGTCGGTGGGTATTGTAAATGGGCCATATCGGTCCATGTTTTCATATAGCTGCCATATAAACCGATATTGGGTCTTGACTTCTTGAGCCTCTAGAGTGCGCAAATCTTATCCGATTGGAATGACGTTTTGCACGACGTGTTTTCTTATGATATCCAACAACTGTGCCAAGTATGGTTCAAATCGGTTGATAACCTGATATAGCTGCCATATAAACCAATCTTGGGTCTTGACTTCTTGAGCCTCTAGAGTGCGCAATTCTTATCCGATTGGAATGAAATTTTGCACGACGTGTTTTGTTATGATATTCAATAACTGTGCCAAGTATGGTTCAAATCGGTTCATAACCAGACATAGGTGCCATATAAACCGATCTGGGATCTTGACTTCTTCAGCCTCTAGAGGTCGCAATTATTTTCCGATTTGCCTGAAATTTTGTACTACGGATCCTCTCATGACCATCAATATACGTGTTTATTATGATCTGAATCGGTCTATAGCCCGATACAGCTCCCATATAAATCGATCTCTCTATTTTACTTCTTTAGCCCCCAAAGGGCGCAATTCTTATTCGAATTTGCTGACATTTTACACAGGTCTACAACGTATAATTTAAATGTGGTCCGAACCGGACCATATCTTGATATTGTTCTAATAGCAGATCAAGTCTTTTCGTTTATCCTTTTTTTGCCTAAGAAAAGATGCCGGGAAAAGAACTTGTTTTAATTGCTTCTGTGCTCACATTATCTATTTCTATGCATATTATTGCAAGTTTTGCATCAAAATTTTCATTTCCTGCTAGCATTGTTTTTGATTAATGGCCTTTAATTTTATTATGGCTGATTGATGCTCAACTCTTAGCATAAAACCAACACGAGTTGTATTAAGTGACCCATGACTGGAATTTATTTGCAAAAGAGAAATATACAAGAAAGGACCAAATAGGGATAATGTAGTCCATGTTCACATCTTAAAGGAGCAAAGGAATGTTCTTTATTCTACCACATATTCATGTGCGACTACAACGACTTAAGTTCCTTTGGATGATGGTTTTAATTTTCTTATTTGTCAGTCTTGCAATTTGTTTTTCGAAAGCAGTTACAAATTTTATTCATGTTTTCAATTAAGAAAATGTAGTTTATCTCATGTTTTACACATGTACGACCGTTTGGTCCGTACGCTTTGCAGGCTTGGATGGCAAGATGGAGATCCTTTTTCTTGTTGCAAAATGTTTTATCATTTGTAATTTGCCAAGTTAATTTGGTATGAAATCACGTAAATAAGCAATTAACATGGAGAATGTATACAGCAGTCAGCCAACCAACCAACCATTGTTAAAGATTGATGGCTAACACACACATATGTGTAAGCTTACTGAAACATTGAACATTAGGGATATGCCAAAACGAAAAACATTTAATGCTTTTGGATATTGATCGTACGAATCACATCCTCGTATACATGCGGGCAATTCCACGTAAATTTATTCCCATACTCGATAAAATAAAATTGGAAATTTCTCAATAAATTCATACCTAATGGCAGCCTTAGAAGTGAAAACATTAATTTCAGTAGAAAAAGTTAATTAAACTCATTCTAAAAGTCTCAAAAATGCTCACTTATTTATATAAGTAATACCTGCTGAAAAGCAACCCTATAATAGGTCGGATTGATATCAGTGTTTTTCAACATTGGTAAAACCCTTTCAATGCTTGCTTTTACCATTACAAAATAATGGAGTTTTCTGTTGAAAATGTGTCTTTCAACTAAGTCAAGACTTAAGGTGTCACATTTATTTATCTTCACATTTATTTATCTTGAGGTTGAAGTGAGTGCCAGGTTAAAACAAAACAAGTAAAAGCGTGCTAAGTTCGGCCGGGCCGAATCTTATATACCCTCCACCATGGATCGCATTTGTCGAGTTCTTTTCCCGGCATCTCTTCTTAGGCAAAAAAAGGATATAAGAAAAGATTTGCTCTGCTATTAGAGCGATATCAAGATATGGTCTGGTTTGGACCACAATTAAATTATATGTTGGAGACCTGTGTAAAATGTCAGCCAATTCGAATAAGAATTGCGCCCTTTGTGGGCTCAAGAAGTAAAATAGAGAGATCGATTTATATGGGAGCTTTATCGGGCTATATACCGATTCAGGCCATAATAAACACGTATGTTAATGGTCATGAGAGAATCCGTCGTACAAAATTTCAAGCAAATCGGATAATAATTGCGACCTCTAGAGGCTCAAGAAGTCAAGATCCCAGATCGGTTTATATGGCAGCTATGTCTGGTTATGAACCGATTTGAACCATACTTGGCACAGTTGTTGGATATCAAAACAAAATACTACGTGCCAAAAATCATTCAAATTGGATAAGAATTGCGCTCTCTAGAGGCTCAAGAAGTCAAGACCCAAGATCGGTTTATATGACAGCTATATAAGGTTATGAACCGATTTGAACCATACTTGGCACAGTTGTTGGATATCATAACAAAACACGTCGTGCAAAATTTCATTCCAATCGGATAAGAATTGCGCACTCTAGGGGCTCAAGAAGTCAAAACCCCATATCGGTGTATATGGCAGCTATATCAGGTTATGGACCGATTTGAACCATACTTGGCACAGTTGTTGGATGTCATACCAAAACACGTCGTGCAAAATTTCATTCAAATCGAATAAGAATTGCGCACTCTAGAGACTCAGGAAGTCAAGACCTAAGATCGGTTTATATGGTAGCTATATCAGGTTATGGACCGATTTGAACCATACTTAGGACAGTTGTTGGATGTCATAACAAAACACGTCGTGCAAAATTTCATCCCAATCGGATAAGAATTGCGCACTCTAAAGGCTCAAGAAGTCAAGACCCAAGATCGGTTTATATGGCAGCTATATCAAAACATGGACCGATATGGCCCATTTACAATACCAACCGACCTACACTAATAAGAAGTATTTGTGCACAATTTCAAGAGGCTAGCTTTACTCCTTCGGAAGTAAGCGTGCTTTCGACAGACAGACGGACGGACGGACGGACATGGCTAGATCGACATAAAATTTCACGACGATCAAGAATATATGTACTTTATGGGGTCTCAGACGAATATTTCGAGTAGTTACAATCAGAATGACGAAATTAGTATACCCCCATCTTATGGTGGAGGGTATAAAAATCTAAAGTTTTTCACACCAACACTAACTTACACAAATACGCAGATTAATTGAAAATCTTGATTTAATTAGAAACATGAATATTCAATTAAAAATGTTGCTGAAATTGGTTCTTTAAGCAAATTTGTATTATTCGAAAACGATTTAGCAATTTTCATCTATGGCAAGCTGAATAATTCAACTAAAACGGTTATCAACTCAATAAAGCAATTTTTTGGAAAAGTGTTCATTCATTCAAAATCACGTTTAATTGACCTAACTAAGATAAATAATTGATATTTTTTCCATAAATAAAAGATTTTTCACTTCCGTCGATTAATTGCGGATACAAAATTAAATATATTGCATTCAAATATTTTGTCTTTCTATTAAAAACTAATAACAAATTATTTTAAAAAGCGGAGAGGATCTAAATGTTTCAGCTATATAGATCTCATTGGTAGGCACTTTGTAGATGACGAAAAAGTCCAAGTCAATTTTTCAACCATGATTGCTTTCGCTTTATTGCTGAGGAAGTTGGCTTATCAGCAAAGGACACAATTGCCGCCGCCGTGTCTGTAAATTATATAGCATTTCGCGTACAATATCTCGAAGTATTGATTAACCGGAAGGGGGTGCTGTTGGGTTGAAGTGTTTCTGTCAATCAATATTTTTATACCCTTCACTTTAGAATGGGTGTTTTCTAACTTCATTATTCCATTTGTAACCTATCGAAATATTGGTGTAAGACCCCATAATGTATATATATTCTTGACCGGCATGACATTTTGAGTCGATCTTGCCATGTCCATCCGTCCGTCCGTTTGTGGAAAGCACGCTTACTTTCAAAGGAGTTAAGTTAGGTGCTTGAAATTTTGTACAAATAATTACTATTAGTGTAGATCGGTCGGGATTGTAAATGAACCATATCTGTTCATATTTAGATATAGCTACCATATGAACCGATCTCCCGATTATGCTTCGTGAGCGTAATTCTTATCCTGGCGATCTTCCGAATGCATCTCTTGAGCCACTAGAGGAAGTAGTTCTTGTCTGAATTGGCTTACATTTTTATGCAACGACTTCCCTTATAACCTTCAACATAGGTGCCAAATATGGTCTGAAATGGTCTAAAAACTGATATAGCTCTCATATAAACCGATCTTCATATTATATTTCTTGGGCCTTTAGAACGCGTAATTCTTATTCGATTTGGGTGACATTTTGCACTGTGACTGTTTCAATGGCCTCTATTAAAATTGCCATATATGGTCTGATTCGGTTCGTAAGCTGATATAGCTGCAATAGCATAGCAATTCTTACCCACTTTCCTTGGTCTGCCTTTAAATGGATGCCGAACAAAGAACTTGACAAATACGATCCATGGTGGGAGGATAAAAGATTCGGCCAGGCTGAAATTATTACGCTTTTACTTGTTTATGAATAATTACATATTCCAACAGATTAATTTATACATAAATACCCCATTTTATATTTACAATGTTCTCTATCTTCGGGCACGTTTCGCATGTATTCAATTCTTCAATTTATATTTTCATATTGGTATTTTTATATTTTGCACTTTTCAAATGCACACTATAAATTTATATTCTTCAAAAATTATAAAATTTTACTCAATGCCACTCTGTAGATGCCTCTTGGGCAATTATTTTTTAAATTCACATTAGAAATGTATATTTTTTAAAAATTATAAAATTTTACACATTGCCACTCTGTAGATGTCTTCTTGGGCAATTTGTTTTTCTTTAACCAATACCTTATTGAATTATATCGGGGACGCACAACATGAAAATATGATAGTGTGGGTTATTTTTTTATTCAGTGGTGTACGCGTTCTTATGTTTAACTCATTTGCACTTCTGTTCGGATTACAACTGTGTGAAAGAGAACACAGTATCATCTTGGTTTTTGTGGAAACAGATACATACCGTTTATGCTATTAAATAACAGTTTTAATTTAATTAAATAACACTTTTAATCAAAGATTTATTAAACGTCCGTCTTTTTATACTCATACAAAAAAGTTTGCTGAAAATAGCAAACACTGTCTGCTGAGTATTAATAGTTTATTTTGCTGCTATTGTAGCAGTGGTTCTGCTATTACACTAGTAGTACTGCAATTTCAGAGTAGCAGGCTTACTGCTGAAAAGTCTGTTGTTTGCTGAAAATTACTGCTGCTTAATTATGAAGGGGATGCTAGAAGAAACAAGTAAAAGCGTGCTAAGTTCGGCCGGGCCGAATCTTATATACCCTCCACCATGGATCGCATTTGTCGAGTTCTTTTCCCGGCATCTCTTCTTAGGCAAAAAAAAGGATATAAGAAAAGATTTGCTCTGCTATTAGAGCGATATCAAGATATGGTCCGGTTTGGACCACAATTAAATTATATGTTGGAGACCTGTGTAAAATGTCATCCAATTCGAATAAGATTTGTGCCCTTTGGGGGTTCAAGAAGTAAAATAGAGAGATCGATTTATAGGAGAGCTGTATCGGCCTATAGACCGATTCAGACCATAATAAACACGTATGTTAATGGTCATGAGAGAATCCTTCGTACAAAATTTCAGGCAAATCGGATAATAATTGCGACCTCTAGAGGCTCAAGAAGTCAAGATCCCAGATCGGTTTATATGGCAGCTATATCAGGTTATGAACCGACTTGTACTTTATTTGACATAGTTGTTGAAAGTAACAATAAAAGACGTCTTGCGA
The DNA here is from genome assembly GCF_963082655.1 of Stomoxys calcitrans. Lineage (NCBI taxonomy): Eukaryota > Metazoa > Arthropoda > Insecta > Diptera > Muscidae > Stomoxys > Stomoxys calcitrans. Next base: position 143,290,612 of record NC_081553.1, on the reverse strand, counting down.
AATTTCAGCCAAATCGGATAGAAATTGCGCCCTCTAGAGGCTCAAGAAGTCAAGACCCAAAATCGGTTTATATGACAGCTATATAAGGTTATGAACCGATTTGAACCATACTTGGCACAGTTGTTGAATATCGTAACAAAACACGTCGTGCAAAATTTCATTCCAATCGGATAAGAATTGCGCACTCTAGAGGCTCCAGAGTTCAAGACCCAAGATCGGTTTATATGGCAGCTATATCAGGTTATGGACCGATTTGAACCATACTTGGCACAGTTGTTGGATATCACAACAAAACACGTCGTGCAAAATTTCATCCCAATCGGATAAGAATTGCGCACTCTAGAGGCTCAAGAAGTCAAGACCCAAGATCGGTTTATATGGCAGCTATATCAAAACATGGACCGATATGGCCTATTTACAATACCAACCGACCTACACTAATAAGAAGTATTTGTGCAAAATTTCAAGCGGCTAGCTTTACTCCTTCGGAAGTTAGCGTGCTTTCGACAGACAGACGGACGGATAGATGGACGGACATGGCTAGATCGACATAAAATTTCACGACGATCAAGAATATGTATACTTAATGCGGTCTCAGACGAATATTTCGAGTAGTTACAATCAGAATGACGAAATTAGTATACCCCCCATCTTATGGTGGAGGGTATAAAAATGGTTCTTTTATTCAGAACAACTAGAAGTGATAGCAGACTATAAGTAGTTAGGGGCAGTACTTACCCCTAAAATGAAGTTCTTGAAGCAAATTCAGACTCGAACAACCAAAGCGACATGAAAAACTTCCTGAATAGGATCGAATTTCTCTGTAACATGAATGGAATTTATATATGGCAGTATGCAGGTCGGTCCAGTTTTATGCTGCGCAGGTTTGGGGGTATGCGCATTTAAAACAAGTCGATAAAACTATTTCTTGAAAAATAGTTTTAAATTGCCAGACTTACTTTAAATTGTGCTCTTAATTTGGAAAGAAACTCGAGTGAAAGCCATTTATACACAACAAAAAGAGATTACCGCACTAATTAACCCTCATAATGGTGCAGAGAAAAATGTTTTGGATGAAAACTCTAAATGAAATCCTTGATGATCCTTGATATCACGCTTTTACTGGTTTATACTGACATTAATTGATGTTAATGGTCATGAGAGAATCCGTCGTACAAAATTTCAAGCAAATCGGATAATAATTGCGACCTTTAGAGGCTCAAGAAGTCAAGATCCCAGATGGGTTTATATGGCAGCTATATCAGGTTATGAACCGATTTGAACCATATTTGGCACAGTTGTTGGATATCATAACAAAATACTACGTGCCAAAATTCATTCAAATTGGATAAGAATTGCGCTCTCTAGAGGCTCAAGAAGTCAAGACCCAAGATCGGTTTATATGACAGCTATATAAGGTTATGGACCGATTTAAACCATACTTGGCACAGTTGTTGGATATCGTAACAAAACACGTCGTGCAAAATTTCATTCCAATCGGATAAGAATTGCGCACTCTAGAGGCTCAAGAAGTCAAAACCCTAGATCGGTGTATATGGCAGCTATATCAGGTTATGGACCGATTTGAACCATACTTAGCACAATTGTTGGATATCATAACAAAACACGTCGTGCAAAATTTCATTCCAATCGGATAAGAATTGCGCACTCTAGAGGTTAAAAAAGTCAAGACCCAAGATCGGTTTATATGGCAGCTATATCAGGTTATAAACCGATTTGAACCATACTTAGCACAGTTGTTGGATGTCATAACAAAACACGTCGTGCAAAATTTTATCCCAATCAGATAAGAATTGCGCACTCTAGAGGCTCAAGAAGTCAAGACCCAAGATCGGTTTATATGGCAGCTATAGCAAAACATGGACCGATATGGCCCATTTACAATACCAACTGACCTACACTAATAAGAAGTATTTGTGCAAAATTTCAAGAGGCTAGCTTTACTCCTTCGGAAGTTAGCGTGCTTTCGACAGACAGACGGACGGACGGACGGACAGACGGACGGACAGACGGACGGACATGGCTAGATCGACATAAAATTTCACGACGATCAAGAATATATATACTTTATGGGGTCTCAGACGAATATTTCGAGTAGTTACAATCAGAATGACGAAATTAGTATACCCCCCATCTTATGGTGGAGGGTATAAAAATAGAACACATATGTAAATGTGTTTCTCAGTGGATGTTTATGATACCACCACTGAATGTATACTTTCCGTAACCTTCTTTCTTTAAATTTAGATACGAAAGGCCATGCCAGTCATGTGCACGTTAGTAGAGCAATAACAAAAAACGCAAGCTATCTCAGCCACATTTCGAAATGTATACCAATGGATGGATCAGGTAGTTTCTGTTCAGTAATATTGTACAAATTAAAATCGTCTTCGAAAAAAAATGCCTAAAGTAATCAAAACAAGTAACAGGCAACCATGAAAAGTAGCATAACATACATTTTTTTTCATCAGACTTGTGTACAGCATATTTTGTTAGTTATAAATGTATTAAATGTTTGCCACTACAGCAGCCCTATGTTTGCTGAAACAGCAGTAGTGTCTGCTTTCCCATTTTCAGCAGATAAAAGCATTAATGTTTTAGCAAACGTTAATGCTATTTTGAATAACAAATTTGGTTGAGTGTACCATTCACATGCCATGATGCAATGCACAATAGAATTTCCCATAGGCCCATATTTGACCGATTAAATATGGTATTGACTTATAAAAAACTTTTCAAACGGGTATCAATTCTTGTTCTACCCCCCAAAACCTTTCATTTAAACTCCACATTGACATAATCGGTATATATTCCTAATTTAGCAGTGTTTGGGGATTGGGGTGGTTTTTCAAGCACTAAGCCCGGAAAATATATCAGCATCGTGCTCTATTCTCATATATTTATATATCATTTATTTGAACCCCATATTGCCATTGCCCTCAAAATTGAATATCAATATCGTTTTCTAATCTCATTTAAACTCCTTATTGCAAAAGTCAGCTTATATGTCCGGTTTAGGATATTGGCCCTAAAAACTATGAATAGTTCCACTCTCTTTAAGACCCAAATTGTCTTGGTGAGCAAATACGTTCTATTTGGGGGTTGTTATGTTGGTGGGACGTCCGCTAGACAGTTGGTCCCTAATTTTGATATCAGATAAGTGGTCTACTCCCACATACCTTTCATTTGAGCCCCATATTTTCATAGTCGGCAAACATGACCGGCTTGGAGGGTGTTTTGTGAGGATGGGCATAATAAGTCCAGTTTGGGGGGTGTTTTGGGAAAGGGGTGGACCCCCAGAAACGTGGTCCCACATTTGATATCAGATTCGAATTTTACTCGCAAATACCTTTCATTTGAGTCCCATATTGTTGTGATTGGTCTAAATCTATGTTTGGTAGGTTTTAGGGTGGGGCAGCCTCCCTAGGTACCCCATCCGAAATTTGGATACCAAATTTTTATTTTTAAGGTACTGTATGAGAACACACAAAATTTCGCTTAAATCGCACCACCCATCTCCGAGATCTGGCGTTTCTGAAAATTAAGGTAAGGGGGAGGGTCCGCCCCTCTTCAGATATCAAAAAATGTAGTACCCTATTTTCACCACGAGGTCATTATGCACCATCTGTAAAAATTTCAAGAAAATCAGTTCAGCCGTTTGTGAGTCTATAAGGAACACACAAACATACAAACAGACGAACAAACCTATAAACAAACACAAATTGATTTTTATATATAAGAAGATAATTGCAAAGTAAAATAAAAATTTATTGTGAAAAATATTATGCTGAAATAGTGAAAAACTGAATAAATTGGGTGATCATAGAGAACGGACAAATTCCAAACGCAACAAATTGGGGAAAATTTTAGAATGCATACGTGGATATGTAATATATAAATAATATTAATATTATTTTATTTTAAAAGTAATTTTCCGTATAGTGATACATTGACTTGGACAACGGCGCTGAAGACGGAAGTTTACACATGTTGATCTAGATTTCGCGGTACTGTATGCAAAATGCTAAGATTGATATATATTACGATTCATTTTAAATATGTATATAAATTAATTTGTTTATAATAATCTTTACAGATCATGTCCCCGTCCATGAAGAGGAATTCATAATGGAAACGAAATTTTTTCCGAAGCCTGGGATCATTAAATAAAAAATATATTTATATTTGTAAGCTATATATTTCATGTTTTATATGCATTTTAATCCAACAAAATAAAAAAGATTTTTATTTATGTGAAGAATATCTTTTATTTATTTTGATTAAAACAGTAAACAAGTTGCTTAAAAGAAAAGACAACTTTCAAATAATTGTTTTATGGAGTTATAACTAATTCAATTGCATTTTGAGCTTAACAAACGCCCAAATTGTAAAATTGTTAATCAATTACACAAATTCCTTTGTAGGACTAATTTCAGCAGTTTTTTTAATTGCATGTACAAATTTCTTAGTTAAACCTATTTCTTATTTTTTTTTTCTATGATATATATTATATTACTATATTTTTATATCACATTTTTTCTACGCAATTTTAGTTAAAAATTTCAGGAAATAAGACAATGCCATTAATGTCTCTAGATATCATATACCTTTTTCGATAACCATATACTAATTATGAAATAAAAACCCTGTTTGTATTGTGTCTGGAAGAAAAAGGTCTAAAAGTGGACCCGTATGCAGATGACGTGACAATTGCGGTTAGTGGAAGAGATAGGTATATGTCAGGAAGCTCTATGTGCAACAGGGAAGTGGGTTACCGAATGTGGTCTAGGTATAAATCAGTGTAAGACAGAAGTAGTTCTTTTCAGTAGGAAATACAAGTTACCTACAGTGGCACATATCTCCTTGGTAGGAGAGAATGTTCCATACCTGGGTATTTTGCTGGGCAGAAAATTGAACTTCAGATCCAACATTTTGGATAGGCCAAGAAAGGCAACTCTAGCCCAATACACCTGCAAGAGAGCCATTGGCAAAAGTTGGGGGTTTAGACCGTGCGTCATGAATTGGGTATATACTGAGCTGTGTCCGAGCTCGCTCTCATTTTTTGTTATTGCCCTACTAATGTGTACATGACTGGCATGGTCTTCTGTTTCTAAATTTAATGGAAAAAGATTATGAAAACCATAAAATCAGTGGTGATTATAAACATTCACTAAGACACAAATTTACATTTGAATTTTATTTTTATCCCCACCACCATAGGATGGGGGTGTACTAATCTAGTCGAAATCTGGAAATATTGATCTAGGACCCCATAAAGTATGTATATTTTTGATCGTCCCGACATTCTGAGTCGAAATCACGATAGTGGTCGAACGAGTAAAGCTAGCCTCTTGAAATTTTGCATATATACTTAATACTGAAGGTTATTGGTCTATATACTATATAGGTTCAAATTTGGATATAGCTCCATTATAAACCGATCTCCCGATTTGACTTCTTGAGCCTCTGGAAGCCTCAATTTTCATCCGATTTGGCTGAAATTTTGCACAAAGTACTGTTATGACTTCCAACAACTGTTCTAACTACTGTCCAAATCGGTCTATAAACAGATATAGCTCCCATATAAACCTATCACCCGATTTGACTTCCTGAGCCCCTCGAAGCTTCAATTTTGTCCGATTTGGCTGAAGTTTTGCATGGAGTGTACAGTTATGACTTCCAACAACTGTGCTAATTACGATCCAAATCGGTCTATAAACAGATATAGCTCCCATATTTTAGCAGAATCTTAGCACGCTTTTTTTCTTCATCTAACATCCCCTTTATAATTAAGCAGCAGCCATTTTCAACAAACAACAGATTTTCAGCAGTAAGCCTGCTATTCTGAAATAGCAGAACTACTGCAGTACCAGCAGCAAAATTAGCTACACAGTCAGCAGACTTTGTTTGCTATTTTCAGCAGATTTTTTTCTATGAGTGTATGAGCCACAAAGCTAGTAGCCACGACAGTGTGGGCATTATCAGAGCAATAAAATTGACGAGAGAGTTTTCGCCATCTTTGGTATACCAATGGCCGAAATGTCTATGTGCACATGGATCTGTTTATCAGGAATTTCCTTTCAGTAATATTCCAAAAATTTAAATCTTCTCTTCCAAAATAATTTGGTGATGCTCATTAGCTCGACTCTCTTTGTAAATTAAAGCACATTACCAAAGTAATCAAAACACATGACCGGTCGTAAAATGCAAACATAAATAATAATTATAAAATTAAAAGCAATACATTTTTGTTAGCTCAAATTACAGTACGAAATGTTTGCAGTCATATCTGCAAACATTTTTGATATTGTGAATAACAAATTTCGATTAATCATTTTAATTACAAAACTTTTATTTTTCGGGTTCAAATTTGAATATACATTTTGAAAAATAGTTGTTCAAAATATTCATTAATTCATGGGTGAACAAAATTCATCTTATTTCGATTTCTTAAATAGATAACAAATAAATCGTGCTAAGTTCGGCCGGGTCGAATCTTATATATCCTCCACCATAGATCACATTGGTCAAGTTCTTTGCCGGGTTTCCCTTTCGATCTATATGAAGTAATAAATCAATACGGCCAGTACTTGGCTTGGACATTGGAGACCATCTTATCTTATATCGAATCTCTTAAAAGTTGCTCTCTTGAGGCTCAAGAAGTAAAATCGAGAGATCGGGTTTTATCGAAGTTATATCAGATAATAAACCGATTATAACCTTATTGAACAAAATTTCAGCCAAATCAAAGAAGAACTGCGCCTTCTAAGGGTCCAAGAAGTATAATCGGGAGATTGGCTTATGTGGGAGCTCTATTACTTTTAAGACAGACTCGGACCACACTTGGCACATCTGTTGAATGTCACAGAAAACACCATAGTAGAAAATTTAAGCAAAATGAGATAATAATTGCACTCTCTAGAGGCCCAAGAGGTATAATCGGGAGATTGGTTTATATGGGAGCTATGCAAATTGCAAATGCAAATTTTGCCCATGAACAATCCACTAAGGAACAGGGGCAAACTTCTCACATATCAATGAGTGCAGCCCGATTCAAGTTTTAGCTCAATGATCAGGGGCCTCCTTTTTATACCCGAGTCCAAACGGCGCGCCGCAGTGCGACCCCTCTTTGGAGAGAAGTTTTACATGGCGTAGTACTTCACAAATGTTGCCAGCATTAGGAGGGGAAAACCACCGCTGAAAATTTTTTGTGATGGTCTCGCCAGGATTCGAAGCCCGGCGTTTAGCGTCATTGGCGGACATGCTAACCTCTGCGCTATGGTGGCCTCCTATATGGGAACTATATCTAAATATTACCCGAGATTGCGTATTTAAAATCCCAACTGAGCTATACAAATAGGAAGCATTTGTGTAAAATTTTTACCGCATAGCTTTACTCCTTTGGAAGTGAGAGTGCTTTTCACAGAGAGAAAGACTGACGGACATGGCTAGCTCGGCTTAAAATGCCATGGCAATCAAGAATATATATAATATTTGGATCTAAGGCCAATATTTGAATGTGTTACAAACGGAATGACGACATTAGTACACCCCTATCCTATGGAGGAGGCGTAATTTTTGGTTAACCCTAATATACTGTTTAAGGAATGCGCACGCATACATATATACAAATGTTTGGAGTTTCACATTAAAGCAGAAAACTGTAACTGTTGACAGCTCTACTTCTAAAGAGATTCATAAGGACAAGTACGTAAATACACAAATGAACACAATCATTCACATCTCCATATTGAACCGAACAAATAAGTCGCCTGACCAAAGTACAGGACTTCTTCTCATAGTGACAGTGTTTCTCCTCATAACTTCTACCAAAACTTCTGCAACATAGAATGGGTAAAAACAAGAATAAAATTATAAATTCGCTTGAGAGAAATTGGAAGAGAAGTTCATCACTTGATGAGCGTCGTATTAAATAGCTAAAATCTCGAAAAAAATTAATATTACATTCGGTTAATAGCTGCAAATACGCGAAAATAACAATTAACATAGAAAGACCTCTGGTGGGGCTTCCTCAGTTCATGAGGTTCTATTAGGAAGAAATCAATTCGGTGATCGAATGGTTTTTATGTACTTAAGGTCGGTTTACATGAGGAATACATCTACTTTACACCTTTATGGTAGGGCTAATAGTTTATTTAATATACAAAATCTCAACCCAATGGGAAACCCCATTAAGAATGGCTGTGCCAAATCTTGTACCTTTCGAATCGTAATTGTAAAGTTCTTTGAATGGTATTTGTTAATTATCTGAACTTAAAACTTTATAGGTATCTTATTTTAAACCGTTGAGTGGAGCGGACGTATTGTTATTTCACTCCGCAAGAATTTTCCTGTAACTCGTAATAGGTCATTATTCTTGGAAGAAAAATTGAAGCCACTCAAGGATAGCTGTGATATATCCTATATCCTATCCTAAGTATCCGTAAGGCGGTTGATGGTCTGTGTCTGTTTTCAGTGGAGCGGCACATCTAAAGCCCGGGAGAAGGCTTAGAATGGACTCCAAAGACCCAGCAGCTGCGGTGGTGGTATCAGGCCGTAGCATGTTGTCTGCTACTGCAACCTCGACTGGTGGAACGGTTGCTTCAGGCTCCACTAGCCGACAGACGACTGGTCAGCAAGGGCTTTTGACGAAGACACCTGGTTCGAGTCTTAAGGACAAGGCCGAACCTATTCTTTCTTCGCATGCCCATAATTTGCCTAGACCATCAGCCTTTCCCGGCAAACCAACATCATCTTTAAGAGGTTTGAATAATATAAGACGCATCGCTCTCAGGTTTATTGAGAGGCTTGGTGTGAATGATCCTTAGACTCTCACAAATAGGGAGAGATACTCCCTAAATTGGCCTTGGGAATTCGCTGCACAAGTTACCCTTAAGACTACACGTCTAGATTCGGAAACTGCACCGCGGACAACCAAAAGGCTGCGGTCACCTGGAGGGCATACCATGTCTGAAAGAACTAGGGTGAACAACAGTAAGATGGGTCCAAGAACCTTTGCTAATGTCGCTAGGGACAGTCTGGTGATGGTAGTTGTCGACAAGGGAGAAAAACAGGGCTGCATACCCAGGAATAATTGGAGTGGGATAGTCAATGAACTGTCATCAGTGTACTACGATGTCATTGCGAAATTTCCTGAGTCTCCTCCTCCTTGAGTCTGTGACGATGCAGGCTGGTACCGAGGCCGATTTAGATAAATTGCCTTCGGTGATCAACGCTCAATTGAAATGTATCGTTGTGCGCTAAAAAAGATTGGTGAGGTCTGGCCAGGTGCAACACTAGATTTAGTCAAGAAGGAAGATATTTCTTCTCGACCAATAGCGCATGCTTGGACACCAAGGATTCCCTCAAATCGTGAAGCGATACTTGGAAGACCAAGGCAAAGTAATCCCAATCTTTCAACCACCGACTGGAAGATTGGTAGATTAGATGAGGCTGATGGTGACCGGAGACATGCAGTATTCCTACTAAACTCCGGCTGTTTCGCAGATCTCAAAAATTCTGAAGGGATTTTATCCTACGGATTCCACAAATGAAACAGAAGGTCTATAGAAGCAGTGGGTTTGGGGAATTAGAAAACGATTCAGCAGTTGTTGCTGAACACTTGCCTGAGGAACTATCGACCACATCGCTAAAGTCTGGCAGATTGCAGGAGACTGAAAATCCCCCTGCCACAATCGAGACATGAGGGGATGGCATCGAAACGGGATCCGACAAGCCCTGTGTGTGTGGGTCACAAAGTTGAACTGGGCTCGAAGTGCGCGCCATCGGAGAAGCACGTAACTCAGAAAGTACTCCGACAGCAGCAGTTAGTGAAGCATCTAAGACGAAATCGTACACACCGCAGTGCCCAGTGTCCTGAGGAATAGTGGTTCCACAGGTATCTCATCTGCCCCTGAATGCGTACGGAAGCTCGTCCTGACAAGTTCGAACGGATCTTGTGAGGATGAAGACGAGGCTAACACAACAGTGGTGGAAGTTCTGAATCCTGACTATGGTCCGGTTTATACAGATAAATCGCCACCACCGTAGACCGCATCGGCGGCACTAAAGGTCCTCCTGATGGCAGGGGGATTTGACGTGGTTCTTATTCAGGAACCATGGATGTGGGGAGGAATGGTTCGTGGACTAAGAATTCCGGGATTTAATCTACTCAAGGGTACGGGGAATGGGAGACACAGAGCCTGTATTCTTGCAAAGAGTAGTCTAAATGTTTTTCTTCTTCCTTCGCTAAGCACTGAAGATTTAGTAGCAGCCAGCCTTGAAATAAACAAGTCTCATATTAGCTGGCTTCCCTATATATGGCACACGATTCAGAGATGCCGTCTTTCACACCTTAAGTCGCTGGTTGAAGCCGCTTCTGTAGGAAAGAAAAGCCTGATTGTAGGAAGTGATGCTAATGCACTTTACCAGATATGGGGAAGTTCGGATGTCAACGAAAGGGGTGAACTGGTTATCGAATATATTATAAGATGTAATCTGGCGATTTGTAATAAGGGAGATAAACTTACCTTTATTACCAGGAACAGGCAGGAGGTACTAGATATACCATTTGTATCGGAAGATATCAGTGGAAGAATATACGACTGGGAAGCGTTGGATGGCCACAGCTTCTCTGGTCATCGTTTTCTTAGTTTCAGCCTTGTAGAAACTTCTGAAATAGTGGTCCTTCGGCTAAACAGAAGAAAGGTGGATTGGGATAAATTTCGGCACAAATTCTGCACGTCTATCCCTTCTAGACTAGAAAAGAAAGCAAAACTACGGAGGATATAGACATAGTGGTCAAGCGGATCACGAAGGCCCTGAATGACTCGCTTGTGTCAGCACTCTCTAGTGCCAAGCCCAGGGGCAAACAGCGACAGCCATGATGGACCCCAGAGCTAATTGGTCTAAGGAAGGACTACAGAAAACTCTTCAACAGAGCAAAAGCCACAAGAGCATACCACGATTGGGACATCTATGAGGCTGAGCTAAGAAAATATAAGGGCGAGCTTAGAAAGGCTCACACCAAATCCTAAGTAGAATTCTGAAGATATGTGGAGGATATTTCTGAGGCCTCTAGGCTAAGGATGATTCCGTCCTTGTGACATATTACTGTGGGGTATATTTAGAAGGCAGAGAATGTATGGACAATGTCTAGTGAGAAAACACTAGAACTACTCGTTGATACACATTTCCCGGGAAATTCTCGAACGGACAACGTGGCGCCAGAAGTGGTTGTCACAGGTATGCATTCGTCGGAGGCTATAAGGGAAATTGTTTCTGAATCGAAAATACTTGAATCAAAAATACTACTGATGATTTATCACCGGTTGAATTACAAGCTGTGTCTGATAGACTGGTTCCCTGGTTTAGGGTGATATACTCTGCTTGTATCGGAATGTCATATATATCTGTGGGATGGAGGGACACGAAGGTTATTTTCATTCCGAAAGAAGGAAAACCCTACCACACGAAGGCGAACGATTTTCGTCCTATTAGTCTGTTATCCTTTATGATGAAGACTCTTGACTTGAGAGGTTGATAGAATTATATCATAAGGCAAAGATCCCTGGAGATCGCCTGTCGCGGCAGAAGCATGCACATTGTAAAGGCAAATCCACTGAAACAGCCCATCACGACCTAGTCGCCTACATAGAGATTTACCTCGCTGTCAAGGAATAAACAAGGTAGCATTTCTTGACATCGAAGGTGCTTTCAATAACGTAAAACCGACGTCAATCATGTAGGAGTTGGAGTTTTTAGGCACTAACTCTACCGTAAGAAAGTTTATTGATAACTTACTAAAAGGTGGATTACGGCAAGCTTGGGATCTGCGGATTTAAAAAGATGGATTAGCAGAGGAACACCTCAAGGAGGTGTACTGTCTCCTCTACTTTGGAATATATCCATTAACAATATATTATTGTCTCTGGAAGAAAAAGATGTAAAAGTGGTCGCGTATGCAGAAGACGTGGCAATTGCGATTAGGGGAAAGTTTCCCAGCACTCTAAGAGATATACTTCAGGAAGCTCTACGTGCAACAGCAAAGTGGGCTACCGAAAGAGGTCTAGGTGTATCTCTTGCTGAAAAGAACTAAAGACAGAAGTAGTTATTTTCAGCAGGAGATACAAGTTGTCTACAGTGGAACTTGTCTCCTTGGGTGGAGAGAATGTTTCATTTACAGAAAGCGCAAAATACCTGGTTGTTTTGATGGACAGGAAATTGAATTTTAAATCCAACATATTGGAAAGGGCTAGAAAGGCTATATGATGTTGTGGTCTGGTGGACGGCGCTTCAAAATTCCACCTACTGCTCAATACTTAACCCGATCCAAAGGATGGCTTGTTTGTGCATCACAGCCTTTCGTCGTATATGCTTTCAATTTAACAAGTTCTATAATATCATAAACCTATCTGAGAATCGAGACACACTAAAAAGAATTGTTATATATATATTATGTTATACATTTTTTTATGTTATATATTGTTTTGTTATATAATAAAATTTTTTTTATATAATAGTCTATAAGGATATTTCATATCTATAGACTTAATTAAAAAAAATAAAAAAACAAGTAAAAACGTGCTAAGTTCGGCCGGGCCGAATCTTATATACCCTCCACCATGGATCGCATTTGTCGAGTTCTTTTCCCGGCATCTCTTCTTAGGCAAAAAAGGATATAAGAAACGAGTTGCTCTGCTATTAAAACGATATCAAGATATGGTCCGGTTCGGACCACAATTAAATTATATGTTGGAGACCTGTGTAAAATTTCAGCCAATTCGTATAAGAATTGCGCCCATTGGGGCTCACGAAGTAAAATAGAGAGAACGATTTATATGGGATCTGTATCGGGCTATAGACCGATTCAGACCATAATAAACAACGTTTGTTGATGGTCATGAGAGGATCCATCGTACAAAATTTCAGGCATATCGGATAATAATTGCGACCTCTAGGGGCCAAGAACTCAAGATCCCAGATCGGTTTATATGGCAGCTATATCAGGTTATGAACCGATTTGAACCTTATTTGACACAGTTGTTGAAAGTAAAAATAAAATACGTCATGCAAAATTTCAGCCAAATCGGAAAGGAATTGCGCCCTCTAGAAGCTCAAGAAATCAAATCCCCAGATCTGTTTATATGACAGCTATATCAGGTTATGAACCGATTTAAACCATACTTGGCACAGTTGTTGGATATCATAACGAAATACTTCGTGCAAAAATTAATTCAAATCGGATAAGAATTGTGCCCTCTAGAGGGTCAAGAAGTCAAGACCCAAGATCGGTTTATATGGTAGCTATATCAGGTTATGGACCGATTTGAACCATACTTGGCACAGTTGTTGGGTATCATAACAAAACATGTCGTGCGAAATTTAATTCCAATCGGATAAGAATTGCGCCCTCTAGAGGGTCAAGAAGTCAAGACCCAAGATCGGTTTATATGGTAGCTATATCAGGTTATGGACCGATTTAAACCATACTTGGCACACTTGTTGCATATCATAACAAAACACGTCGTGCAAAATTTCATCCCAATCGGATAAGAATTACGCACTCTAGAGGCCCAAGAACTCAAGACCCAAGATCGGTTTATATGGCAGCTATATCAGGTTATAGACCGATTTGAACAATACTTAGCACAGTTGTTGGATATCATAGCAAAACACGTCGTGCAAAATTTCATTCCAATCGGTTAAGAATTGCGCACTTTAGAGGCTCAAGAAGTCAAGACCCAAGATCGGTTTATATGGCAGCTATATCAAAATATGGACCGATATGGCCCATTTACAATACCAACCGACCTACACTAATAAGAAGTATTTGTGCAAAATTTCAAGCGGCTAGCTTTACTCCTTCGGAAGTTAGCGTGCTTTCGACAGACAGACGGACGGACGGACGGACGGACGGACGGACGGACGGACGGACGGACGGACGGACGGACAGACGGACGGATATGGCTAGATCGACATAAAATGTCACGACGATCAAGAATATATATACTTTATGGGGTCTCAGACGAATATTTCGAGTAGTTACAAACAGAATGACGAAATTAGTATACCCCCCATCTTATGGTGGAGGGTATAAAAACAGTAAGCAATGGGAGTTATATCTAAATCTAATCTGATCCTGATGATATATTGCTTACATATTGGGATGTCAAAAAAATTTCTTAATGCCAAATTTGGTTAAGAATGGACCAAAAGCTTCTGTAGCTTTTGAACGCCTTATCGGATAAAAGATATATATGGGAGCTATATCTAAATCTGAACCAATTTAAATGAAATTTGTTTTGCGTATATTGGGACGTCGAAACAAACACTCCATGCTATTGGGTTTTCAAAAAGTAATTGCGGATTTTTAAAAGAAAGTAAATGCATTTTTAAAAAAACTTAGAATGAACTTTAATCAAATATATAATTGCCATTTTGTTCGATAACCTTTTGCCATCTTCCTGGCAAATTTAGTATTCCACGCTCATAGAACTCCTGGCCTTTATCTGCAAAAAACTGAACCAAGTGCGATTTTATACCCTCATCATTGCCGAAATTTTTACCATTTAAGGAGTTCTGCAAAGATACAAATAAATGGTAGTCTGATGGTGCAAGGTCAGGGCTATATGGTGGATGCATCAAAAGTTCCCAGCCAAGCTCACTCAGTTTTTGGCGAGTGACCAAAGATGTGTGCGGTCTAGCGTTGTCCTGGTGGAATATGACACCTTTACGAGTGACCAATTCAGGTCGCTTCTCCTTGATGGCTGTATTCAATTTGTCCAATTGTTGACAGTAAACATCCGAATTAATCGTTTGGTTTCTTGGAAGCAGCTCAAAATATACCACACCATTCCAATCCCACCAAACAGACAGCATAACCTTCTTTTGGTGGATATCAGCCTTTGAAGTGGTTTGAGCTGGTTCACCATGCTTAGACCATGATCGTTTTCGACTAACGTTGTTGTAAACAATGCATTTTTCATCTCCAGTTATGATTCGTTTTAAAAACGGATCGAATTCATTGCGCTTAAGGTGCATATCACAAGCGTTGATTCGGTTTGTTAAATGAATTTCTTTCAATACATGTGGTAACCATATTAAAATTGACGCCAAACAAACAAATGTAAACAAAATTTTGCGCACTTTTTTTCTAAAGTAAGCTAGAAGTAACAGCTGGTAACTGACGAAAAAAGAATGCAATTACAGAGTCACAAGCCGTTGAAAAAAATTTTTCAACGCCGACTATATTACTACTATATTACCGACAATTACTTTTTGGGCAACCCAATAAATTCGGTAAAAATCGGACCAAAATTGTAGCTTCTACAGACTTAATAGGACATATCAGATGAAGTTATATATGGGTTATATATCTAAATCTGATACGATTTTGATGAAATTTTACACACGTATTAAGAGGTCACACGAAATATCTCATTCTAAATTTTGTAAAGATGTGACTAAAAGTGTGGATACTAAAGACTGAAAAGGACACATCGGATGAAAAATATATATGGGAGCTATATCTAAATCTGAACCGATTTTGATTAAATTTTGTACACGTGTTAGAATGTCAAAAAAAAAACACTTTGTGCCAAATATGGTGAAGATCAAACCAAGATTGTGTATTCTACTGTTTTAAAAGAGCATATCGGATGAAAGATGTATATGGGAGCTATATCTAAATCTGAACCGATTTTTTTCAAAAACAACAGTGTTCGTCCTTAAAAAAAGTGACTGTAAAATTTTATGAACATCGGACAACAAATGCGACCTGTACCTCCGCAGTGGTGGTGTAGGGTATAAACAGTCGGTCGCAGCCGACTATATAATACCTTACACCACCGTGTATATCTACTGCTATTTTTTCACCAAGAAATAAATAGTTTGGTATATTTTGACAAACAAGTCTCTTTTATTGTGGAAGTATAATTTTTGTTGTGGCGACTTATCATATCGCCAAACTATCATAAGATCCAAAAGCAAGTTCAAAATTGAATTGGCCGCTATGACCGCCCACGTCGGGCAAATTTTTGGAAATAAATTATTTGAAAGAAAAATTATTAATTTCTTATTTTTATACCCAACAACGAAGGATGGGGTATATTCATTTTGTCACTCCGTTTGCAACACATCCAAATATCCACTTCCTACTTTACAAAGTATATATATTCTTGATCAGCGTAAACATCTAAGACGATCTAGACATGTCGGTCCGTCTGTCTATTGAAATCACGCTACAGTCTTTAAAATTAGAGATATTGAGCTGAAACTTTGCACAGATTCTTTTTTTGTCCATAAGCAAGTTAAGTTCGAAGATGGTCTATATCGGACTATATCTTGATATAGCCCCCATATAGACCAATCCGGCGATTTAGGGTCTTAGGCCAATAAAAGCCACATTTATTATCCGATTTTGCTGAAATTTTGGATAGTGAGTTAAGTTATGCCCATTGACATTTTGCATTATGGCACAGATCGGTCTAGATTTGGATATAGCTGCCATATAGACCGATCCTCCGATTTTGGGTTTTAGGCCCATAAAAGGTGCATTAATTGTCCGATGGTGCAGAAATTTGGGACAGAGAGTTAAGTTGATCCCCTCCACATATTTCTGCAATTTGGTCTAGATCGATCAAGATTTGCATATTGCTGCCATATAGACCGATATCTCGATTTAAAGTCTTGGCCCCAAAAAATGCGCATTTATAATCCGATTTAACTGAAATTTGACACATTGATTTATATTAGGCTTTTCGACATCCATGTTGTATATGATTCAGATCGGTTTATTTTTAGATATAGCTACTAAAAAGTCCAATATTTTGTTACACACAATTGAACAGTGACTTGTACTTATTAGTATTTGGTCCAAATCGGATCATATTTCGATATAACTGCTAAACTTTCACCGAATTTTGGTGAAAGGGGTTTATATATACACCTGAGGTGGCGGGTATCCAAACTTCGGCGTGGCTAAACTAAACGCCTTTTTACTTTTTATTAACATTTTCACCAAGTTTATTTTCACCGAATTCGATGCGGATTTTGTCGTGCTCAGGGAATGCGACAACTTCAAGGCAGTGCGTGACTTCGTCATATTGGTCGTTATTTCCGTAGTGGACAACTTACTGTCAATAAAAATATTCACCCTCGACCAGAGATAGCCTATCTGAAACTCTGACGTACACTCATAAAAAAAAGTTTGCTGAAAATAGCAAACACTATTCTTCAATTTTAGAGCAGCACGCTTAATGCTGAAAAGTCTGTTGTTTGCTGAGAATGACTACTGCTTAATTATGAAGGAGATGTTAGAAGAAACAAGTAAAAGCGTGCTAAGTTCGGATGAGCCGAATCTTATATACCCTCCACCATGGATCGCATTTGTCGAGTTATTTTCCCAGCCATTCTTCTTAGGAAAAAAAGGATATAAGAAAAGATTTGCTCTGCTATTAGAGCGATATCAAGATATTTTTATACCCTCCACCATAAGATGGGGGGTATACTAATTTCGTCATTCTGTTTGTAACTACTCGAAATATTCGTCTGAGACCCTATAAAGTATATATATTCTTGATCGTCGTGAAATTTTATGTCGATCTAGCCATGTCCGTCCGTCTGTCCGTCCGTCCGTCCGTCCGTCCGTCCGTCTGTCTGTCGAAAGCACGCTAACTTCCGAAGGAGTAAAGCTAGCCGCTTGAAATTTTGCACAAATACTTCTTATTAGTGTAGGTCGGTTGGTATTGTAAATGGGCCATATCGGTCCATGTTTTGATATAGCTGCCATATAAACCGATCTTGGGTTTTGATTTCTTGAGCCTCTAGAGGGCGCTATTCTTATCCGATTGGAATGAAATTTTGCACGACGTGTTTTGTTATGACATTCAACAACTGTGCCGAGTATGGTTCAAATCGGTCCATAACCTGATATAGCTGCCATATAAACCGATCTTGGGTCTTGACTTCTTGAGCCTCTAGAGTGCGCAATTCTTATCCGATTGGAATGAAATTTTGCACGACGTGTTTTGTTATGATATCCAACAACTGTGCCAAGTATTGTTTACATTGGTACATAACCTGATATAGCTGTCATATAAACCGATATTGGGTCTTGACTTCTTGAGCCTCTAGAGGGCGCAATTCTCATCCGACTAGACTCAAATTTTGCACATAGTGTTTTAGTATCACTTCTAACAACTGTGCTAAGTATGGTTCAATTCGGGCCATTACCTGGTATAGCTGTCATATAAACCGATCTTGGGTCTTGACTTCTTGAGCCTCTAGAGTGCGTAATTCTTATCCGATTGGAATGAAATTTTGCACGACGTGTTTCGTTATTATGTCCAACAACTGTGCCAAGTATGGTTCAAATCGGTCCATAACCTGATATAGCTGTCATATAAACCGATCTTGGGTCTTGATTTCTTGAGCCTCTAGAGTGCGCAATTCTTATCCGATTTGAATGAAATTTTGCACGACGTGTTATGCTACGATATCCAATAACTGTGCCAAGTATGGTTCACATCGGTTCATAACCTGATATAGCTGCAATATAAACCGATCTTGGGTCTTGACTTCTTGAGCCTCTAGAGTGCGCAATTCTTATCCGATTGGAATAAAATTTTGCACTACGTGTTTTGTTATGATATCCAATAACTGTGCCAAGTGTGGTTCAAATCGGTCTATAACCTGATATAGCTGTCATATAAACCGATATTGGGTCTTGACTTCTTGAGCCTCTAGAGGGCGCAATTCTCATCCGACTAGACTCAAATTTTGCACATAGTGTTTTAGTATCACTTCTAGCAACTGAGCTAAGTATGGTTCAATTCGGGCCATTACCTGGTATAGCTGTCATATAAACCGATCTTGGGTCTTGACTTCTTGAGCCTCTAGAGTGCGCAATTCTTATCCGATTGGAATGAAAGTTTGCACCACGTGTTTTGTCCATAACCTGATGTAGCTGCCATATAAACCTATATTGGGTCTTGACTTCTTGGGCCTCTAGAGAGCGAAATTCTGATGATTTGCCTGAAATTTTGTACGACGGATCCTCTCATGACCATCAACATACGTGTTTATTATGGTCTGAATCGGTCTATAGCCCGATACAGCTCCCATATAAATCGATCTCTCTATTTTACTTTTTGAGCCCCCAAAGGGCGCAATTCTTATTCGAATTGGCTGACATTTTACACAGGTCTCCAACATATAATTTAATTGTGGTCTAAACCGGATCATATCTTGATATCGCTCTAACAGCAGGTTTTTTCTTTCTTTCTTTTCTTATATCATTTTTTGCCTAAGAAGAGATGCCGGGAAAAGAACTGACAAATGCGCTCCATGGTGGAGGGTATATAAGATTCGGCCCGGCCGAACTTAGCACGCTTTTACTTGTTTTTTTTTATTTATTAG